>NC_138136.1:26750723-27142577 GCF_964188305.1 Podarcis bocagei
CAGACATTATAACCATGTAGAATGGAAAAGCAGGGCCAATCACCAACCTCCCCTGGCCCTTCCCCTGCATTCCTGCCAGCCCAAATCCATCATCCATCTGTTTATGAGGAAGAGCTGAAGAGTCAAGCCTCCTTTATGTATGTAGGAGCTTGGTTTCATCATCATCATCATCATCATCATAGTTTATTACTTATACCCCAACTCATCTGGCTGGGCCTCCTCAGCCACTCTGGGTGGCTTCCAACAGGATATTGAAAACACAATAAAACATCAAACATTAAAAACTTCTGTAAACAGGGCTGCCTTCAGATGTCTTATAAAAGTCAGATAGCTGTTTATTTCCTTGACATCTGGTGGGAGGGTGTTCCACAGGGCGGGTGCCACTACCGAGAAGGCCTTCTTCCTGGTCATTGTGTAACCCGGGGGAAAGCTGAGAAAGTCAATGAACTCAGAGAAATCTAGGTTTCCATGAGGAGATAACAGCAGCTCAGCCAAATGGAATCATATGAGAGAGTGATCCATAGAGGTATATATTCCTCCAGTATGAAACATCATCCTTAGAAGCCCCCTTTAGACCAAGGCCAATTACACATTCTCTGGACAGCGTTCCTGCATAGATTGAAATGGAAGGTGGCTGTGGAGTCTTTATAAAATCATTTAAAATAAAAACTCTCAAGAGTCCTGTAAGGGATAAAAGACCCCATGATTTTAGAAGTAAACACAAACCTGGAAAAGTCCTGCTCTTTGCTCTATGCAGCAGATACTTTCTATTTCAGGTTAGAGAGCTGCAGTACATGCTTTGCATTCAGAAAGTCGCAGGTTCAATCTCAAGCAGCTTCAGGGAGGACTGCCTCTGAAACCCAGAAAGCCACTGTCAGTCATAATAGACGAAAGTGAGAGGGGGAAACGAGTGGTTGGTCTTGGAATAAGACAGCTTTCTCCTGCTTGTGGTTTGCTAGACATTTTTTTATCATTACAGTAAGTCAACCTCTGCTCTTTCCTTCCTTCCTGGTGATCTACTAAGAGATAAACTTGTGATTCTTATAGAGGAGGCTTCCCAGCATGCTTGTCTGCAAGGACAATCAGAGTCCCTTATTCTTTATTGCCCTTCCTCTAAACTAACCTCCTGGTGATTCACTCACAAACCATTCCTTCTGTAGTAATGGGTCCCAACCCACCACATTGCTGGACTTTATAGAGGCTTGGAGATGAGGATCCACTCTCTAGTCTTACAGGAACCAGCCTTGATAAAATAGAAGTGTTGTCAGAGCCTGTCATTCAGCTAATGAACTGTGACTGCTGACTTCTTCCTATCAGTGTATCTGCAGCATGTTGCTAAATATGGTTTGGAATCCAGACAGCTTACAGACCACAGATCTCAAAGGGACTGTGATACTGACATGCCTTCAGGATGCGCTGTTCACACACACGCACACATACAACCCCAAATTACTCAATTCAGGCATTAATAAATTTACCACGGTTGCCAGTTTTAATCTGCCTTCCCTAAAGATACGGACATCTTACTGGAGATTATTCAAATGAAAGGGAGGGTGAGAGAAATACGTTTCTCCTAAGCTTTCAAGAGACCACTAAATAGATTAGCTGCCTCCCCTCCCCTTTAACAGTCTTTACTATATATTTTAACATCTCCGATACAAGTTAATTTGCTAATGGATGTTCTTAGTTGTGGATCATTCCTGAACCTAATTTCTTGTCATGTTTAGTACATCAGATTCTCGGGGAAATAGCAACTGTTGATGCGATGAGTAATGAGATGGCTGGAAAAGGAATATACAATTATCAGGGAGTGCTCTTTTCCTCAATATATTTTCATTGCAGGAAATTCCATTGCACTTAACAATGTGAACACTGATGATACATTTTGGCGATCTGGAGCACATGCCAGCCATTTCTGTTACCTTCTGCACACAGTGTGCTGTGTCTGCCCAAGCCCTCTCCCATGCTTTGTGCATGAATTAAGCAAGAAGAAAACATTTAGGTGAAGTAAGGAAATGTGTAGGAGATATTTGAGAGAGAGATAATGGAACACGAGGTCTTGAACTTTGTAACTGAGCCTCAATTTGAAATCAAGACTCCCTGGTCCAAGTTTTGTAACTATGCCAACTCTTGAGTTCATACATTAAATGTATAGGCCAGTCAGTGAAAAATCACTAGGCTATTCTAATATGTCAGGAGTGGGCAACCTTTTATTGTTAAGGGCCACATTCCTTCTGAAGTAATCTGTTGGGGGCCACATGCTGGCAGTGGACAGAGTTAGACTCAGTGATTGGCAGAGCCAGAGGCAAAAGTGCTCTGTCTTAACTAATCCAAAATATAGACTAATCCAGAATAAAAATATGAATTTATACTTTTATAAAATAATGCCCCTTCTGATAGAATCTACATAGAAAGAAGAGGAAATGCTTATTAAAAAAAACCACCATGGAAAATAAGGAAGAAGTGAACTGGAAGGAACTGTGATGCAATGGGAGAGCAGGATGTGTCAGGCGCCACTTAAAAGAAGGTGTTGCCCAGGCCACATCTGGTCTCCTTAGGCAGCATATGGAAGGGGAAGTGAAAATAGTGTTATAAAAGAAGCAATTATTAATTGCTGCAACCCATAATACCAAAATGCAACTTCTGAGATACCCAGAAGAATGAACAAAGGAATGTAGAACACATTTCTTCAGGATTAGGTCCCCAGATGTTGGGCTGCAACTCTCATCATTCCTTACCATTGGCTGGGATGGTGGGAGTCCAGCTTAATCTGGGGACCCAAAGTTGAAGAACTGTAATATAGAAGACTGAAATTCCTGGAGAAACATGCATAGGATGCACATTTGACTTAGGTCACATCCACAGCTGAGAGATTTAGGACACCCCTCAAACAGCTGCAGTTCCCAGCACCTTTAACAAACCTTTATCCCGGGGATTCTTTTAGGGAAAGCCATGACCATTAAAGCAGTATAAGGAGTCCGCGACCAGAAGGGGGAGGAGTATCAGGAAGAGTGGAATATATTTAATGATTATCTAGTTAAATTTGAGCCAGACATCCTGGAGAGTGAAGTCAAATGGGCCTTAGAAAGCACTGCTAATAACAAGGCCAGTGGAAGTGATGGTATTCCAGCTGAACTATTTAAAATTTTAAGCGATGATGCTGTCAAGGTGCTACACTCAATATGCCAGCAAATTTGGAAAACCCAGCAGTGGCCAGAGGATTGGAGAAGATCAGTCTACATCCCAATCCCAAAGAAGGGTAGTGCCAAAGAATGCTCCAACTACCGCACAATTGCACTCATTTCACACGCTAGCAAGGTTATGCTTAAAATTCTACAAGGCAGACTTAAGCAGTATGTGGACCGAGAACTCCCAGAAGTGCAAGCTGGATTTCGAAGGGGCAGAGGAACCAGAGACCAAATTGCAAACATGCGCTGGATTATGGAGAAAGCTAGAGAGTTCCAGAAAGACATCTACTTCTGTTTCATTGACTATGCAAAAGCCTTTGACTGTGTCAACCACAGCAAACTATGGCAAGTTCTTAAAGAAATGGGAGTGCCTGATCACCTCATCTGTCTCCTGAGAAATCTCTCTGTGCTGAGAGTGAACCTTGGATCATGTGATGAAGGTATTGAGTTGCAAATCTGTCATCTTGAAAGGGCTGTAAGTCTCTCTGAACACTATGGGGAGAACAATGCATGTAAATGGCTCCCCAAAGGCTGCATAGCCTAAGGCCAATGGTGGCTGGAATGCAGGCTGGAGTGGAGGAGAGACACAGTTTGGATTTTTGGAATCATTCATTCAAATTGTTTTTATTAAAGATTTTTCTTGGGTTACAGAAGATGCTGAGCCTGTGCTGGACACCACACAAGACATTGTATGGATGTTTCGGATATGTCTTTTACTGTATTCTGTTTTCTTTCAAAGAGTTCTGCTTGTAAAAATTGAATAATAATTTCATGGGTCTGGACAATGCTCCCTTTCCAAAAGGAGTCGGTTGTCATGCATCCAGTCCACTGCACAATAATAATACCTGCAACAATAGATGGACCATTCGCCTGATCCAGCAGGATCTTCTTATGTTCTTAGCTGGAGTGCCCTTGGTGGAGAGGCTCGGCCATGATGACCACCCCAGCTTTCCCTAGCAAGCAGAAAACTGTGGCCTGCTGTTCTTCTTCAAACAGTGGTAAGACCCACGAAATAAGCAATTTCCATGTGGAGCAGAGGCAAGGTGCTGGAGGGATTATCCAAGGTGCCTGATCCTCAAGATCTACAGCTATGCCTGTCTGGAGCTGATGTTGCAAAAACCTAAACAAATCATGCCACCCATCCCTTTTGCCCTCAGTGTTGCAAGCTTGAGGATATCAGAGCATCAGTGGATCTGCTGCTCTGTTCTACTCTGTTGCCCTACCCTCCAACATTTATCCAGTAAAAATAGGGACCTCCTCCTCCTCCTCCTCCTCCTCCTCCTCCTCCTCCTTCTTCTTCCTATTATACCTGACTGGGTTGTCCCAGCCACTCTGGGCGGCTTCCAACATATATAAAAACGTAATAAAACAATAAACATTAAAAAAAACTTCCCTATACAGGGCTGCCTTCAGTTATCTTTTAAAGGTTGCATAGTTACTTATCTCCCTGGCTCCAAGGTCAAAGTCCACACCCTCCAACATTTCTGCAATGAAAACTGTGACATCCTAAGGAAAAGCGGGACATTCTGGGATCAAACGAGAAATCAAGATGGCTTCTGTAAATCCGGGAATGTCCCTGGAAAATAGGGACACTTGGAGGGTCTACAATCTCTCATAAAATTTGCCCTGCTCATAATCCTATACCCACTTGCCTGGGAGTAAACCTCATGAAGCTCAATTATGTTTCCTTCTGAGTAGAATATGATTGCACTGAAAATGTATTATTTTTCCATGATGTGCATCAATTTTAATGTAAGGAAGCAATAGTTTGAAGCAAAGGAGTATTTCCTTTGTTTTTAAATGACACACGTCTTTGAGGTGTAACAGGAAACATATTAGGAGTCCCTTCCTGAGAGAAACTATTTTTGTTAACTACAGTTTTTAGAATTATTTGCATTCATAGCAATGCACCTTTTTTTTTTTACACAATCAAACATTTTTTGAATCTATGGGTCCTATTGATTAAACACTGCAAACCAAAATAAAGTTTGCTTGCTTTCAGCAAACACAACATTTGGTTAGGCTGCTACTCAGTGGCGTAGCGTGGGGGGTGCCAGGGGGGCAGGCCGCACCGGGCGCAACATCTGGGGGGGGCGCGCTCGCTGCCTCCGGAGTCGCCGAAGAGCCTCGGGCGCAGGCTGTAGCAGAGCCGCATGTCTCGCGGAACCGACGAGCTGTGCGCGCGACCGGGCTGAAGGCGCCCGGCAGGCAGCGGCTCTCAGCGCTCGCCGCGGAGGACGTGCCAGGCAGCCCCTTCTCACAGCCCCGCCTCCGCCGCTGCTGCTGCAACTGCTGGGCCGTTGCATTTTCCTCGCCTCTCTGCCCCCCTCCTCCTCCGGGCAAGCGGCGTCGTTTGGGCGGCAGTGCCAGCGGCAACTCGCAGGTTAGGGGTTGGGGGGGCGCAAATTACGTGCCTTGCCCCGGGTGCTGACAACTCACGCTACGCCGCTGCTGCTACTGTAATTATCAGGTCCACCACTCCAACCATCAGCGGTGCTTTTCAATGTTTTCATACAGAAGAGTCAATCCATCTTTATTGCATAATCATAACTCATGGCTTGCACCTGAACAGCACTCAGCACACAGTGTCTAAAAATAGTTGCTCTGTGAAACATGAATATTGCTGCATTTCACAGATCACCAAACATTCACTCTTGGGGGGAGACAAACATTATAACATTTCCAGAATGCTACACCAATAATACATCATCATCAGTAAGAGTAGTGATTTTTTTTTAGTCTTCTCTTAACATTTAACAGTTGGCATGCTGGAATATTGTCAGGTAAAAGAAATGCAACACATTTTTTTAAGGGAAATAAAGAAGCATCAGAAACAGTGTCATAAGATTCAGCTTCCAGTCTAGTTGAAGTTGGAAGGTATGTAGAATGGGGCTGCCATCTTGTCCTTTGTCTCAGGCAGTAAAATGGTTATATCCACACCTAGCATTTAAAGCAATCATGGGGCTTCTGTTAAGGGTGCTGGGAATGGTAGCTCTATGAGAGGTAAACTACACATTGTGTTATTCTTTGGGGGAAATCATGTGCTTTAAATGTATGGATGTGACCAAAATGTCTTGGACCAATCCTGGAAGGAAACCACAAGGATTGAAAGCTTTTGGAACATCCAGAGAAATTAACAGAGTCCAACTGTGTCTCTTCAAATAAAGGTGGTAAATCAGTGAAATGGTGTTTTGTTCAATTTATTTTAAGAATATCTCAGATAGTATTCTTTCCATCCACCAGACTCCACAAAGCAGCTTAACAACAATATAAATCAAGCAAATAAAATAAATCAACAGCAGAAATCACACTACAATAATTGAGTTCAATGGTGTGAAAGTTAATAGCCAGTTACCCTGAATGCCCTCCAAAATAGTTGCTGTAGTGAGAACTGCATAGTGTAAAGTAGAATTTGTTGGTTCCACATTTCTCCTGTGACATCAAAGTTTTCAGCAGCAAAAATGATGCAATGGTGGCAACAAAGAAATAGGGTCATCACCACCCTGCAACAGGTCTTCTAATATGCCCTAATCCCATTAAGATGCTTTCAGTTTTCTATGGCATGAGCTTCACAGGCAGCAGCCTGTTTCATTAGATTAAGTTCTGTATCAGAGGAGGGAAGAGAAGGGAAGTAGGACCGCCATCCACTCTCTGTTAAGACATCAGGCTTCTCCCACATCAGCTGTCTTCTGGCAAGAGTCATTACATCAGGCTGCAGCAGAGGAGAGAAATGTATTCACATACACATTCTGAATGGGCATCATTTCTTTTCTCTCAGGAACAGCAAAGATGGCTTTGCTGGCAGCTCCACAAAAGTGTGCAGAGTAGCTATTTTACAAAAAAAACTAGATTTTACATAGGCTTGTTGGTTTCCAATCTTTGACAGCAGTATAGGTTACTTGTTTGAAGCTGGAAAGTGGTTGGGTGAGCCAGACTCACCCACTTACCACCATGAGATATTAGCTCTGACAAGCCTCAGCCTAAGATATATTGCTGTGATCTTCCAATAAATCTAATAGACCTCTCTATTATTAGAACTCAGTTTTATTTATTCCATTTTTAAGAACATGACATGCAGAGAACGTATCAAGCTGCCATGTCTGTGTGTATTATTACAATATAAAGAGGGGAAATTTCCCTTAAGAGTATTCTATGGTTATTGGATTTTTCTTCTGTTAAGCTGTCACTCAAGTGTGTTGTTTAAACCATTGATCTATCACAATGGCTCTTGGACATAAAAAGTCATAATCCTATTGATCTATCCTCACATCCAAGGTATAACAATATATTTGAGTGACTGTTCTGTGAGATGGCAGTCTGGTGAATCACTGCAAAATGTGACCCTCCTCACGACCAAACTGTATGTTTGTTTCATTGTTCAAATTTCAATAGACCTTTCTTATCAGGACGAAGGTGATTCAGCTCCTTTTCTGATGCTGGAAAACAATGACAAATGGTGACATGGACCCAACCCAACCCCAGGGCAGCCATTTTCTTTTCCATCCCATGTACCAGACCTTTGCTTTCCATGGAAGATAGTTGATTCAAAACATTCATCAAAGGAAAAGATTATTGCAAGGTTGTGTCAAAATAAAAAAAGCTAAGAAATCAAATAAGAAACCAGGATGGCTTCTCTAAGTCAGGGATGTCCCTGGAAAATAGGGACACTTGGAGGGTCTGACACAATAAACCCTGCTTCTGAATGCAACATTGATCATCTATAAGTTAGTGCCAAGTCCCATGAAGGTGCATCTGTTATGCCTTCTCTTTGAGTATTACGTATAAGCAACTTGACATATACTTGGGCTATTCAAAAAAACAAGGAGGCCCCTATGCCAACACTCTTCTAGCCCTTTGGAGATGCCAGCAATCAGAACTGTTTGCTGCCTTGTTCTCTCTCCTCATCCACTCCCCAGCTTGGTTTCATCTGAGAGCACTATTGTGATGGATGTTTCTTAGGGCAGTTTTGCATTGCATGAAAACACCATCCATTACCACCATGGGAAAAAGCACTGCTGCAGACACACCTCACTGGATCAAACAGAGCAGAGACGAGATGGTGCTTATTAGCACATATATTTCTAAAATCAGATAACATATTTGTAAAACAAAGGGTTGTTAGCTTTTCAACAGGGCTGGACCAAGTCATTTTACTGCCTGAGATGGACAAGATGGGTCTCAGGAGGAACAACCAGGGCTGCTGCTGCTGCTCCCCAACATCTACTGCCTGAGGTATTTGTCTCACTCTGTCCAACAGGAGAATTGGCCCTGGTTTTCAAAAACAGATGTCATTTAGGCAGTCATTTCCTTTAGAATGAAGCTGAAATAGTGGAAATATTTTGAGTGCTTTCCACTCCTGTTTAAGAGGGTGTCCTCTAAGGTATCATTTTTAGGTATGGAAGAGGCAATTCACCCAATAAGTTTATTTTCTACCAATTTTCTTCTGGCCTAGTCTAAATGGGTACATGGAGCAGCACTGAGCAGACTGCCCAACCATATACCAATATCCTGGTTTAACACAGAACTTCAATTCTTTATAGTAATGCTATCTATCAGGATGTGGGCTCATTATGTGACATTCAGAAGACTGTTTTCCAATGTCTCACTCAAATGACTGCTTCACAATACCATCATTTAGTCTGGATAGACAAAAAGAGGTGACGTAGGCCGAATAAAAAGCCCCCGCCAAAAGCAATTGTGTGAATCAGATGCTGAGATGAGAAAATTCCAAAAAATGCACTATCTTGAGCAATTTGTAAAATTTATGTTAACTGCTACAATTTTATATTGGCATATCTACAGGGATATTTTTTTCTAAAGCACCATGTTATTTCAACTCAGATCGAAGCCTAGGTCCTCCTGGTGCGCATTAATGCAACACTACTGACTTCATAGGATTTGTGTCAAATTACATTAGCACAGGACTTGGTCATTACTGATTTCTCCTAGCTGTGAACGTAACTCAGGGCCTACTCTGCTTTAACATGTCCCTGTTTACTTCCAAGGTGCTGGTAATTATCTAAAACTGCTAGGGCAGCTGGTCACGGCACTGTGGATTATGGGTGACTGATGGAAAGGGGCAGTCTGTGACTATGGTTGGCAACAACAACAACACTTTATTATGGTCAAAGACCAGCATAAGGAGGGAGGAGTACAACCTTTTAAAATCATTTAAAATCTAAAACAAAACAAAACAAAAACACTAAAAGAAGTTAAAACAGAATATATATCTAGTTTGTGGCACAGGTCATCATCCATCGAATCTTGAGCGCTGCTGTGCAGAATCTGACAACGTATGTTATAGCAGGACTGGCATCTGAAAGCAGCAGGGAGGTATAGAATTGTCCTGTGCACCCTGGGTACTTATGCAGTGATGGTAGGATGAGGCTAGTATGAATGTCTCTGGTGAGTATGAATGTCACAGGTGGAACGCTCTGTCTCATGAGACCAGGGCCCTGCAGGATCTGATCTCTTTCCGCAGGGCCTGTAAGACAGAGTTGTTCCGCCTGGCCTTTGGCTTGGAATCAATTTGATTCCCTCCCCCTCTTTCTTTTTTCCTTTCTCCTCCTGTGATGGAACTCCTATTTGGGGACTTCCCTGGCTTTTTTTCTGGCCCATGTAGGACCAGTCTGGATAGTTAGACTTGGTGAAGACCTGATGTTTTCATCCCCCAAAAAGTTTTTGATTTGAGTTTCCATTGAAATGAGGCTGCATTTTAATGTTTTAATGTTGCATTTTAATCTTGTTTTTAAGTTGTGTTTCAATCAATTTGTTTTTATATTGGTTGTTAGCTGCCCTGGGCCCGGTCTTGGCTGGGGAAGGCGGGGTATGAACAAAATTATTATTATTATTATTATTATTATTATTATTATTATTATTATTACAATGAAGAAGCACATGCTCTGTTGTTTCTATTTGTCCAGAGTCACAGGGACACTGCCTCTCCAGAAAAGCAATCTCCCTGATTGATGGAATGGGGCAGTCTGTGACTGTGACTAGCTGAGATCATGTGTCAGGGACTGGCTGGACAAAGAGGAGTGGTGGGAGGCACCAGCAGGGGAACCCCCAAGGGAAACCCCAGTGGAGGAAGGCTCACAGCCTGGGGATTGGTGATGGGACGCAGAGAAGAGGTTAGAGGAAGAAGATTAGGAGGAGGGGCTGGATTCTGAAGGGGCAACAAGGTTTAGTGAGCAGGAAGAGCCTGCGACAGGGAGCAGTTCAGACTCTGAGCCTGAAGCAGAGGAGGGGGGGTCGAGAGGCTGCTGAAGAATCTAGAGAGTTTCCCTGTCCTGTTGCATCAAGCTCACTTCCCCCTGGTGTCCAAGAATATGCAGGATAGTGAGGAGGGCAGAACAGAAACGAGAAGTGTGTAGGCGCAGTTCGAGACTGCTTGGGAAACATCCGGGAGAGGAGGAGCCTTAGAAAGGGTGGAAGGGGATCGAACTTACAACCTTGGCATTATCAGCCCCATGCTCTAACCAACTGAGCTATCCAGGCTTCTCAGATCTTTGCAATCCTGCCCTACATTAGCCGTGCTATAAGAGAATGTATCTGCTACGCAATCAGCCCTATGTTGGGTGAATCTAAAGTAAATTTTGGCCACCTGAGAATATTCCACAACAAACATGCCCTTCTCTATGAAGGTTAGGACTAAAATCCTACTGTGTGTGTTGGGCTTTACAGCACAGACTTCAATAAAACTCTTCTGGCACGCTATGCAAACAGGCTCTGCCTAGTATTGTCAAACTATTTCCTTGAATATTATCTAATAAAATATGGAGAGAACCCACGGATGCCTAAATAATAGCTTGCTCTTCCCTGATTACATCTGACATCTCTTGTCAGCCAAGCACAATTTCATTTTATTTCTCAATGGAAGAGATAATTATTTTTGGGCAGCTCAGACTATCCAGCCAACTAGTAATAAAAATTCTTTCAACTTTTATTGAAAAACTCATTGTTTACATTTTTGAATTGTCAAATGTCTGGAAAACATGCTTGTCTTTAGGGATTTGCTGGCTGTGGCTACGCGCTCCAGAGCTATATGCCCTGAATTACGTTAGAGAAAGTTTTGTTATGGAAGTTTTAACAAACATATGGAAAGTACAAAGAAGCACAAAATGAAGGAGTCAGCGCAGAAACTCTTTCCATTTGTTAGACTTTAGTTTTCTGATGTCTCATAAGAGGTCAATCAATTCCCCCCACCCCACCCCACCCCAACAAACAAAAAAATTCCTCCCAACCGTTGTGAGGTGCAGCCCATCGCTTGCCAGAAGTCCATCTTCAAGAAACTGCAGTTCGTGATGTAAGAATCCAAACTGTTCCTGTTTACACCATTTGCGAAGCCAGCTGTTCACTTCCACTATTTTCCCCTCTCTCCCTGGGCCACGTCGTTCAACTGGGAGGACAGATGAGATAACAATTTGTGCATTTAATTGCTTCAGTTTCCTGCCCAGAGCCTCGTAGTCTCTTTTGATCTTCTGGAGGCTATTGCTTGCAGTGTCATTGGTTCCCACATGAACCAAGAGGAAGGGGTATTTGTCAGTGGGTTTTATGATTCCTTGCAGTCGTTCAGTTACAGCTTGGATCTTAGCCCCAGGGAGACAGCACACCTCCCGAGACATCTAGTCAGGCCCACAGATCACTGCTTCTGTTCCCCTCAGTAGGGAATCCCCTATCACCACTACACGCCTCCTCTTAGGTTTGGTCGGGGTTCTTCCATGAGCTGTCCGTTCCAAGATCACCTGCACATTCCCTGAGGACTGACTTTGCTGCTCGTCTTCATATACCTGATCGACTGTAATGAGGGAGAGATCCTCAAATGGAGTCTGTTCTTCGTCTTCCATGCTAGGGGAGAGGACTTCAAAGCGATTGTGTATTTCTAAACAATCAGAGCGAACCATGGGCCTCCTACTTCTTTGAGTCACGTTTCTCCATATATCTGGCACCTGTGTTGGTGAACTAGCCTCCTTCTCAGGGGTGTCCCCTGTCTCCTCCTTGGTGGAGACGGTGTTCTCTGTTGCTTCCAAGAAGAGCTCCAGCTCTCTAATTCTTTGGAGCGTAGCTACACGTTCCTCCAGTTGCTGAACTTTGTCTTCTAAGAGGGCAATCAACATACAATTGCTGCAGGTAAAGCTGCCTGCAACCTTTGGCAAGATGGCAAACATTGCGCAGGAACCGCAGGCAACTGCAGCTGTTCCCTCACCCTCCATCTTGAAAACGTGTCGTTGGGGGTGGCTACAGTGGTCCTCCATCTTTAAAAGAGTGAAGACAGGACAAATAACCCCCCCCAAAAAAACCTAGGTCTCCCCCAACAAACGTTTGAGACTAGCTCCCCTAAATCTAAAAGATGGATCAAACTGCCATTCCTTTGCCATTCCTGAATCTCACATGACAAAGGCATAAGAAAACAAGAAGTCATGCTGCTCTCCATAAAGTGCTTCCGGTTCTGTCCATGGCTATCTGCAAAATTGACACAGAACATTATATTAGTAACATGAAAAAGTCTCCTTGTTCTATACTCAACCTTCCATCACGCAGTAAATCCTTAGCAGTTCAGTCTCTCTTCATAAGGAAATTATTATGTTCATAAAAGGGTCTTTGAGAATAGAAAAAGAAATTGGATTAGGTTTGAATAACATAAGAAGAGTCGAGTCGCTATGCTTCAGATAATCTCTGTATCATTTGCAGCAGCTTTGAGCAATTTTGAGTTATTCTGTGTGATAAGACAGTAAAGCTAATGTGGTCTCCTAAAAGCCCCCATGTATAATGAGTGATCAAAAAGCCTGAAGAATTGCTCCTGCATTCTAAAGGCTTCATTTTACCTCTCGTTTATATTTATTAATGATGTGTGAAAATTCTCCTTGGCTGACTTTTTTAAAAAACAAAAAACACCACCACAGATACACATACCGGCAAACTGCAGCTCATTCTGTTTCTGTGCAATTTAACACAGAAAGGCTCAGATTCAGCCTGCAATTAATTTGGGAATCCAAATGAAAATAATGCCGTGTACAAGAAGAAGTAGCAATCAAGTCAACAGAGATTTCTACTTAATGATTCCTTAGAAATCGATGTTGTTGTTGATGCTGTTACCTTGGCTTACCAGCCCCACCCCCAGGTGAGTTTTCCATTCAAGGATGGGTTCAGATGAACAGTTTATTCCCAATATGTTTTAACATCTGTAATCACTGTTCACTGGTAAGTAAATGGCACTGGCTTGCCTAACGAAGCTACAGTAGTCTGAGCATTAGAAACCTGAAGACTGGACTGCTGTAATGCACTCTATGTGGAGCTGCCCTTAAGGTTGATGTGAAAGCTGCAGTTGGTGCAGAATGCTAAGTGATTCACATCTGACACCTGGGCTAAAAGAACTGCAAGCCAAGTTTTGTTAGAATTCCTGCTCCATGATTGCAGTCGTGGGATTGTTGTCTTTCACATGACAGTATATGTTTTGACTCCACAGAGTGGGAAGTGACAGAGACAGGATGTTTGTGTTACTGTGTTCCGTGAAGTGGGACTATTGTCCTTTGTTCTTTTTCTCTTTACTGTCTGATGCTAGAGAGAGAGGGAGCCATGTTGCAGTGCTCCGTGTGTGTTTATATGTAAATAAAGTAGATTAGCCAAAATGCTGAGTTGCTGAGGTCTGTCACGCAAGCTGCGAAGACTCTGCAGATCCCTTAGTGTGCCAATGTCTGTTGGCATCGGTTGCTGTGATGTTCGGGCAGAAGGGAGAGAACATGCCAGTCGGGCATGTGTCTCTACCAGGGTCCTACTCGAGTGTAGGACAAGCTCCTCACAAGTTTAACATTCTTTTATTACTCTATAAAGCCAGGGCCATATAATCTGTTTCCCCTATACATATTGGCAGGGCTTTTTTCAGCCGTAACTCACCAGAACTCAGTTCTGGCACTTCTCAGGTGAGTGCCATTGATATTCTAAGAGAATGAGAGAGGTGTTCATGGTGAGTTCTGGCACCTCTTTTTCTGGAAAAATAGCACTGCATATTGGCTCAGGACCAGGTGCCCTGAGAGAATGACTTCTCCCATTTAGACCATTCTGGTCACTAAAATCTGCAGAGGAGGATCCATCATTGCCTGTTGAATGGCAATATGGCAAGAAACCTTCATGGTGATGCCAACTCTATGGAATGGTCTCCCTTTGGAGGTTAGTCAGGCAAGACACCGACAGTTACAAGGCTTCATTGGCAATTAAAGACCTTTTCAGTCAGGGGGATTCTAGTCAGCCACTAATACCAGTTCTTCAGTTCTTCATCAGTGTAGTCTCTCCTGATGCAGACATATAGGAGTGGCGTTCTGATGATATCGCACTTCATATCCCTAGGTGGCAGGTCCCGATGGCTTCATATAGATGCTGAATAGCACAGGAGACAGAATGTATCCTTTCATGACCCCACAACAGTCTCCTAGTACTACCTACCGT
The DNA here is from genome assembly GCF_964188305.1 of Podarcis bocagei. Taxonomy (NCBI): domain Eukaryota; kingdom Metazoa; phylum Chordata; class Lepidosauria; order Squamata; family Lacertidae; genus Podarcis; species Podarcis bocagei. The sequence continues at coordinate 26,765,354 of NC_138136.1, forward strand.
GCGGGTAAAAATGAGGTCACTGTAATACAGTGATTCTGACTCCCACCTCCCTGAGTGGCTCCAGAAAGAAATCATGGTCAATAGCTGCTGGGAGATCAAGGAGAACCAACAGGATCCCACTCACCCTGTCTGTCTCTCACTAGAGATAATCAGTTAAGGCAGCCAAGGCTGTGCTAAAACCAGATTGCATTCATAGAGTCATAGAATTGTAGAGTTGGAAGGGACCACGAAGGCCATCTAGCCCAACCCCCTGCCATGCAGGAATCTATTGCCCAATGTGGGGCTTGGACCCATGGCCCTGAGATTGAGTCTGATGCTCTATTGCTTGAGCTAATTCTTCTAGGTATTCTTCTGTTTCTTCCAGTCATGCAACCCTATCTTCTAAAAATATGGAAAGAAATCTGAATACAGTGGTACCTCGGGTTACATAAGCTTCAGGTTACATACGCTCCAGGTTACAGACTTCGCTAACCCAGAAATATTACCTTGGGTTAAGAACTTTGCTTCAGGATGAGAACAGAAACCGTGCAGCGGCAGCAGGAGGCCCCATTAGCTAAAGTGGTGCTTCAGGTTAAGAACAGTTTCAGGTTAAGAACGGACCTCCGGAACGAATTAAGTACGTAACCTGAGATACCACTATAACTCAAAACTGTATCCATTTAAGGAAATTTTGTATAATGAATGCATGGCAGTCGGTGAGGCGGGGAGGTCAGGTATGAGAGGGGGAGAGGGAGGGGAGAGGAAGGAATTGCAGTCAGCTGTCTCTACTTTCAGCTGCCATGCATTTTTCAGGTCTTCATGTACAGAATCTACATACTGGGAACACAGAGTCAAGGAATGTGTGGAGATTGGGGCAGGGGACAGTGGCCACAATTCCTTTCCCTCTCCACACACACAATATGCAATATATTGTGCATATTGTCATGATAGGGGCAGATGAAGGGGGTGCGGTGGGGGCGGGCCACCCCAGGTGTCACCACTGCAGGGGGTGACAAAATGGTGGACAGCACTCACCATGGGGCCTGCAGCGCACCCGAGCCATGCATCTCTCCTGGGAGTGAAGCAGTGGCTTGGGCATCCATAGGCTCCGCGCTGCCCAAACAGTCCGCCCGCTGCCTCCCCCTCAGCTGTAGGGTGGCTGAGTGGGAGGAGGCAGACAGACTCCTCAGAGGCCCCGCGGAGCGTCCTGCCCCAGCTGGCCCCGCCCCTGGGTGCAGAGCACACGCACCGCCCCAGGCGCCCAATCGGCTTGCTCCGCCGCTGTGTCATGAGGGTTATAGACAGCAGGCTTTCATGTATTTTGTTTCTGAGAAAGTTAAAAAAGGCAGTGGGGAAAATAAAGAAAAAGGAAACCTCTGTGAGCCAGCAGAATTGGGCCAATGTAAATGAAAGGTCGAAATTGATGTACTTTGTCGACATTTTTCAATCTATTCCCTCCAAAACAGCCCTTACCAGAATGTATGTTTAAGTAAAATGGAAGTCTTTCAAATGTAATAAGAGATGGAGTTGTTATAACTTCTAACTATTTCCCCTAGAATCCATTTGAACATTTACAGTGTATATTAGCAACTGAAAGAATGAATTGACACAGCAGCAATGTGTATAAAGAGAAAAGCACAAAACCAGAGAGGCAAAACTATCTCATAGAAATTGGAAGGGGGGTGTCTTATAGCTGAAATTGAAGTTTTGATTACTCAAGGTTATTATACTCAATCTGAATGTAATTTTGGGAAGGGGATGGGGAGGAGATTCAGTGACCTGAGGCCAAATAAGATGTTTAAATTACTGACAAATACATATTTTCTCATTTAAACTTTGAATACCACATAATACATTTTAAATACTATGCCATGGTAATTAATGTCACAAGCAACCATTTCTGTAATTGCTCCCTGCAGTGTATGTTGTGACAATATATAATAAATCATCTCATCTGTCTTAATGTAAAATGTATATCTCAAATGCTGTTTACTAGAGAATCTCTTCAGGGTCGTTCACATTTGTGTTAGCAATTCCAGTGAAGGCCACAAATCAACATAGAATACATAGGAAACTGTGCATATTGGGAAGGATGTGTGTGAAAGACAGATATTAGTAACAATAGCGTATAAAAAATGCATTTATATTAGAGGAGATTGCATGCAAAAAACTGTATATTAAGCAAAATTGCACACAAGAATGTGTATACTGAAGAGAACTGCACACAAAAATGGTGGTGAATTTTTGTGAGGGCTTTTAAAAAATAAATAAATCACAAACAGATTGAGAAACATGGAGAGCTGAGAATAATTAGAAACTAAGAGAATGCAAAGTGGACAAATTTGTCCATCCTTGGTTCGTGATGCATTTCATCTTATGCTCAAACCAAGGTTCATTGCTACCCAAAATGACATAACAACACCAGATCCCCTCACTGAAATGACTCCATGATTTTTTTATGAAACAATCTAAGAAAGAACATGTTCCTATTTAAGCGACAGTTGTTAATTGGTGATTTAAAAGTATATACGTTTGTTTATTTATTTATTTGATTGAATTTTATAACTTCTGATATGCATAACTTCCCAGTTGGCATCCAAACACTGATGAGCCACAAACTTGCTTCATCTTAGCAAGGTGCCTTCAGACCTGATATGGGCTGGGATAAGTGCTTTTTTCTGGGGGGGGGGGGAACAGGGGTACGCATACCCCTAAACATTTTGTGAATCTAAGTTTTGCCTCATTGAGGGGCAGTATTATTTCCATCCATTCTTAAGGAAATTAGCCCTGAGTGCTCACTGGAAGGACAGATCGTGAAGCTGAGGCTCCAATACTTTGGCCACCTCATGAGAAGAGAAAACTCCCTGGAAAAGACCCTGATGTTGGGAAAGATTGAGGGCACAAGGGGAAGGGGATGACAGAGGATGAGATGGTTAGACAGTGTTCTCGAAGCTACCAGCATGAGTTTGACCAAACTGTGGGAGGCAGTGGAAGACAGGAGTGCCTGGCGTGCTCCGGTCCATGGGGTCACGAAGAGTCGGACACGACTAAACGACTAAACAACAACAACAATTTCAATATGAGTAGGAAAATGAGAGTACCCCTAAACATTTATTTTTAGAAAAAGAGAGTACTAGCTGGGATGATAGAACACCACCAGGCATCCTTTGATAATTATAGGAAATTGGTGAAATAGCATGTATACCTTGGAAGTCGAATGGAATCTGTTCCAGAAGTCTGTTTGATGTCCAAAACATTCGGAAACCAAAGTGTGGTGTCTGATTGGCTGCAGGAAGCTCCTGCAGCCAATCAGAAGCCATCAAAGCCCCGTTGGATGTTCGGGTTCCAAAGAACGTTCGCAAACCAGAACATTCACTTCCGGGTTTGTGGCATTCGGGAGCCAAAATGTCTGAGTACCAAGGCGTTTGTGATCCAAGGTACGACTGTATTGGCCCATTGGGTTCCATGGTCTCCAGGACAGAGTCACCCATCCTGGGTCCCTCTAACAGGGTACCCCTGCAACTAAGGATCCAGCCAAGTTGTGACAGTTGCTATGAGGTAGGCGAAAACTTGCCAACAGGCCAATTTGCTTCTAGGAGGAAATTCCTCCCTGGCTCTTAATACACCAACCACATAAACCATAGCAAGGTCCTTACCCTAACAGACTGGGTGGTTGCAGAAATCCCATGATAGTCACCAGAGAGGGCAGCCTGCACTTGGCCACCCTTTTAAATAAGGCCCCTGCCCCTGCCCAAATTGGCCTTGCAGATGAGGCCCACCCCAGGTGGAGGGTCAAGTATGGCCGGAGGAGGATGGTGCCCAATGACCATTCCTTCTCCCAGCTATGCAGGAAGATAGCAGCCCCCCCCCCCCGAGACCAGCCGCGGCTGCGCTGTATGGAAAACACCACTCCCCCAGAATCCCAGGTAAGGGGATATTCATTCTCATATGGTTTCAGAAAGTGTGATTTTGATGGATTCACCATTAAATGCAAAGTGAATTGAATTTCTCCCAGTTTCAATATCATGTTTTGTTTTGTTTTGTTTTAGCAGCTACTGTGCTTTGAAGGCCCTGCTGCTAGCCTCTGCTCCAATTTTGGCTTCTGTTTCCTTGATTGCAAAGGTTATGCGCTTAAGAAAGAAGCAACTATTCCGGATTAGAATAGCCTGGTGTCTGACAAACACAGACTGAGTAAGCTATATTGCAATTTCCCTCTAACCTCAAACACATGGCACCACTATAAATTCTCACTAGCAGTAGGTGGGTGAGTAAATTGCTTCTTATGCAATCCTGGCAATAAAAGTACACAATTTACCCCTTTAGTGTTTCATTGCAGCTTTGAAACAAGGCTTTCACAGTATGCTGCTTGCTAACAAGACATAGGAAGTTGGTTCTTGCTTTGCTTTATCAAGGCTACAGCACTCTGGACAATTCATTTATAAGTTATCCTATTGGTATTTATTTGGAAGAGCAAAACATTGTTGTTAAGAATCACACTGTTTTTCTTCTCATGACTGATATCAGAAAGACGGATTTCAGATGGATAAAAAAATTGGACGCATTCATAACTCTTATAAAGCTCATAAACGTCACAGACTGCAGTGCCCATCATCCCTGACCATTGTCCATGCTGGCTGGAGCTGATGGGAGTTTGAGTCCACCAACATCTAGAGGGCCTCAGGTTCCCTAAGCTGCCATACTATCCAGCATTTTCTCACTGTGCAATATATGTGATCTTTCAGCTGGATTTTTCTCATATTAAATTATTGCGTACTTTATATGCTATGTATTATTCCAGACTCATAAAAAAGTTGATAATTAAATACTCACATTATTAGCGACAAATGCACCAATGCTTCCATGTTTCCCGGTAATGTGGGAGAAGTATGCTTCTGTCACAGCCTTTGGAAGACATTTACCTCCGGCTTTATCGCATTTGTCACATCCCATTGCTTTCCAGGAAATGTAATAAATAAGGTTGCAGGTTCTGAGATTTTTCTGTCAATCTTCATGTTCTTTCTCTTCTGCAATTAGCTTGCTACTTCCACTCTGGTCTGCATCTAGTGAGCTGATAAATTAAGGATGCAATTAGCAAAGAGATGGCCAAAAACCATGACAAGGAGACAAAGTCAAAGATGCAACCTTTAATAACCAAGCACCTTTTTAAATAGCTTAAACTGTTTTCCCCCCTTCCATCATAGGTTAACTTTGTTTTTCCTTTTTCTACAAAGAATACTGAGCATGCAGCATGGAGGTTCATTCTTTACTTGTCAGCATTTTTACTTATCTAATGACAGCAAGCTAACTGTTAAACTTTGCCATTTGCTTTTAAAGTTGTTTTTTAAGCCAAAATACAAAAAAAAAAAAATACAATCACTTTTTGAAAGTGGAAACTGAATATGACATGCATATAAAATGATTTTTTTTTATTTTAAAAAAATATTTCTGCAGTGCAGTCCTACTCAGAAATATTTTCAATAGAGCTTACTTCCAGGGTCACATACATAAAATTACAGGCCACTGGTTGTTTCAACAATGTGCACAAGCTTTGTCACTCGCAGTCTTAAAACTCAGGGACACTTGGGGGAATTAATTACGGTAGTAGTTGTTTCAGTGAAGGCAAAATGAAGTACCGTACTTCTTCACACACAGTTAGCATTTGTTGCTAATAATTGAAGTCTAAGGTCACAGCCACACACATACGTTTAAATCACTACTATACCACCTTTAATAGGGGTGGCTTCCCCTACAAAGAACCCTGGGAAGTGTTGTTTGTTCAGAGGCTTCTAACAACTCTATACACTATTAGCAAACTACAGTTCCCAAGATTCTTTGGGGGGAAGCTAGGACTGTTAAAGTGGTATAAGGTAAAGGTAAAGGGACCCCTGACCATTAGGTCCAGTCATGGCCAACTCTGGGGTTGCGGCGCTCATCTCGCTTTATTGACAGAGGGAGCCGGCGTACAGCTTCCGGGTCATGTGGCCAGCATGACTAAGCTGCTTCTGGCAAACCACAGCAGCGCACGGAAACTGCCAGAGTGGTACCTATTTATCTACTTGCACTTTGAAATGCTTTCGAACTGCTAGGTTGGCAGGAGCAGGAACTGAGCAACAGGAGCTCACCCCGTCGCGGGGATTCGAACCACCAACCTTCTGATCGGCAAGTCCTAGGCTCTGTGGTTTAACCCACAGCGCCACCCATGTCCCAAAAGTGATATAATGTTGCTCTAAATGGAAGTGATTTTAATGGTCAACTTTTGATGAGATGAGCCACAGTAGAACTCAAAGCCACGGCAACTTACAGAAACAATACAACCAATACTTGTCATTTCTGTAAGTTTCTGTGAGCAGCGGCAGAGCTTCACGCTCTGGCGGGGTGGGGGAGGAGACACCCCTGTTCCTCTGCCAGTGGCTGTGAGAGAGACCTTATTTAGCTGGAAGGCAAGACTGCAGTCATCAAACTGAGTTATGTAAGTGCTTAAATTTGTAGAACCAAAGACGGTGTATTAAATGGTCCACTGAGACCATCAGCAGTTTTCAAGTGGTCCGGAGAGGGGGGAAAGTGTGAGATCTGCTGTTTTAACTAATGGAGGCTCCATTTAGTGAGAGATCCCTTCTCCATAAATTTATCTCATCCCATTTAAAAAGCCATCCAAACCTATAGATATCTTGTTGCAATAGAGCTCATAGATTAATTATGCATCAAATAAAGTCTTTTCTTTTGCCTGTCTGAATCTACTGTATCAATGTCATTGTGAAACCCCAAATTCTAATATTATGGGAGAGGAAAGATATTACAAACACACGTGAAAATGTTGGGAAATTCGGTCATTATTCTACTTATTTCCAGTCCCATTCTTAATATCCTCCAGCTGTCATTAGTTTTCTTCCCTTTCACAGCACATTGACTTGAAGCACCCACCGTGACCCAAGATCTCTTTCCTGTTTAGCACTGCAAGTCATCATAAGACATAACAAAAAGTAATTTGCATGGAAGTTCTGCCTTTATTTACTAGTACATCAACATAAATATGTTCATTATGTCCAGATGTTGCACGTTATGCACAACACATTCCACATACTGCTAACGTTAGCAGGCATTGTCATTTCGGATTGCAATCCTCTTACATGAGAGGAAGTGCCACCGAACAAAGTGAGGAGTACTTCTAAATAAATAAGTTTGTGCTATTTGTGTACTAGTCAAAGGCGGGTATGGGGTGTGACACTCATCTCGCTTTTCAGGCCAAGGAAGCTGGCGTTTGTCCACAGACAGCTTTCTGGGTCATGTGGCCATCATGACTAAACCACTACAGGTGCATGGAACACCGTGACGAGTATCAAAGCACACAGAAACACTGCAATGGTACCTATTTATTTACTTGCACTGGCGTGCTTTTGAACTGCTAGGTTAGCAGAAGCTGGGACAAAGCAACGGGAGCTCACTCTGTCGCAGGGATTCGAACCGTCGACCTTCTGATCGGCAAGCCCAAGAGGCTCAGCGGTTATACAATTTTTTTAGAGATTTCATACATTGTTCCACATGGTTCAAACAGTTACGCCTTCCAGCTGTCTTTATGTGAATTTTCATCTGTAGACCATCATGGATATTGTTTTGTTTTACAGAAGCAAACACAAAATTTTACAGTTTCTACTAGACTCAGGCTCTGAGTCAAATTTTGAAGTAGAGGTATCGTTACTGGACAGATCAATGTGTGTGTGCTAGCAGCAGTGGCACACGAGGGGATACAGTGATGCCGGCAGCCTACTGGTTGCTATGGCACTGTTGTCTGCCATGATGGGTATGGGGGAGAAGTGATGGCATGGCTTGTGGGGGAGCTCTGGGTTGGTGGTTATGGCCCCTCAAATGCACATCATTTGGGAAGACAGGCGAACTAATATCAGTGTACTGAATGAAGCAAAGAACCACTGCAATATAATAAAAAAAATGCTTGTTTACAAAACCATTGTACTACCAACCTTACAATATGCTTGTGAAACATGGACCACTTATAAACGCCATCTCCAACTTCTCGAAAGATTCCAAAGTCTCCGAAAATTTGTACACATCACTTGGGAAGACAGGCGAACTAATATCAGTGTACTGGAAGAAGCAAAGATCACCAGTGTTGAAGCAATGATTCTTCAACATCAGCTTTGTTGTATTGGTCATATTGTGCGGATGCCTGATGATCGTCTTACAAAGCAACTACTCTATTCAGAACTTAAAAATGGAAAGCGTAATTCTGGTGGTCAACAAAAGAGGTTTAAAGACTGTCTCAAGGCAAATCTAAAAAAATGTAGTATAAACACTGAAAACTGGGCAACACTGGCCTGTGAGTGCTCCAGTTGGAGAACAGCCTTTACCAAAGGTGTCATTGGCTTTGAAGACCCCCATCTCAGGACACAAGGGAGAAACATGCTAAGAGGAAGGTATGCTTGGCAAATCCACATCGTGATCAACTCCCACCCAGAAACCAATGTCCCCACTGTAGAAGGACGTGTGGGATCCAGAATTGGCCTCCACAGTCACTTATGGACTCATTGTTAAAACCGTGTTTATGGAAGACAATCTTACTCGGCTACGAGTGATCGCCAAAGAAAGAAGAAGACCACCAACTCAGAGCTTCCCCAACCTTGCCATCACCTTAACTCTGTTCCATCCCGGTGAGCACAGCACAGCAACTGGGAAAGTGATGCTGCTGCCCCAGCACACTTAGAGTGGTACCTTGGTTCTCAAACTTAATCCTTTCCGGAAGTCCGTTCCGAAACCAAAGCGTTCCAGAACCAAGGTGCGCTTTCCCATAGAAAGTAATGCAATACGGATTAATCCGTTCCAGACTTTTAAAAACAACCCCTAAAACAGCAATTTAACATGAATTTTCCTATCTAACAAGACCACTGATCCATAAAATGAAAGCAATAATCAATGTACTGTACTATGAAATAAATAAGACAGTATTGTAGATGATAAAAACTAAAAAAAAAAAAAAATTAAATTCTTACCTGCGCTGATGATAGTCATTGTTCAGCTGGGGGGCTTTTATCCACAGTCACGCAATCAATCAGTAGCTGAACTGGGTTCCACACAGTCACACACACACAAATGAACCAAAAAAACCTTAAAAACAAAAATGCAAAATAAATACAGTGGTACCTTGCTTCTTGAACTTAATCCATTCCGGAAGTCCATTTGACTTCCGAAATTTTCGAAAACCAAAGCGTGGCTTCTGATTGATGCAGGCACCCCGGAAACAATAGCTGACAGCCACATCAGACGTTCGGCTTCTGAAAAATGTTCGGAAACTGGAACACTTACTTCCGAGTTTTCAGTGTTTTGGAACCAAGGCGTTTGAGTACCAAGGCATCTGAGAACCAAGTTACCACTGTAGTAATACACACACACACACACACACACACACACACACACACCATAGCTGTCAAGTGTCCCTTATTTGAAGGGACAGTCCCTTATTCCAGCGCCATGTCCCCTGCTGTCCCTTATTGATGAATGTCCCTTAAATGATGTCCCTTAAATTTCAAAGGAAGCAGCTCCTCTCCCTCCCTCCCTGCCAGCCAGGGAGGAGGGAGGCTCCAACTGTGTTGCTTGGCTGCGTTGCTCACCCAATAAGAAGTCTAAGAAAGACTGGGGGTGGAGCTTGCATGCCTTGTGTGTGGCTAGTTAATGCAAGCTGAGGGGGGTTTTGAATGTTGGGCGCCACTTTGTTGCATGTGCTGCTGCAAACTTTGCAGTGCAAAGCCAGGCCGGGGAGCCATCTCAAGCTGAGGCTGCATAGGCCTTGTGGTGCATGTGATTCAGATTCTATTCAGTTGAACCTCTGGTTACAAAGTTGGTTGGACAGTGTTCTCGAAGCTACCAGCATGAGTTTGACCAGACTGCAGAAGGACAGGAAGACTGGAATGCCTGGAACAGGTGAGGCTGCAGGTCTCTTATTTTGGCTGCTGGTCCCTTATTTTCAAGGCTGCTGGTCCCTTATTTTCAAATCTGTAAGTTGACAGCTATGATATATACGTTACACACACACACATACACCCCGCCCTATACCCGCAGGCGCAGGTCTCAGGGGGGTTTACAAAATATAAAACCACAAAATCCATAATCAAAATAAAAACAGCAACAAGCCAATACCCCCTCCCAAATCCACATTTTAAAAGGGCATAGACACTACAACTGGTCTCTTGGTCCACAGGACCATAACAATCTAGCCTAGTTTTTTTTAAAAAAAAAATGGCTAGAGATTTCAATAGAGGCTAGATCTAGCAATAGCTTCTGTGGATTAAATGTCCTCCGCAAGGAAGCATATGCTATTGTTGCAAATATTAAAAGAGGAGTAGTTATGTATTGAAACTGTTGGAGTTTTCAAGTAAAATAACATTGCCTTACTGCATTTTTTAATGGGGTTGCATCTGTTGCATGCTCTTACAAGGGAACAAGTCAACTTTAAATTGGTCTTTGAATGCACATCTGAGCTGCATCTCAGCGTTGAGTTGCACATCTACAGGTATTAACATTTCTTAAAAAAGAAACATCTTAATTTATTTTCAGTATATATTACAGAACCATACAAATCAACAGAATAAAATTAAGAGATTATATCCTGGGATTAATTTATGCTTAGAAGGCCAATGTTTGACAGTCGTGTGAGTGATATTACAATAGTGTCCAGTATAAGACATTGCAAAAGAGATGAAATATATGGTAATAAAAAACTAGAAATGCGTCCATTCTGCAAAGTGGACTTCATTGTGAAACTTAGGTCTGAAGACTCCTGGAATAGATGACCTTGTAGTAACTCCTGGTATTATAGCTCGGTAATTCTATGATTAGTAGGAGCCAGATTTTATGATTAATGTCCACATAATTCCAGCACTGCTCAACGTTTTCTTCAGCGTAACCTTAAAGCAGCAGTAAAAGAAATAGGGTAAGCTGTTTGTTGCAGGAAAGTGAGGCAGAAGACAATATTTCTTAGTGGAGCTGTTCTTCTTAACAGATGAATTACCCACATTAGGAATGATCTATGTGATGTATTAATCATTATCTGCCTGCTCTGGACTTTCACAGCCTTGTCTGTTTAGCTATGTGAGGTATTTATAGCAAGTTGGTATAAAAAATTAGTCGGCGCTGAGGATCACTGTACAAATAAATAGTCACTACATGGAATTTCATGCACATGCACATACATATATATGTATGCTGGATCTCTTATTATTTTGGAAAATAACAGCAGCATAAAATGAATGAGCTTTAATATGATTTTAAAGCCATCACTTGAGGACTGAACTACCTACAAGGTATACAAGTGTAGTCAAGATATTTTCCTTTTTTTGTCTTACTCTGTAAGTGTAGTGCAAGGTCTCCCAAACTTGGGTCTCCAGTAGCTTTTGGACTACAATTCCCATAATCCCTGCCTGACCACGGGCTCTGCTAGCTGGGCATGATGGGAATTGTAGTCCAAAAACAGCTAGAGACCCAAGTTTGAGAAACCATGGTGTAGTGAGACTTCTGTGTTTTGTTTTGTTTTGTTTTGTTTTGTTTTGTTTTTGTTTTGTTTTTGTTTTGTTTTGTTTTTCTTCCTTCACACCACAATCCACATATTGGCCTGATTAATGTGTGTATAGGCACTATCGGAGACATTGCCTGAAAGAGTGAAAAGTGTCATCTCCTGTCAGGGAGTCTTGATAACAAAATGAGCAGAGTTCATTAAAGGAAGATTTATTGCAAAAACAACAAAGTTCATCGGAGCGGTGAACACAGCCGTCCATCCATTAATCAAAGATGTCCCTTCTAAGACGGGTGTTTCCGGCAAGGCCAGAAACAGCCGAACTTCCTCTTGTGACATACAGTGGTACCTCATGTTACAGACGCTTCAGGTTACAGACTCTGCTAACCCAGAAATAGAACCTTGGGTTAAGAACTTTGCTTCAGGATGAGAACAGAAATCGCACAGCGGCGAAGCGGTGGCAGCGGGAGGCCCCATTAGCTAAGGTGGTGCTTCAGGTTAAGAACAGTTTCAGGTTAAGAACAGACCTCCAGAATGAATTAAGTTCTTAACCCGAGGTACCACTGTATTCTGTCTTGGAGACCACCCCCATATGCCTAGACCTAGGGGAGGGAGTCAGCTCCCACCTCCTCCTCATTCTCTGAGAGTTTACTTCCCTGCTCTTTCCTGCTTTCTAAGCTGGTTTCATTTCTAACTCCTGCATTTTGCTCTTTGCTAGCACACTGGCAAGCTACTGAGCTATCAGTTGGCATTCCTACATGTGGGAGAGTTGGCTCATGGCTATAATCCTCTTGTTTTATAGTTAACCCTCTCTCCTCTTGGCTCCTCTCTTCACTTTGAGCTAGCTGCAAACTTCTCCTGGGGTCTGGCTCATTCATGACATCTCCTTTCTCTTTTCTTTCTTGCAATTTACATTGCAAACCCAATTTTAAGCAGTGTTTCTCATAAGAAGAACTGGGGCCATATCTGACTGACAGATCTTTTGAGTCAGCCACAAAGCATCAAACCTGCCTGAAAACATGCAGATGGAAATCTACAAAGATACACAGACCAATGTATGTCATTGCTTACGGCCTACCCTATTGGGAGAAACCGTGCAGGGTATATTACACAGAAGTCAGTGGAGGAAGAAGAAAAAGAAGTAAAGATTATTCATTATGCTTTGTGAGGATGTTTATGTAGGCAATTTCTTATCAGAATTATTATAGCTTTTCCTCCGAGTACTTCCAGATCTAACTCTGGCACAGATCTGGTTTCCCATACCTCTTTTTGTAAGAAGTATCTATAGTTTTTGGGGTTTGCTTTTTTTCCCCAAGATAAATTTTGTATTTGCATAGTAAGTCTATAGAACAACATTTTGTTGCAGCATGCAACATATTTAACCAATTATGTTACCATATTCGTTGAACCCATCCTGCTGGGATAAAAAGACAAGCAAAAGGAGTGGAGGAGGAGGCTGAAGTAGAAGAGCCATACAGTTTGAATTTCATGGAGGATAAAGCTATCAGTAGCTACAAACCAAAATAGCTACGTTCTATCCCCACCATCAGAGGCAATGGTCTACTATATGCTTTGCCTTGAGTTTCCAGACCTACTTTACTTCCAAAAGTTGTTTCTCGTATTGATCTGGCTGCTTTGTGTATTTTCCTCATGCTCAGTATTTTCAAAGTTATGTGTGAGAGGCAACATCTGTTACAGCACTATAGAACTCCATTCGGGTTTTTGTTGCTGTTATTGTGCACCAGCATTGTAACTGTGTTTTATCTGAGTACAATATGTAATGATTCTTTTCAAGAACTGGATCAGAACTGTATTTGCAGGAAGGAGGTTGTCCTGAACACTTGGGTTGGTGGTGAATGGTTTTTGAAATCTGATTGTGTCAGGCAAGAAATTCTCTGTCAAATAAGAGGACAGGGAAGAATGGGGAAGGGATGATTTCAAGGACAGCATGGATGGGTAGGTAGGAAGAGTGGAATCCTTTTAGTGGAGATTATGTTGGTCAATGGGACATAAGAACCATCAAAGACCTGCTGTGATAAGTTTGCTAGGCACTTCAAGGACAAAATCACTCACCTTCATACTGATTTTTATGTGGCTGCACATTGATGTCCCACACAATGCCTTATCCAATTATGAAGAAGAAGAAGAAGAAGAAGAAGAAGAAGAAGAAGAAGAGGAGGAGGAGTTTGGATTTGATATCCTGCTTTATCACTACCCTAAGGAGTCTCAAAGTGGCTAACAATCTCCTTTCCCTTCCTTCCCCACAACAAATACTCTGTGAGGTGAGTGGGGCTGAGAGACTTCAGAGAAGTGTGACTAGCCCAAGGTCACCCAGCAGCTGCATGTGGAGGAGCGGTGACGCGAACTCGGTTCACCAGATTACAAGTCTACCGTTCTTAACCACTACACCACACTGGCTTATGTGGGATCAGTTCCAGCCATTGAGCCCTGAGGATGGAGACAAGGTACTTCTGGCTGTCTATCCCACCACTTGCCTTCTTGACCCTTGTCCAGCCTGGCTGGCTTGCTTGTACAAATCAAGAGGAGCTGATTGGGTGGGTACATCTTTCCATGGATACCTCAGTTGGTTAGAGTATAGTGCTGATAATGCCAAGGTTGCGGGTTCGATCCTTGTATGGAATAGCTGCATATTCTTGCATTGCAGGGAGTTGGGCTGGATGATCCTCAGGGTCCCTCCTAACTCTGCAATTCTATGATTCTATGAAGGGGTTGTTCCAATGGCCTTGAAGACAGCAGTGGTATACCTTTTCCTGAGAATGCCCTCCTTGAATCCATAGGTGTTGTCATGGAGTGACTGGATGCAGAGGAGTGGCAGGACGCACCAGCTGGGGAACCCCCTAGAGAACCCCCAAGGGAAGAAGGCTCAGAGCCAGGGGATTATGGGTGGGTGACAACAAGTGACCAGAGGGAGAAGGAGCAGGTGGGGAGGAGGAAGTGTCAGCAGCAGAGGTGACAGGATTTAGTGAACGGGAAGAGGTTGTGACAGAGAGCAGTTCAGACTTTGAGGCTGAAGTGAAGGCAGGATATAAGTGCAATAAATTATTGTTATTGTTGTAGTGCTGTGGTCTAAACCAGTGTTCCCCAACCTTGGGCCTCCAGCTGTTTTTGGACTACAACTCCCATCATCCCTCACTAGCAAGACCAGTGGTCAAGGATGATGGGAATTGTAGTCCAAAAACAGCTGGAGGCCCAAGGTTGGGGAACACTGGTCTAAACCACCGAGCCTCTTGGGCTTGCTGATCAAAAGGTCGGCGGTTCTAATCTACACAATGGGATGAGCTTCTGTTGCTCTGTGCCAGCTCCTGCCAACCTAGCAGTTTGAAAGTACACTAGTGCAAGTAGATAAATAGGTACCATTTCCGTGCACTCTGATTTCCGTCACGGTGTCCCATTGTGCCAGAAGCGGTTTAGTCATGCTGGCTGTGAACAAACACTCAGCCTAAAGCAAAATGAGCGCCATACCCCATAGTCACCTTTGACTGGACTTAACCATCCAGGGGTCATTTACCTTTTTCTAATATTAGTAATAATAATAATAGGCATGTAAGGAGAAAAATGTATTTCTACTCGATCCAGCTTTTGCCCAGAACCTTAGCACACCAAAGTGTGTGTGTTCTCTTTTTCCATCTGATGGGTGAGGGGACTGATCCAGGGGAGGAGGGAAAGAAACAACAAGAGTGGGTAGTGTTCATGAGACTCACTCAAAATCGCATGTCAGTCCATAGGCCCAGAAAGGTTGGTGACAAAACTCATATATTGCACCTAAAATACTTTGTATTAGGTGATGTCCTATTTTTATGATGGAATCTATAATTTTTCACCTAAAAATGAATTACCGTATTTTTTGCACCATAACACTCACTTTTTCCCTCCTAGAAAGTAAGGGGAAATGTCTGTGCGTGTTATGGAGGGAATGCCTACGGGTGGCATGCCTACGGATTTTCCTCCTCTAAAAACTATGTGCGTGTTATGGTCGGGTGTGTGTTATAGAGCGAAAAATACGGTAATCAAATGTATGTTTGATGGATATATGTTCCTTGAAGACTTACCTCAGCTTTCAGTGATAGACCCTATAGTACAGATCCTGTGCCTTACCTTTTTAATGCTCATTTTATGTTTTAGGTTTTTTATGTTGATATTTTACTGATTTTTTACGTTGTGGAAACTATTTTAATAATAATAAATGGTTTAGAAATGCTTTTAAATTAATTGTGTTGGATGATGTTGAACTTCAGGATTTGTATGAATGCGAGGGGGGAGCTCTATTTCTGCTACAAGAGCAGGATTCTTCCCCCCAAATCATAGGTAATAGTCTTGAAAGAATACACTGCCAAGTCAAAGGATCCATCTTAAATTAATTGTCTCCAAAGCTTTATGAACTCTGAACTAGACTTCAGTCTAGTTCTCATGCCATAAACAAAATTATTTTCCTACAATTGTGACCAAATGTTGCTTTTACTGCAACAGAAATGGCTTGCCCTTGGGTGCTTATATAGTAACTAGTAAGAGCCTGCCTGCAATGTAAATGATTGCACAATGAAAGAAATAAGGCACCATTCTATTTTGGTATTGCAGTATTAAAATGTATAAGGCACACAAATTGCCTCCACTGCTCAGAATTGGCACCGTTTAAGGCTGGAATGAAAACAGAATAAAGCCAAGATTTATAGTCCTTTCAAAGGACTAAGGTCACTAGTTACAATGAAGCCTGCTGAATTATGCACAATGGGAAAGTTGTAGAATTTCTTTCTAAAATCTCCACTTAATGCAAAGGTAGTGGCAATATGTCCTCTTGCTTATCCCCACTTTAGTAAATCATTTTTTTCCTAGGTAATTGTTTTGCGCTTCCTGGAAACCGTTTCAGAACAAATTAAGAAGAACAGGTAAATTAATTGGAAGTCCAGGCCTACGATTCTGTAGCAGAGGGGTTCAGTAGACTAAACTTGTGCCCTTTGACTTTCATTCTAAATTACTGTTTCTGAAAAGTCTGCTTATTTCTCTTCAGTTGGTTATAGCTCCAATAGCATATATATTTTAAAGGAATCAGTGACCTCTGCAAAAAGACTTACAGATGGACCGTTCTTTTCATAGCAACTAAAAAGGCCACAAGGTGTTTGTGTGGGTGATAATTGTGTGTAGAAGAACAATGTGATAACACAAAATTGTTTTAAAGTATTAATTATGCATCTGGTAATCAGAGTGCATGTCTGAATGGGGGAACCATGTTTTCCGAATTAATTTTGTTCCAGAGGAATATTGTGGAACCCCCATCCTGTTACTGATAAGAAAAACTCAGTAGGTAGCTGGACAAAAATTACTTAACCAGATTAAGTTGGATTTCAGGGCAGATATGCTTAAATTTCTCCGTCTCCTTACGTTAACTTGGCTCTTCTCCTCAGAATATGTGACTTTGCTAACAGCTTCCATTAGCTGTTTCAAAAACATGCAGTGATACGATCGTCTTAACTGGACCGGAAGCATATTTATGTGAGATTGTGACAAGGTTTTTATCCTAAATTTCCCCGAAAAAGTGGTAATTACATGGAAATAGTTCATGCTCTGCGAGAGCAAAATACGTTTAATACCCTTGTAAGTCAAAGTTATGAAAATAGATCTCAAATTGCCGTTAGAGTATCCATTTCTCTAGCAGTCAAGGGGAGACACTGTGGAATAAAAAATAGGTGCAGGATGGCTGCTCTGACTCCATTAGTCTTTTAAAATGATAAGAGCAGGGGAGTATTTTTCTTTTGCTGCTTCATATTCAGATGCACTTCTCTGGCCATTTAACTTGTCAAATGTCTCTTACTGTGTATGTTTCCTCTCTGCAGTCTGAGGTAAGTGAAAGCCTGATAAATGAATGCCAACGTACCATATGCTGCAGTGGCAGATTAGCACAGATAGGAAGCAAGAAGACTTTTCATTTTGCTTATACTGTCATAGTCATTGGCTTAAGCTGTCATTTCCCACTCTCCTTAATAAATTCCATTTTTCCCTATAGGTCATTTGTTTTAGGTTACATCCCATTTAGAACAGCAATTATTTCCCAGCAGAGACTGAAGGATGGCCTTGAAGGGTTTCCCCCCTCCCCATGCTTTTTTTCATGATAAAAGAATTTTAGGGAAACCAGGGTCCCATCTGTACTATATATCTATTTATTTGTTTGCAAATGTATAAGCCACACTTCCATAAGAGATAAAACATGGCAGAATACAACATACAAAAACAAAATAAAGAAAGATAGCCATAAAAACACAATTAAAAACATGTATCTCCCATATTGGCCTCAGCCCAGTATTCCTGAAGGAGCGTCTCCACCCCCATCGTTCTGCCTGAACACTGAGGTCCAGCTCCAAGGGTCTTCTGGCAGTTCCCTCATTGCGAGAAGCAAAGCTACAGGGAACCAGGCAGAGGGCCTTCCCAGTAGTGGCACCCACCCTGTGGAACGCCCTCTCACCAGATGTCAAAGAAATTAACAACTACCGGACTTTTAGATGACATCTGAAGGCAGCCCTGTTTAGGGGAGTTTTTCATGTTTGATTTTTTTCGTGTTTTTAATATACTGTTGGAACCTGCCCAGAGTGGCTGGGGAAACCCAGCCAGATGGGCAGGGTATAAATAATAAAATTATTGTTATTGCTATTGTTATTACAGCCACAGCAAGCACTGAAACTCTCCAGCAGTTTGACGTCACCCTCAAAGGCGCACTCTTATACAGTGGTACCTCAGGTTACATACGCTTCAGGTTACATACGCTTCAGGTTACAGACTCTTCCAATCCCACAAATAGTACCTCAGGTTAAGAACTTTGCTTCAGGATGAGAACAGAAATCGTGCTCCGGCAGCACGGCGGCAGCAGCAGGAGGCCCCATTAACTAAAGTGGTGCTTCAGGTTAAGAACAGTTTCAGGTTAAGAACGGACCTCCAGAACGAATTAAGTACTTAACCTAAGTTACCACTATACTGTCTCCTGAGACAGACAGAGGCCAACAAGAAACATCAGTAAAGACTGATTGGCTTAAAAGTAGTATCACACCACTTTAAACCGTCATATCCTGGGAACTGTGGTTTTCTAAGAGTGCTGGGAGTTGTTAGGAGACTCTCTCCCAGAGCAACAATTCCCAGAATTCCCTGGGAGTTGTAACTGCGCGAACTTCTGCTGAGCGTTCTACCAAAATGACACATACATGCATTGCTACTAGTGGAGGCCAGTCAAATATGTTGTTGTCGTTTAGTCGTTTAGTCATGTCCGACTCTTCGTGACCCCATGGACCACAGCACGCCAGGCACTCCTGTCTTCCACTGCCTCCCGCAGTTTGGTCAGACTCATGTTTGTAGCTTCGAGAACACTGTCCAACCATCTTGTCCTCTGTCGTCCCCTTCTCCTTGTGCCCTCCATCTTTCCCAACATCAGGGTCTTTTCCAGGGAGTCTTCTCTTCTCATGAGGTGGCCAAAGTATTGGAGCCTCAGCTTCAGGATCTGTCCTTCCAGTGAGCACTCAGGGCTGATTTCCTTCAGAATGGATACGTTTGATCTTCTTGCAGTCCATGGGACTCTCAAGAGTCTCCTCCAGCACCATAATTCAAAAGCATCAATTCTTCAGCGATCAGCCTTCTTTATGGTCCAGCTCTCACTTCGATACATCACTACTGGGAAAACCATGGCTTTAACTATACGGACCTTTGTTGGCAAGGTGATATCTCTGCTTTTTAGGATGCTGTCTAGGTTTGTCATCGCCTTTCTCCCAAGGAGCAGGCGTCTTTTAATTTCGTGACTGCTGTCACCATCTGCAGTGATCATGGAGCCCAAGAAAGTAAAATCTCTCACTGCCTCCATTTCTTCCCCTTCTATTTGCCAGGAGGTGATGGGCCCAGTGGCCATGATCTTCGTTTTTTTGATGTTGAGCTTCAGACCATATTTTGCGCTCTCCTCTTTCACCCTCATTAAAAGGTTCTTTAATTCCTCCTCACTTTCTGCCATCAAGGTTGTGTCACCTGCATATCTGAGGTTGTTGATATTTCTTCTGGCAATATGTTAAAAATAATCAATTCACAGCAAGGATGTGTATTATAGGTCCACGCATATTCTTCTAAAGGTGTAGGGATGAGATTAGTCTATGTGCCACACACCCTGGTATTGGGGGGGGGGGTGCATCTAAAAAAAAAATCTGAAAAGATGCAGATGCATGATGTCTGAGGATAAATGGCAGCACTTCCAAAAATACACATTGTAGCTACATTCACCATTTGCAAAGCTTCTTTAAATGCAAATCCTTGAATAAATATATGATAGTCCCAGCTCACTCTGCCGTAGCGTGATTTTTTTATTCCAAGAGGCTTATCCTTTATATGTGCTGATGGAGCAGACACACAAATCTTCCATCCATGGACTTCTGATACAGAAGCAAGGAAACAAGTCTAGTTTTGCAAGCTTTGGTAGTCAATGAGCTCAGAAGAGGAGGTGCTAGCACTTTGCAACATTGGTCTTTTAATATATACAGCATCAAGTGCAAACAAGGCTACAGAGGACTCCCCTCTTTTTGCTCCTCTCCATCAATATTAATAAGAAGCACATCTCTTTCCATTCATGAGCTTCCCATTATAAGATTGGATTGCCCTGTCAAGGGCTGGAGTGATCCGTTTAGACTATATGAATTTTCAAAACTTGCCATCTAGGTGTTTACTATGGAAATAGTATTCATGACATTTCAGCCGAGACAACACAAAATATATTCGTGGGAGAACCAAGGACAAGAATCTGGAAGTGTGCAGAAGCTACATTACAGCTGCAGTTTGGAATGGTAGTCTGTGGTGTTAACTGGGCATCTCAGTGGGATTGCCTGGATGGTGGGCAGCTTCATGCCTGCTCTTGGAACCCAGCAAGGCATCAGGGTGTGTGAATGTCTGTCTGCATTCAGAGTGGGTGGGGCACAGCCTGGCTATATAAGTTACTGCCCGCTCCATGCATTTCCTCTTTACACCACAGAGTTACAGGTGGCAGTATAGTTAATTTCCACTCACTTATAGACCAAGTAGGTTTTTTTGCCCAGCATTGTGAATGTTGGAGCATTTACTTGCCTGCTGTATACTGGGGATAGGCAAATATGTCAATTTTGGTTTCTCTTGAATTCCCATTTTTTCCTATTTTTTTTAAATATTATTTCCATTTCTGTTTCTATTTCTATTTCTTTATACCTTCATGAAAATTCATTCACATTTCAATGTGAATTTCTCTTAATATGCACACATTCTTATGCAATTTTGCCTAATACACACACTTTTGCAGAGTAATTTTTCCCCTACTGTAAATCATTTCTGTAGGTTATTTTCACTTATATAAGTGGTTATAGATATACTTTTCCTCCGATGAGTTGCAGATCTCTTGATTTCATATCAACAAGCACTTTCTCAACCACCTTGAAGGCCAAGGCAAGATTATGGGGAGAGACATTTCTTCATATACCCAGTCCCAAGCCATTTAGGCCTTTATATATTAGAACTAAAACCTTGAATTGGCTCCAGTAACAAAGAGGCAAGCCAGGCCACCATTTTATTTTCCCACAATAGCTCCAGTGAGCAATGGGCCTGGGGCACTGTGGAAAATTAAAATGGTGCCTCTGCCCCCTCCCCTGCAAAAAGCTGAAATTGTTCTCTGGGATTGGCTCTGTTGCTGCATTTGCACCGCACTGACCTCCCCACCTTGTCCTTCCTTCTCTCAGTAAGCAACAGCAACTCACCTGCTGGGAAGCTGGTGTCTGGCAAGCTGCTTCTGCAAGTAAGAGTTTTGGGAGCCGCATTTTTATTTCTCACAGTGCCCTTTATGTAGCATCACCCCAGATCATTGTCAGGAAGTTAAAATAGGACCTTCCATAACTCTGTCACTAGAGCTGATCTAGCACTGATGAGAGCCGCTGTTGTCACCGCCACCAGGTAAGCCTGTCAGGGAGGAGCAATTTTTATTTTTCTTGATTTAAATACGTCTAAATTGTACTTTCGTATAAAACTATCACAAAGAAATCTACAAACTAAAAGAGCAGTATTACAGTAAATAAATAAATTGCCAAACACATTAGTAAGAGCTGGTTGGCAAAGAATCTCAAGTCTGAAATCCTGTCAGGATAATGCAATTTTCAGTATAGAAGACATCTAAAAATGAGCACAGGTGACTTCTGATGAAATTGTTGACTAAGGAGGTCCATGGGACAGGGCCTATACCACATTATAGGCTTGGTCCTTGGTAAAGGTCAGCTGAACGTAAGGAGCATATGGAATCACCAAGTGCCCCATCAGAAGATATCTATGACTAAGCATAAAGGAATCAGGGAGTTGGGGTCCAGGGTGTTTAAGGAGGGGCCACAGCTGATCATTCATTGTTGAGGTTCCCCTCAAATCATGTACTGGTCCTTCCTGGTTCAAGCTGTGTAGGGCCTGATACTGCAAGTAAGCCCAATAACAGGACTGTTAAAATAAAAGATACTCTGCTTACAAGAAAGTTAGTTTCTTAAACTGAGCACGACTTACTTTCGGGGAAAACATGTTAAGGATCAGCCTCTAAGTGCATTTGATATTTGCCCCAATTCAACGACTTTGTTTTAAGTTGCTCCATTAGCCTCACAGGAGGGAAAGCAAAAGCAATGGTGAGCAACTCAGTGTCAGAAGTGATGACGAAGAAAGCTTTTTCACATATATTTCAAAGGCACAGAAAGAGTACAAATGACAGTGTTTGAAATTATGGGTTTATGAGGGCTAAATGTCAAAGTGGCACGATTTGCGCCTGCTGCTGCTGTTACAAAAATTAACTTAGGATGGACCGGAAGCATGGCTTTGGAAACTATCCATTAACAAACCATGCACCAAAGACCTCTAAAAATGGATTCCACTAGGGATAAGTTGAACATTCTCCAATAGATTTTTTTTATGTGGAGATTTGAAAAGGTTCACTAAGCTTTGCTTGGTATTGTTCAAAGGCAGATCAACTGCAACCTTTTTTTCTGTCACAAAAATAGCTGTCTATTTTGATGCCATGAGGAGGAGGGGAGAGGGGGAGAGAGGAGAAGTTCAGGGGACAATTGGTTTGATTCCTGCATTGTAGGGGGTTGAACTAGATAACCCTTGGGGTCCCTTCCAACTCTATAATTCTATTATTCTAATTCAGAGCAAGGACAATTCTCTCTGGAAAGCTGTTTCTTCCACTCTGGATTAGCGTCACACGTCATCAGTGATATTAAATTGTAGTCAAATCTGAATGTATCTAGGGTGATTTTTTTGCTGGTTGGTGGCACATTGCTTGATAAGAAAAAGATAAGAAAAAACACACAATACAGGGACACATGTCAAATGTAGTAAAAGCTACACAACATTTCTCCCATCTTCAAGTGCAACCTAGAACTAATGGAATGGGATGCATAGGACAAAAGTGAATTAAACTGTACATTTTCACTGGCCTGTGGTTTGGGCTGAGCATATCTCAAAACTACAGCCACCTCTTTGTATCAGCGGTATCTACATGACAAGAGAAAGAGAAAGAAAACCCAAATAGCATTCACACCGAGCTGTAACACACAAAATAAATAGTAATTTATATGGGATGAAAAGCATGTGGTCTCCAAGATGTTTGACTCCCATGATTTCTCTTCCTAACTGTTGGCCATGATGAGTGGGACTGATGGCAGCTGTAGCTCAACCTTCAAGGCCAGAGGTTACCTTGGTGTTATGAAATGGGAAACTATTGAAAAGCATTAATGATGGCTGATAGTTTCTGGGGCATCAGGTTTCTCTGCCGAAAACACCGACCACTTGAAATTAAACTTGAGCAAGAAAGGCTATGTGAATCATTCCTCACTTTCCCACAGTGGAACAGCAACTCAAGATGACCTTCAAAGTTCATCCAATATCCCTCTTCCTTGGTATCCCACAAAGGAATCTGTAGGTAGACAGCTTTGCTGTGTTTCTTTTAGGATATGGCTTTGCTTGGTATAGGATACTGTTTTCAGCACATCAGTCCCAATGCCTCAGCACAACTTCCAGCATGTTCTAGGCATCCGGTATATTGTATGCCACGCTGCTGGGTAAACGTTGCTCAAAATTTTCATTTTTCCTTAGTGAATAGCACTAATAGTGGTTAGATTATGTCCACTCTTTATTGAGCATTCATTCTGATTTGTTTGTGGGGAGGCTATGTGCCAATGAGCATTCACCCTGTTTCACTTCTACTGTTTATATTCCTTCCCAGCAATCATTCTTTCATCCCACACTTTTCCATTCATTTCCGCATCCCTTTCTTAACCTCAAAAAGTCAGTGTTTTTCTTGAAATGGATTTGTTGTACCAAAACCCCTTAATCCACTTTAATTGCACAAGCCTATCTTTCTAGTATGCTCTTTGAATCCCTCCCATAAAATACTGACAGTCTGGATGCAACCCAAACCCTAATTGTTTGGTTAAAATTCAGGATCTTCCACTATTTCAAGTCAGAGATAATTCAGGCGGGAGGGGGGGGATTAAGTGGATTTAAACGAGCGGCGGTAACTGGCTGAGTGTGACCAAATGACTGCAGCAACCATTCTATCAACTCTAGTCAGTTGGAGCAATTAGAAATTTTAAATGAGTCAGCCACTCTTTGTCAGTCACAGCCTAGTTGCAGCCTAACAAGTACTCCAAGCCAAACTGTTGAGTTTGTTTATATAAATCTCCGTTGGTCTTATCACACAGTAGCTCTTCTTGAGATCATCCTCTTTGTTTATAGTGCACTAAGGCCCACAGATGGTCTCTCACGCTCTTGGAAGGATTCCCAGAAATGACTCTTGGGGAGCAGACAGAATAATAAAGCTTAGATAAGTAGAACAAAAATATGAGCCCTTCTTGTTATTTTCTAAATAAAGATTTGATGAGCCAAGTGCGATAGGCCAGAAGTGTGTATTAAATCCTGCCGCTCTAGTGTATTGCAGAAACAATGGCCAGTTTCCCCACGTGTATCCAGGTGTGCGAGTCTATTTCCCCAGCAATAGTCTTCACCAAAGCCAACAAACCCCATTAAATTCACTTCCTGGAGTTACTTGTATCAACAAAATAAACAGCTAGCTTTAAAGAGAGGCAATGCATTCCTTAAACACTATGATGGGAAGAGTTTGCACTAACACAACCAGATTCCTTCCCATTGGTGGCACTGTGGTCTAAACCACTGAGCCTCTTGGGCTTGCCGATCAGAAGGCCGGCGGTTCAAATCCCCATGATGGGGTGAGCTCCTGCCAACCTAGCTCCTGCCAACCAGCTCCTGCCAACCTAGCAGTTTGAAAACACGAAGTGCAAGTAGATAAATAGGTACTGCTTAGGCAGGAAGGTAAACGGTGTTTCTGTGTGCTCTGGTTTCTGTCACGGTGTTCCATTGTGCTAGAAGTGGTTTAGTCATGCTGGCCACATGACCCAGAAAGCTGTCTGTGGACAAACGCTGGCTTCCTCAGCCTGAAAGTGAGATGAATGCTGCAACTCCATAGTCGCCTTTGACTGGAATTAACCGTCCAGGGGTCCTTTACCTTTACCTTTTTACCTCCCCCATTGAGGTATAAAAGTGAACTACCACTGTGGACAGTTTTACAACAGTGTTTCAGGAAGGTCGTTCAGATTATTTTCCTCACATGTTCACAAATATGGGAAGGAGAAGCAGGATTGCACACTGCCTTTTAACATGTGGTCTGTGTGCTAGTGTGCAGAAATTGTGCCCCATAGGCACAACAGCACTCCCCCTTTGTGTGTTTGTGAATGTGTGAGAAAGATCACACATCGTACAAGAAATATTGAAGCAAAAGTGTATGTGTGTTTGTCTTGGAGGTCAGCATGATTTCTTTTGTTAAGTACGGTCCTCAACACCCATAATATCTAAACCAGCAAATTGTTCACTAAAGAGAGGCACATGTGAAAGTGTTTGAGTGAAAGAGTGTACATTTGCTCAGCTCAACTGCACACATGTTGACAGTGGCGGACTGACCAGGGTGTCAGCTTGCCCAATGGCAAGTGGGGCCCCTTATACATTAGACAATATGCTTGATATATATTTTTAGTAGCTTGAAAATAGAAGTTCCAATATAATAAAATCCTCGTAATAATTTTAAAATTCAATTATATCTATCTGTATTTACATTTGGTGTCTACTGTATACTGCCAGTAATATGTACAATATATGTACATATGTACACTGTAATTACTAAATAGATATATACATTTATTTCATAAAAAATTAATTGTACCTTTTCCACTTATGTATTTTTTGAAAATTTTATTTATTTATCATAAAAATTAAATGATAGCCTTATAGTTGTCTCCTGGCAACCAATATTTTTAGACCCGGTCAGCCACTGCATGTTGTTGAACATTAGATGTGTACAGCTCAGATACTTGTGTACACACATGCGCAGATTGTTTGCTCATTAAATCTAACGTGAAAAATGAACCCAAAACAAAAGCAGAGAAGAGAAGAGAGGGAGAACTGGAGGTGTGGTTCTTAGCAGAGAAAGAGAGAGTTTCACTTAGTGATGTGAGGTGAGAATATTCTCTGGGGAATATTCTCGAGAATGAGAATATTCTCGAGAATATTCTCCAAAAGATTATTCTTGAGAATTTAGCACCATTAGTTTCACCCTTTCCTTTTTGCCACTACAGTAAATAGTCCTCACTGTTTTGAAACTGCTATTAGGCCTGGAGAGGAAGTTCTTGCTCATTTTAAAGGCACTTCATCTACAACTGAGCCATCTACATTGGCAAAAGTAAACGCATATACCATACATGAATAAGTTGATTCAATATAATATGAAGATTACCTATTATATTTGAGTTTAAGAAGGACTGCCGATCAATAACCATTCTCCGGATAGATTTGCCATTCCTCCTTGCGCTTTGGAATGAAAAACGTCAAGATGATAAAAGACCATATACACTGCTGTTGCTTTTATCTGAATTTTACAAAATAAAGAGGGGAAATGAAATGTGGCGCCATGCACAGTTAGCCCTGAAAGAGTACAAATGAATGCTTCTGCACCTGTACAAAGCATTACAGCTCTTTGCATGCAACATCAACAATAGCATTTAAACATTCGATAAACCCATAATGGCAGTCAGTTCATCTTGAAATAAATTCACTGGAAATTGCAGCAATAAGTTCTCTCTTCCTGGACAGCTGCCAAAGGTTTCAAATAGCCTCTTCCCACATAGAGAAGCCTTCCAGATGTTTTAAATGACAGCTCCCATGATCCCTGGCTGTTGCCGACATGAGTTGTAGTTAGGGATGGGGAAGAAGTTAGGTTTGGCTTCCCAAAACAATACGCAAAATTCAGTTGTCCTTTGAAATTCATACTTCTCCAAATGTTGCAATGAAGTTTTCTGACCAAACGATATGCAAAAAAAAAATATGTGCATATTGGGGAAGGTGTGCATGAGAAGGGAGAAAGAAAGAAAGAAAGAAAGAAAGAAAGAAAGAAAGAAAGAAAGAGAAAATTCATTGTAAAAAATGTGTGCGTTGGGGGCTGTTGAATCTAAAAATGTGTATGTCAAGGAAAATTCACACTAAAACGCTGATGAGTTCTCATGAGGACTTAAGAAATTGTAAACTGATACAGAAATGTGGAGAACTGAACTCAGGGAGTAGAAAAATCATGAGAAAGTGAGAGAAAGCAAAATTGACAGCTTCATCTATTCTTTGTCAAGGCTGCTCCACCCATGAGGCAGAGTGAAGCTGCCATATCAGGTGGAGGAAGCCCCTGAGATGTTGCCTCTGTGGGCACCTCACTGCCTCCATCAACAGTGGACAAGTGGCTGTGGCATCAGCGCCAACCTCCCATGAAATCTCACAAGATCTCACCAAAATCTCATGAGATCTCACTGGATCCTGCCATCATTATTACCGCTTCCTGATGCCACCCAACCTAGATAAGGTATGCTTTCTCAAGAGGCAAAATGAGTCTCACTCCCCCTGCTCCTAGTTGTTCTTCAACATATCTGGAGGGCACCAAGTTGGGGGAGGCTGCTTTAAAACAAACACCTAGAAGCCTAGTCATGTTGGAGACGGATTTTAAAAAGAACATATTGTTCTAACGTATTTTGCTCACATTCATGTTGCATCTCACACACGGGGAATGAAATCGAGAAAAATGTAGGAAGGAAACGGTCCCAATGCACTTCTGTGATTAAGAAGTGCCGCGGTGTCATGCCAAGGGGGGGTTGTGATGCCTTGATGGTGGTTCTTTCAAAACACTTCAGTTCCAAAGAAGATGCTTCCATTGTACTCTGCGGAATTGTGATGCCATGGAATAAAGGACAATCTTTCAAGATGAAGTATCCTGTTTCAGGAAACCCCCGCAAAACATTCACTTAAGCATCCTTGTAAACAGAGACATTGCTTAGACTGAGAAAATGAAGAAACCTACTTCTTTTAGCAGAATTCTTTAAAGGAGAACCTAGTTGTTTCTTAGCAACCATGCTCTGCTTTTAATACAACCTTGTGTTCTCTCTCTCTCTGTGTGTGTGTGTGTGTGTGTGTGTGTGTGTGTGTGTACATGTGCAAAAAACAGAGCAGCATTGTGGCATTATTTTAATAATTTCTATTTTGCACTTGTATTTCTAGGGTGATACAGTAACAGAACTTAGAAACTCAATTTGTATGTTCTTATTCCCCCCTATTTTTTCTTTAAAATCTGAGTCCTATAAAGTAGATATTTTGCTTGGTGATTTTGTGTCTGAGCAAAAAGATAATGTAGCCAAACCAAAATATGTATCATAATTCTGAATGCAGATGAACTGAATCTATAAGATATGTGATATCACACGAAAACATCTGCTCTCTTGAAATATATAAGATTCATGTGAGAACTGCCACAAGAATAGCTGGTGTATGAGATTTCAACATGGCCAGACGAAAACCATTTTAAAAATTTAACTAGCACTCCAAACATTAGCCCAGCTTGCGCTGGAAGTTCTGCATCTTTGACTAACCTTCAAATATACTGATTCCATGTTTGGAAGGCAGGCAGCATTCAACTCCGTTAGGAAATTCAATTTTCTCAGCAAAACAGTTTTCTTTACATTCAACTAATTTAGTAATTAAATCCAAGCAAGAACATATGATACTGGACAAAGGATACATATCCAATAAATCAACACTTTCAAAGATACATGTGTCCACCAACACATCTAGGTTGCCCCTTATAGTAAATGTTCAGGGATGTATTTAAGATTTTTAAGAACTCCATGTGCAATTAACAACGACAGATTTATAAACGAAGAGGCCACACAGTGTTCATCCTCAATATCTCAACGTGCCAGAGTCACAAGGAAATTCGACTAAACACCTTGTAGCATCAACATTCTTTCAGACATCTTTTCTTCCAGTTGCCCATTCTCAGTTCCTGGATTATCCCAACAACCTGTCTCCATTTCCTTCACCAGGAGTGACCAAACAGATCCTGTGGGTCAAAGGATTGTTTACATGTACCCACATACATCATGTTACACTGATAATTTATGGAATTATACAGGTGGGGGAAGCCTTTTCAGCTGCAAGGGTGTAGGGAAGAGAAAACCAGTTGAGGCAAATCTCAAAATGTTTGTAATTTTCAGTGGGGAGAAAACAAAGAAACAAAAAACTAATAGCTAGCGATTAAATTGAAGAATTGGGGTCCCCAGTATAATGATTACATAGCAAGCTTAAGTTATTCTTCTTTGCAAAGTGAATAATTAAGCGAAATAACACTTAGCAAAAGGAAAAGGAAAATTAACGGAAATGATAGCTGCTGGCCAATTGCAGCCATGAAACTCAAAAGCACTAGCTTTCTGTTGAAAACTCCACCTCTATGTTGACTAGATACTGGAGTCACCTATGATGGATGGGCCCAGGGGTGCCATCTCACCCTCGGGATTGTGGGTGCCCACTGCCACAAAGCAGAAGTTGTGGTGGCCTGAAATTCCTCTTCCTCCTTCCTATCCATAGCCAGCAAGGCACCCTTTCCCATGGGAGGGGCTCAGACTCAGAGGCAGAGAGACTCTGCCTCCACATCCAAGTCCCCCCCCCCACCCGGGAAATGGTGCCTCGCTGGCTGGCTGCAGAGGGCAAAGCTGAACTTCTTTTCCCTCAGAGGTAGCACCACTGCTGCCTACCGGCTTTTCTTGTTGATTTTGTGGGTTCCCAGTCCCCACAATTATATTATTGTGGGTGCCCAAGCACCCACAACTTCCGAGAGTTGGCTCCTATGGATGGGCCAACTGAAACTCTGACGTCTCATGAAATACTTACTTCAAAATATTATAAATCCATTCTATTTAACAGGAACTAATAACCTTAGGAATTACTCCATCAACTAACAATAGATAACATTGCTTCCAAAGGGAAAATTCAGGTCCAATTTTTTTATTTCACCCACCCTGCATTGCCTGTCATTCATAATCCCTCTTTAGGGGAGCCCTGGTGTCACAACTGTTGTTCAAGATCAGGTATGGGCTCATTTGCATGGCATAATTGCTTCTAGACAGAAGATAAAATTAAATCCATTTGTCTACCTTTGCATTTTGAAGCACTATTTCTCGATAGTTTATATGTAAATAGTATTCTTCTGATTGTAACATCTTGCGAGGAAGCAATTCAAATCACTTGATAATTGTTACTTTAAGTAATGCATTACATTGGAAATGTAATGGCTGTAAAGGGTATAGAATACATTAGGAGGCGATTGAGCTTAATTGCATTCCAGGGACTACTTCTTTTGGTGCCTGCAGCTGTTTTTTTCCCCCCGTCTGCAAGAGAAAAGCACAGGTCTTTGATACATCTTTCATTGTTGCTGAAAACATGGTGCAACACTCAGCCTCTTGCCACCACCAGATACGTCTCACTCTAGATAACAATGCAATCCAAATTAGTCCCCAACAGCAGTGTGCTCTTACAAAAGTCATGTGCCACCCCCTCACTCTGCAAGGCTCCAGGGGTCTCCAAACACTCACCCAGGGTCTGTGTTCCTTTGGAGAATTGAGACACAGCAGAGACTGTCGTAGTTTTAAGAAATATGGTTTGTTCACCTATTTACGCCTTCAGTCTGCATGGAGGGAGTCCCGGTCTTACAGCATGGTCATTTCAAGAGGGGCTTGTCCCCCACAGCAGTGCAGTTGTGGAGTCCAAGGAACCTCTCCCAGCTAGCCATCAGCCAAACTGGCTTCATCCAAATAATTATGAGAACTGTAATTTGTTAAAGGTTCCAAGAATTTTTAAGATACTCCAATTCCCCTCACAAGGTTACAATTCTCAGAGTGGTTTAACAGTTCGTCCCTCTTCCAAGGGAATTCTGAGAATTGTAGCTCTGGAAGGGGAATAGGGGCAGTTTGTTCAGGGTGTTGAGAGTTGTTAGGGGATTCCTGTCCACACAGAGCTACAGTTGTGGAGAAAGGAACAGTAGCACCCTGCTTGTGGTTAACGCTTAGCTGGAATGAAATATTCAACACAGCAATAGAGAAATTAATAATTTATTTGTCAGACAAATAAATGATAGACACAGTGGTATATGGATACCAAAGCTCTGCCCTTCCAGCCCTGATGGCCAGCACTTATATTCCCTCAGCCCAGCCCCCTTGCTCCTCCTTTGGCTGTCTCTGTCCAATCGGCCTGGTTGAAATTCCTATTGGCTGTTTGCTAGAACCAATCATAAAAGATACACCCATTTCCTATTACCTTTTATGGGAGACAAAGAGCTATATTTCCTTCTATCTATAAATGGCAAACAAGTAGCCATATATCTTACATTTACCTCGACCAGGCACCTTAATTACCAGATAACCTTTGGCCCCTGTTGCCCTATTCACTGCAAAACAGATGGCTAAAGCAGATGGTGCATGGTCTTTAATTTTTATCTTAAAAAGATCTTGGGTTCACCTTCTCACACACCATCAATGAAATAAGAATCTAACATAAGAATCTAACATTTCTTACTTTCTAAATCCTTTGCATAATTACATTTAAGCCAATATATTTCATACATAACATATATAGATTTTTAGAAGAAAAGGAACTTAGAGAACTTAGAGAACTTAGCTTTTACTAAGTTCTCTGAAGCTTCAAAGCAGGGAGGAGTTACCCAGTTAAGAGATAATGACAAGGGAACCAGAAGGGAGGGGGCAGCTAGTTGTGACATCACTTGAGAGCATGGGTGCCCCCCCCCTCATAATGGACTCGAAGGTCCGAACGTATCAGAGAGCAAAGGAGGCAGAGGGAGGGAGGAACTTCCCATTGGTACCTTAATTGCTGCAGATGTCGGAAGGAAGGTTTAGAGTAGCTAACTGCCTCCTTGTGTAGAGTTGTATATTTGTGCTTGCAACATGATGCTGTAATAAAAGGACTATAAATATATTAAATGCTCATTAATTCTTATCTGTGAAGTTCCCAAAGGGAGAGAGGGACTCTTCACGCTTGAAAGTTACCTATCAGAATTTTCATCTATTTAAAGGGAAACTGCCAACTTCCAAGAAAAACACTTAGTGACAGTGTACACCCAAAATACAATAAAAACCACTAAAACACCCTAAACTCATAAAATACAGGGCCATGTGGCTGGTTATGAATATAATTGGTTCTCTAAAAATGCTTGTGATCACTTTTTGGTGCTTACAACTAAGCCCAGCTAGGACTAACAAGGCAGCCCACACTGGATAATTTCTCTAGATAGGGCAGTAGAGTTCTTCCATGGCTTGGTCACCTGTTAGAAGCCAATAGGGCACTCAAGAAAGAAGTGAAGGAAAGCAGGTGGTAAGCTAGTAGAGTATCAGCCTGTTCCATTGCATTCCTCTTGAAAGATCTGGTTAGCAGTTTGGGGCCCGCTGACACTAGTGTTGTTCCTAGATGGCTGTTGCCAAGAGCAATTTTGCTCAGCTTATGTTGGTGTGCCAACTATGCCTATTTCTGAAGAGGGTAGATCTCAAGGATGGCTGAACTCCACTCTGCTTGGATTGCAAACCCATTGGACATAGGTCTTTCTCTGTGTCTAAGGCTGCAGATGATGCTGTGCATCTCACATCCTGCTGGGTAATTATGGACTTTATGGTCCAGTTTATGATTCCACAGAAGGAAATAGATTCTCTTTTCGCTGGCCACTTCTGGACTCTCAGGGGTCTTTCCTCCACCTGCCTTTTAAAGTTCACCCTTCCCTTGTCCACTCTCCTCTTCCAACCCATAAGCGGAAGGGAGTAGCTATTATTGGTTTATTTATTGTCTGCATAAGATATTCTGTTTTTTAATGTTTGATGTTCTATTATGTTTTTATATGTGCTGTAAGCAGCCCAGAGTGGCTAGGCAAACCCAGCCAGATGGTCGGGATATAAGTAATAAAAGTATTATTAATAAAAAAATTGTTCAGTAGCACCTTAGATACCGACTAAGTTTGTTCTGGGTATAAGCTTTCGTGTGCATGCACACTTCTTCAGATACACACTTCAGATGAAGAAGTGTGCATGCAGACAAAAGCTTATACCCAGAACAAACTTAGTTGGTCTCTAAGGTGCTACTGGACAATTTATTTATTTATTTTGACTGTGTCAGACCAACACGGCTACCTACCTGAATCTAAAAGTATTATTATTATTATTATTATTATTATTATTATTATTATTATTATTATTATTAGAAGCATGACCAAAAATAAAAAATACCTTGTTGAAAGAAGTGGAAGAGAAAACAAGTGGGGGGAGGGCATCCTTGAAGTCCTCTTGGCATTTTGTGGACGTGCTCACAAAACTCCAATGGTCCCAATGCATTTGACCACCCTGAGATCTGAGGGTATACAAATTTAATAAATCATAATAATAATGTAGCTGAGAGGATAGGGGAACCTCCAACCTGTGGCCAATCTTGGCCCAGTAGGTAGTCCAAAATTTAGAATATACCATCTGCTTTGTACCCCCAGCCACCTTCCTTGTCATCTGAAGAACTCGTAGCAGCATCCTTACTGCTGTAAGTTGCAGTGTATATAATTTCCTACCTTTTTGCCTTCTGAAGTCCCAGATCTGTTTTGAAATGCATTGTGTCTTTGAAAGTCATCTCTGCTTTGAGTCCCAGTTTAATGTTTCCCCCCAAGGTTTTCTTTGAGTGTTTCGTAAATGCCCTTTACTGATAAAAGCAATGTCAAGGAGGGAGGGGGGAATCCTGTATCTTTAAGCCTGAACTTTGTACACTGGAAAATAATCAGTTCTTGATATTGAATTTCTACCTCATGTTTTTTTTAAAGAAAATAGAGGACACAGGCAAGTACTAAGAAATAAGTGGAGAAGCCACAAATACATCATATACACTTGTTTCATAGGATAACATCAGAACGCACCAAAAGGCTACAAAGTCTAATCCTGTGCACCAAAGCATCCTCTACCAGCATTATCCTGCCACAGGTCAGGTTGCAAGGAGAAAGCAGGTGACTTTCAAAAGAGGTTCCCAGAACAATAATTACAGGTGAATCGTGCCTGTATGGGAAACCCAGACTAAATTTACAGCTGCAGGATCAGAATGAGGGAAATGTACTTTGCACACGCAGTTTGCACAAAACCCACCTAGAGACACATACACCCATAGCTGTCAACGTTTCCCTTTTTTTAAGGGAAATTCCCTTATTCCGAATAGGATTCCTCACAAGAAAAGGGAAAAGTTGACATCTATGCCCCTCCAACGTGCATCTATGTGTAGATCGCTACTTGCTAGCTAGATCAGGGCAGATTTATTTAAATGGAAGAAAGAGGCACAAGTAACAACCCAGCCCAAATGAAAAGGTCAGGATCTCTGCCCTGACTCAGCTTGTTTGCTTTCTTTGTTTATTTGATTCCATTTATGAATCACTTCCCATATAACATATTTAAGCAACTGCACAATAAAACCTGAGCAGTAAAAACAGTTGCACAAGTTCATTTATATATAAAAAACCAAATAGAACATTTAAGAACCAAACAAACATGCTTTTATACATAAAACCATTCAAACATTTTCATATGTAAAAGCAGTTTCGAATACAAATGGCAATAGGAATGGTGCCTGATATGTAATCGGAGGGCATACTAAAGGCCCCCTTTGTATGGAATGGATCTCTAAGACGCAAATAGGATTTGACTGAGAACAGCAGGGGAAAGGACAGTGGAGTTTTGTTTTTTTGTTTCTTGCAGAAGTGAAGGCATGGAGTATGCAGCATGAATTGAAATTTTTGGGAAATCATGGAGGGAGGGAGGGGAAATCCTAGGTTGACTGATCGTAAAATCTGAAATGTTGTTGCATTATTGTTTCTTTCTTTAAAAAATCTATAAAAAATTATTATTAATAATAATAGAAGGAATGGGCATCAGGTATGTTCAGGAGATGCTCTCTTTCCGAGTGCAGTGTATGGCTGTATATGGGGTGCAGTGGATAGGTGTATATGGGGTAAAGGTAAAGAACCCCTGACAGTTAAATCCAGTCACGAATGACTCTGGGGTTGCAGCGCTCATCTCACTTTACTGGCCGAGGGAGCCAATGTTTGTCCGCAGACAGTTTTTCCAGGTCATGTAGCCAGCATGACTAAGCTGCTTCTGGCGAAACCAGAGCAGCGCACGGAAATGCCATTTACTTTCCTGCTGGACGTGCTTTCAAACTGCTAGGTTGGCAGGAGCTGGAACCAAACAACAGGAGCTCACCCCGTCACAGGGATTCGAACCGCCAACCTTTAACCCAACCCAAGGATGCTATTGCTTCATTCTGTCTTTGATGTGCCACAATGGCTTATTTTCTGAGCCCACCGTGGCACAACTTGGCTGCCAATATTGTGTGCAGCTTCTGTGCTGTAGGCAACCTTCGAAGTTACACCCGCCTGGAAATCAGCACAGCTATGATATTTTTTGCATTTTCATCTGC
This sequence comes from Podarcis bocagei, assembly GCF_964188305.1. Classification (NCBI taxonomy): domain Eukaryota; kingdom Metazoa; phylum Chordata; class Lepidosauria; order Squamata; family Lacertidae; genus Podarcis; species Podarcis bocagei. The sequence goes on from NC_138136.1 coordinate 26,800,752, forward strand.
GCTTTGACTTTGCTGCACCGAGTAATTCAAACCACTCTGCTTGTCAATAGCCTCACAAAGGAATGGGAAGAGATCGATTTGTAGTCATTCATTGCCAATTTTTCACAAATTAAATGTTTAAAGTAAATGGAGTTTCCATTTGCAGCAATTTACATGCATGCATATGCACTTCTTCGGAGCCTCGCTATCTCATTCCCTGCAAAGCGAGGGTGGAAATTACACCTTCTGCCGAGCCTCCTCTATCATCTATGACATCTGATTCGGCATCATGTGAAATTAGAGTAGAATGTCAAAAGGCATTTTGTTGATAGGTAAGGAAGAGATTTAGAAGCGCAGCTAGCAGCAATCCCATAAGAATGCTTGCCCCAAATAATCCAGCTCTGTGCTGTTGGCCTGATACTGTGCATTGCCCTGGAGGGAAACAACAACAGCTAATAGCGGTGGGAATGAATTTCTAGCATTAAAACCGATTATGTTCTATTTCAAGCGCAGATAATTCTTTTCTGCTGCCGAAGACATATGTTGATCGGCAGTATAAAGAAATGGTTTGTCATAGGCTTGCCAGAGGGGCCAGGGAGACTGTACATTAGGAGCCACTTAGATGCTTGGAAGTTCAAGGCAGTTGAACACAGGAGCCATTAGTGCCCAAGTATAATGGAAGGTGATAGATAGACCCTCCTTCTCCCCTCTCTCAACCACATACAGAGGAAAGTACAACCTACAGGCCTTCAGGAAGAGAAGCTGAGCAAGAAGTGGATGTGAAGAAGCTGTGCAGCTCTAGTGCCAGCTATGACTGGGAGCACAGGGGGAAGTTCCTAAGTATACATACACCTCTCCGTTCTCCATCCATGCAAGCAAAAGGCACATTCAAGGACCCATTCCATGCAGACAAAAACACTTAAGGAGGCTGTGAAGCAGGGTTGGTGGGAGGCGTGGCCTGGGTAGGGTCCTGTGAACCATACAGAAAGACCTGGAGGGCTGCATGCAACCCCTAGGCTTGAGATCCCCCCAAAACAATGGTTTTGGAGACTGTGAGAACATCTATAAGGTTAGAAGGGTGTCATGGACTGGCTGGATGTAGAGGAAATGTAGGAGGCACTGGCTGGTGAATCCCCAAGCAAACCCCCATGGGAAGAAGGCTCAGTGGGATGACAATGAGTGGTCAGAGGGAGAAGGAGTAGCAGACTGGGAGGAGGATATGTCAGAACCAGGAGAGGTAGCAGGGTTTAGTGAGCAGGAAACGGCTGTGACAGATTGAAGTTCAGACTCTGAGGCTGAAGCAGAGGCTGGAGAATAGGTTGGCCATGCGGGAAATGATCCATAATGAATTGAAAAAACTGTTTCAAAGTACTTTCCCCACCCCCCAAAAAACCCAGAGTCCTTTCTGTTGGGGATAATTCAGGCTGAAATTCCCAGGTGTCAAAAAAGGTTATTGATGTACAGTGGTACCTCGCAAGACGAATGCCTCGCAAGACAAAAAACTCGCTAGACGAAAGGTTTTTCCGTTTTCGAGTTGCCTCGCAAGACGAATTTCCCTATGGGCTTGCTTCGCAAGACGAAAACGTCTCGCGACTTTGTTTCCTTTTTCTTAAAACCGTTAAAACAAAGGGTGCTTAGCTTGAACAGCTGCAGTTGCGACGACTTCGAGGAGCAACTGTTAGCACGTGGTTTTGTAGCCTTTTCTCAGACTTTGCTCACTTTTGAAGATTTTCCAAAACTTTTCCAGAACTTCTCTTGCATCCATTTGGTAAGTTAAACTTTTAAAACTTTTTTGGGGGGATTTGGATTTTGGGTTGGGGTGTTTGGGATTCAAGGACTTGGTGTTGTGGGGGGGTTTGCGATAATTTGGGAGCTTGTGGGGCTTTTTTGGGAATTTTTATGATTTTCTGTGACCATTGGGCCAGGTGGTTTTTTTTAATTTTTTTTTTCCTGAGTTTGAATTTCTGAGTGCTGGCTGGCTGGGGGAACAGTTGGAGAGGTTTCTGCAGGAATCTGGGACCATTGAGCCATGTTGTTATTTTTTGAAATTTTTTTTTGTCTGGGTGGGGGAACAGTTGGGGAGGGGTTTGCAGCAGTTGGGGAGGGGCTGGGGAGCAGTTGGGGAGGGGTTTGCAATTTCTGTGTGGTGGGTGGGTGGGTGTCTGTGGGAACAGTTGAGGTTTTCGAAGGCATTGGTGATTTTTGAAGCTTTTCCAAAACTTATATTGCAGCCATTTGAGGTTTCTGAAGACTTCGGTGATTGATTGTTGAAGCTTTTCCAGAACTTCTCTTGCATCCATTTGGTAAGTTAAACTTTTAAAACTTTTTTGGGGGGTTTTGGATTTTGGATTTTGGGTTGGGGTTTTTGGGATTCAAGGACTTGGTTCTGGGTTTTAATTTCTGTGTGGTGGGTGGCTGGGTGCTTTTGAATTTTTTGGATTTGAAGCACATCACTGATTTTTTTTTCTTTTTCTGAGTTTACGAAGGTAAGAGCTGTGCTGCCATGGGACCCAAGAAGACTGCTGCTGCGGTGGCCGGCGAGAGGAAGAAGGAGAAGGTGACGCTGGAAATGAAGAAGGAGATCATCCGGAAGCACGACGGCGGAATGCTTGTGACGGACATCGCCAGGGAGTACGGGAGGAATCCATCAACCATCGGGACCATCCTGAAGATGAGGGAGAAGATCCTGGCGACTGATGCAGCCAAGGGAGTCACCAGGATTGTGAAGAACCGCCCAGCTGTTCTGGAGGAGGTCGAGAAGTTGCTGCTCATCTGGATAGAAGAGAAGCAGCGTGCAGGGGACACAGTGTCTGAGGCCGTCATTTGCGAGAAGGCCAAGGCCTTGCATGCTGACCTCATCCAGGAACAGCCAGGAACCTCAGGCGAGCCAGAAGTCTTCAAGGCAAGCAGAGGTTGGTTTGAACGGTTCAAGACAAGATCTGGCATCCACAGCGTGGTCAGGCATGGAGAGGCTGCCAGTTCTGATGTTCCTGCGGCTGAAGACTTTGCAGCGGAGTTCCTGGAGGTTGTGAAGATGGAGGGCTACGTTCCACAGCAGGTCTTCAACTGCGACGAGACCGGGCTGTTTTGGAAGAGGATGCCCAAAAGGACTTTCATCACACAGGAGGAGGCCAAGTTGCCTGGCCACAAGCCCATGAAGGACCGTCTGACCCTGCTCTTCTGTGGCAACGCAAGCGGCGACCTGAAGATCAAGCCCCTGCTAGTGTACCACTCGGAGAACCCACGGGCCTTCAAGAGACACAAGATCGACAAGGAGCGGCTGAGTGTCATGTGGCGATCCAACAGCAAGGCTTGGGTCACACGTGTGCTGTTTGTGGACTGGGTCAATCTTGCTTTTGGCCCTGCTGTCAAGCAGTACCTGCTGGACAACGACCTGCCGCTGAAGGCTTTGCTTCTGATGGACAATGCTCCTGCCCATCCTAAAGGCCTTGAGGTGGACTTGTTGGAGGAGTTCAGCTTCATCAACATCATGTTCCTGCCGCCTAACACCACGCCACTGCTCCAGCCGATGGATCAGCAGGTCATCGCCAATTTCAAAAAACACTACACCAAGGAGCTTTTCAGGCGATGCTTCGAGGTGACTGACTGCACCACCATCACCCTGCGGGAATTCTGGAAGGACCACTTCGACATCGTCACCTGCTTGAAGATGATCACCACGGCCTGGAACGGGATCAGCCAGAGAAATTTGAATTGCGCTTGGCGCAGCCTGTGGCCGGACTGTGTGGCACCAAGTGACTCTGATGCACCAGAGTCAACAGTGGTGCAGGACATTGTTGCCTTGGGGAGGACCATGGGCCTGGAGGTCACGGAGGAGGACGTCTGCGAGCTGGTGGAGGAGCACGATGACGAGCTGACCACCGTGGAGCTGGTCGAACTGCAGGCAGAGGCTGCGCAGGAGCAGGCCTCACTGGAAGAGGAGGAAGCAACTGAGCAACGGCTGTCCTCCGAAAAACTGAGGGACATTTGCCTGAAGTGGAAGGAGGTGCAGACTTTTGCAGAGCAGCACCACCCTGAGAAGCACGTGGCACATGACGTTGGGAACATTTTTGATACGAGGGTCATGCCGCCTTTCAGGGAGGTGCTGAAAAGGCGGATGAAGCAGCAGACTATGGACAGGTTCTTGAGCAAGAAGCAAAGAGTGGAAGAGGAGCCTTCTTCGAGTGGTCCCCCAGAGTCTTAGAAAATGTACTGTACACTTTGTTGATTTTTAAATGTTTTTCTGTCATGTTTATAAAGTTAATTTATTTTCCCTTCAGTTTTTGAACTGCTCTTTACAGTATGTGTGACTTTAAAGAGCAGTTAATAAACTGTTGTTGTACCAAATTTGGCTTTGTTTGGACTTTTTTTGACCATAGGAACGCATTAATTGATTTTCAATGCATTCCTATGGGATTTCGTGATTCGCAAGATGAAAAATTCGCTAGACGACAAAACTTGCGGAACAAATTAATTTCGTCTTGCGGGGCACCACTGTATGTGGCCTGTGTTTTGTTAGCCCAAAAATGGAAAACAAGTGAGGTCCCAGCTAAAGAAGAATGGCAACTTCAGCTGACAGAATATGCGCAGCTTGCAGACCTAACATACCGAATAAGAGAAGAAGAACATACGTTTAGAGAAGATTGGGAGATTGGAAAATGGGGGGAATTGTGTACAGTTAAAAATGTTGGCAGCATTAAGACTAATTCAACCGTGTAAATAAGTTTTGATGGATATAATAATGGAATACTGAATGGTTTAGTTTATGTAAAATATGCAGGGTTTTAAGATATGCAAAATGAACCATGGAAAGAGAAGAAGGGAAGTCATTTATATTTTAAGGATGTTTAAATGAGTATTTTAAATTGTAAAACAGAAAATATAATGAGAGAGAGAGATTAGGAGAGTAGGTTGGCCATGAGGCAGAGTTAAGACAGGCTGCTGAAGAATCCAGGAAGGCTCCCCCCCCCCCCCCCCGCGACAAACTTCCCTTCCCCTGGTCTCCTAGAACATACAAATAAATGAAAAGAGCAGAGCAGAGATTGGTTGTGCACATCATCTGAAAAGACTTGGAAAAGACCCTGAAGAGGTGGGAAAGCAGAGACCTTCAGTCCTCACAATTGCATCATTGGAGCAAGACCACTGGGAAGAGTTACAGTGGTACCTTGGGTTACATACGCTTCAGGTTACAGACTCTGCTAACCCAGAAATAGTACCTCAGGTTAAGAACTTTGCTTCAGGATGAGAACAGAAATTGTGCTCCGGTGGCGCGGCGGCAGCAGGAGGCCCCATTAGCTAAAGTGGTGCTTCAGGTTAAGAACAGTTTCGGGTTAAGAACGGACCTCCGGAACGAATTAAGTGCTTAACCCGAGGTCCCACTGTACTGGAATTGCTAGTCTTGCACTGTTTTGGTTTCTTTGAATAAAGAGCTCACTCTCACCCCTCCCATCTTTCCTGTCCCCTGAAATAAAAACCTAAAAGCCAAGATATAATGCAAGGTCGGATATAGATAGCTATCAGCTTTGACCGTGAGACATTGCCACAAAATAGACAAAAAGAATATGATGAAATTTTCCGGGGGAGTGAGAAATTAAAAGCTAGAGCTGAGCCAAGAAAATGTATGAGGTTTTCCTTTACTTACTCTCTCTAGATAAGAAGGCCTCTACACACAATTTTCTCCAAATATTTCCCACCATTTTTTGTGTGGTGATTCCCCCCACCATCCTTGCTGATTGCCAACACATACAATGCACCAGAATAACACTAAGTTTGGGGCACTGTGGTGGATGTAAAATGATAGCCAGGCTTCAAGTACAATTGTTGCCACTATCACTTGCAAAAACAAAACGTTGCGGTGGGGTGGGGTGGATGCAGGCATTCTCCTGCTACCACAGAGAGTCCCAATCCTGAGAAACTTGTGGAAAATTTCTCCTCCCCTTGGAGAAATTGGTGAAATCCCACCCCCCTATTCTCTTCTTGGAAATAGGGTGGAGAATTTTAATAGGCCATTTCCACACAGCTCTGATTAAAACACAGTATAAGAAATGTAAGGAGAAGGAACCTTTCTATGGTAAAATATTTCTAATTTGCCTCTTCAGTTTGATGTCCAGGTTTTCACAGCTGCAGATCAAAAGGAATCTTAGCTTTAAAGTATCTTGTATTCTGATGTTGGTGCTGTGCTAAAAGCTTTTTCTTTCTTTTTTAAAGTTTCTCCTGAGAGCAAAATCATTTGGTTATCCAACTACTGTCAAGTTAGAAGCCATCTGGCATAATGTGCAGTGTGGAAATGGCTTCAATAGTAAGCAAGACAGGTATAGTCTCCCTGGCATGAAATGAAGCTAAAACTGACTGCATTTTTAAAAAATCATTACACACTTCCAGAAATTGGAGGGTGATATGTGTGTGCTTCTTGCTTTTGTACGTATTATGCTGTCATCATTATCTAACAAAATAAGACGAACTCTGCGAAAAGGATCCCTCAAAATGCTGAAGTATCATTTGTGCCAATTTCACTACACAGTAAATCCTCTTGAAAGCTTTCCTGGCAGACAGTTATATATTAATTTTAGGTCATAATGAATATGTGTCAGTTGTGCTAATAGTGCTGGATGATCTACTTCAAATTGCAACTGTTATCTCAAAGTACGGAGCAATGGAGGAATTATTTAACCAAGAAAGACCTTCCTCACATTTATGGAACTTGTAGCTCATACCAATGTCCAAAGATCTCAAGGTGAAATTGCAAAGATTTTTTTCATTTTATTTTCACCACAACTTGGTAAGTCAGAGAGAGAAACCTTGTTCAGACCTTCCCAAATGCCTAGCCCTAACCCTAACCCTAGCCCAGGCTTCCTCAACCTCAGCCCTCCAGATGTTTTATGGCCTACAACTCCCATGATCCCTAGCTAGCAGGACCAGTGGTCAGGGATGATGGGAATTGTAGTCTCAAAACATCTGGAGGGCTGAGGTTGAGGAAACCTGGCCTAGCCTGAAGACAGGGCTTTTTCCCCCCTAGCCAGAACTTACCAGAACTCAGTTGCAGCACCTCTCAGGTGGCCACCATTGCCATTGAAGGAGGTGTTCATGGTGAGCACTGCACAAAAGTATGTGCCAGACATGCCTCCCCCAGGGAGGGCATTCCACAGCCAACAAAGCCCTACCTTCAGTCCCCATTGGTGGAATGCTGTCCACAGTGAGATGTTCCTGGCACCTTTACTGATATCTTTTCCGCACCAGGTGAAAAGTGACTCCCCCCCCCAAGCTTTTGATGGACTATGACTATGACATACCCTCCAACATTTCTCTGATGAAAATAGGGATGTCCTATTCAACAACAACAATAACACCCCACCCATCTGACTATGTTTCCCCAGCCACTCTGGGCAGTTTCCAACACATTTTAAAACATAAAAAATAAATATTAAAAAACTTCCTTAGACAGGGCTGCCTTCAGATTTCTTCAAAAGGTTGCATAGTTACTTATCTCCTTGGCTCGGGGGCTGCATAACCCCATACCCACCAAAGTTTCTCTGATGAAAATACGGACATCTGACCATACCTTTGAACATTTCTCCAATGAAAATAGGGATATCCTAAGGAAAAGCGGGACATTCCGGGATCAAATCAGAAACTGGGATGGCTCCTGTAAACCTGGCACTATCCCTGGAAAATAGGGAGTCTGAAGAAGTATGCATGCACATGAAAGCTCATACCAATAACAAACTTAGTTGGTCTCTAAGATGCTGCTGGAAGGAATTTTTTTATTTTTTTTATTTTGTTTTTGCTACGGTAATGTTATTCACTATTGGTGTGCTGTTGAGGCTTTCTGCTGCTGTTAAATGGAGTCGGGTTGCTTTGTGTGTGTGTTTACAAATTGCCTGTTTTTGTGAGGCAGAGCAATCCTAACTCCCTGCTACCACTGCCGGGACTCTGCAGAACAGTTGTGCCATTGCTGCATCAATGACCTGGTAACTTACAGCAGTGGAGGAGGGCGGAGGTGGGGGCAGGAATATTGGGCCCTATCCCTGCACCAGTCATGCCCAACCCTCTACCCACTTGCATGTTCAGCAAGTGGTAAGGGGAGGTCTGCGCCAACTGAGCCATCAGAAGTGAGCAGAGGGATGCTTCCACCCAGTCCAAACACCTCACAGTAATGGGGATTTGGACTGCAGTTTAAATGTGTTTATATTATGCATGATTTGTGCCTGTGCTTATGATTTTAGTATGTGCTAAGTTGCTTGGCGACTGACAGTAATAAAGGCAGGAGCTGGTGAATGAATGATGATCATCTGAAGATGATCTGATTGCACAGAGGTTAGAGCAGGGGCTACGGAGTGTGACCCTGCTCCCCACTTCAGGTATTCAGTCCATGGATGGAGTAGAGGTCTGTACAGGGCTTTGGCTTCCCCCCAAAAGTAATGGTTGTGTGGGTATTTCAATTCCTGCCAGCCTGGCCCAAGAGTCAACTAGCCGCTGCTCCACACTGACTCATTTATCATATGCTTTTAAGTCTGATGTTTTTATTTCTAATTCGTTTTATGTTTCATTTTGCCTTTTTTGTGGTCTATTTGCCTAGTGGGCTGCAATTCCAAGCAAGCTGCTTTCGGAGAGCGCAGCCAGACAATCAATATAACAGCAATAAACCAAATATGTCACAGTTCGGGAGAATTAATTCACATGGAGTACTAGGGAGTTTCTTAGTACATTACGCAAAGTTTATGGAGTCACATTCAAGATTAATTTGTAATGGAGTAGGAGGAGAAATGTCTAGGAGGAAAAAATGTTTGCTTCACTCTAGTTTGGCACCAGATTGGGGGAAAGGGGGGAACAGTTTGAACCTGTAAGCAGAGATAGTGAGTTTATTTGATCAGGTGTGCGATTCCAAGTATAGTTATGAGACAACTATTTGTCATGCCAGTGCTGAGAATTATCAACATCCCAATTCCTGACATTGCAGAAGTCATTATTGCCCAGATCCTATGTGGCTTCCAGCTCAATCCTACATTGATTATTTATTGATATTTAACTGAATGTGCTACTGATGGCTTCTCTGTATTTCTTCGTAATCTTGGTTTAAATAAATTTTGCTGGGTTGTTTTTTTAAAAAAATATCTTACTGTGTTTTATGTAAACTGCTTTGGGATTTTGCCTATTAAGCAGTATACAAATATTATTGACGATGATGATAATAAATATTTCTACTCAGAAATAAGTTCCATTGATTGAGTGTGTCTAAGGTCAATGAGCTTAAGAACTTTAAGAGGAACATTGCTGGGTCAGGCCAAAGACCTATCTAGTCCAAAGACTTGTACTCAGTGTGGTCAGTCAGAAGGACCTGAACATGGTAGTCCTCTCTTGGTTGTGGTTCCCAGCAATTGGGAATCAGGAAAAACTTTCAGATGATGAGAGCTGTTCGACAGTAGAACAGACTTCCCTGGGAGGTGGTGGACTCTCCTTCACAGGAGGTCTTTAAGCAAAGGTTGGGTGGTCATCTGTCATGGATGCTTTACTTGTGACTGCCCCTGGTACTGGGATCAGAGGTGGATTTAGGGCAGTGCGAGAGGTGTGATTGCACTGGGTGTGCAGCTGAGAAGGGTGCCTTCTCAAAGCTTAGTGAGTGCTTGTCTGGCTTTAGGAAGGAGGTGTGAGGGCTCTGACAAGGTCCCAGAGTCCTCTCTCCTCCTTCCTGAAGCCAGACAAGTGCTCACTAGGCTTTGTGAGGAGGTAGGAGGGCTCTAGGACCCTACTAGAGCCTCACGCTGCTGTCCCACTCAAGCCTGTGTCCCACTCAAGCTTGTGTCAAATGGCCTCGCACAGGGCAAAATATTACCAAGATCTGCCCGTGCTGGGAGTAATTAATATACCCATGGCCACTGGTAGCCTCATCCTCCATTCATTTGCCTAAATCCCTTTCAAAACCATCCAAGTTGATGGCCATCACTATACCTCATGGAAACAAAGGTGCCTATGTGGTCTGCACTTCCTTTTGTCTGCCTTGAACATCCCATCATTCAGCTTCATTGGATGGCCCTGGGTTATAGTACTACGAGAAATGGAGCGGAGCTGCTCCCAATCCACTTTTTCCACAGTATCATGCATAGCTACCATGTTCCCCTCTTGGTTACAGAATTGCAGCTTTAGCTGAGCGTCCTTTACTGGGGCAGGCCACAGTTCAAGCTGGGTAATGCAGACGTAAGTAACACACCCCGTGACAAAACATTTCCTGCATTGCACCACTTCAGGCTGCAGATGAAAATTGCAGGAATGAATGTTCCCTACACCAGGGTGGCATTGGGGCTGGGGACTGGGGGTGGAAGGGCGAGGAGCCAAGCCCTCCCCCCCCCCCAATTTTCAAGGAGGGGGCCAGGCAAGCACAGGGCAAGTCAGTGTGCTAGCCCCTACATAAACTCACAGGGCTCAGCCAGATTGGGGCACTCTTTGTGGACAGTGTCAGAAGTGATCTTTCAGTGATTTTTTTAAAAAAATGTGTGTGTGATTATATTGAACATAACCTAAGTAATCAAGTCAGGCTAGAGACATTATGATCTCTTCGGCTTTGAGAAGACCGAGGTTTGACTCTTTGAGAAGCCCCCATGAGTGGCTATATCCTCAATATATATGAGGATAAACTATTTGAATGGTGTGTTTGTGCAAATGTGGAATTTACAGGGAAATAGCTGCAGCTCGGTGGTAGAGCACATTATTTGCATACAGAAAGTGACAGGTTCAATCTGCTGCATCTCCAGACAGAGCTAGGAAACATTTTCTCCTGAAACCCTGGAGAGCTGCTGTCTGCTGTAGGAACAATGCTGAACTAGATGGTTCAGTGCTCTGCCTTGGCATAAGGCAGCTCCCTGTGTGGGCAAGTGTTGAGCTCTTCAGAGGCCGGACAATGCTTCTTGGAGAAGTTTATAAACAAGTTAAATAAAATCCCTCTTCCCCTAATAGCTAAGCTCCTAGTATTTCTTCTTGCTTCCAGGCAAAACAAACCAACTATTATATTAGAGCAGGAGAATGAAAATCTGCAGTCTTTGTCTCTACATATATAAACAGGTGGCAGGCTGTGCAGAACTGCAGTAATGAAAATAATGCAGCAGTGAAATAATGGCAAGGATATCTATTTACTTTCAGTGTACACATCTATATTTAAATGGACATTTATTTATATGTGTATTCGCACATACACAATGTTTGCTAAAAAATGTTGGCGCAAACGGGAGCATACAGAAATACAAAAATGATAAAGAAGTAAGGATGCCTATTTCTGGAGCAATCCCCAAATTCCAGACCAGACTCTGGCATATACTGATAAGAAATGTCAAAAATTCTCTGGCTTGGCTAAATTAATATCAGAGGGAGTAACACTGAATTTCTGGTTCATTTGACAGGGATTGCTGCTGTTGATAAAATGGGGCAAGGAATGAAGTACATTCTTATGGTTCCTACAATACCCCCCCCCCAGCTGCAACCTAAACAAACACACTGAACAGCATTTGTTTGAAAGGGACCCAGAGACATCAACCCCCCCACACACACTGCCACCCCTAATCCCAAAGCAGTATTAAATGGAGGGGAAGTAATACCCATGTTCAGACCATTACAGTCTGAAGCTCAACATCAAAAAAACTAAGATCATGGCCACTGGTCCCATCACCTCCTGGCAAACAGAAGGGGAAGAAATGGAGGTAGTGAGAGATTTTACTTTCTTGTGCTCTATGATCACTGCAGATGGTGACAGCAGTCACGAAATTAAAAGACGCATGCTTCTTGGGAGAAAAGCAATGACAAACCTAGACAGCATCTTAAAAAGCAGAGACATCACCTTGCCAACAAAGGTCCGTATAATTAAAGCTATGGTTTTCCAGTAGTGATATATGGAAGTGAGAGCTGGACCATAAAGAAGGCTGATTGCTGAAGAATTTATACTTTTGAATTATGGTGCTGGAGAAGACTCTTGAGAGTCCCATGGACTGCAAGAAGATCAAACCTATCCCTTCTTAAGGAAATCAGCCCTGAGTACTCACTGGAAGGACAGATCTTGAAGCTGAGGCTCCAATACTTTGGCCACTTCATGAGAAGAGAAGACTCCCTGGAAAAAACCCTGATGTTGGGAAAGATGGAGGGCACAAGGAGAAGGGGACGATAGAGGGCGAGATGGTTGGACAGTGTGCTTGAAGCTACGAACATGAGTTTGACCAAACTGCAGGAGGCAGTGGAAGAAAGAAGTGCCTGGCGTGCTCTGGCCCATGGGGTCACAAAGAGTCGGACACGACTAAATGACTAAACAACAACAACAAATACCCATGTTGCTATTGCTTACGTTTGGGTTTTAGATCTTCATATTGCAGTGCAAAGAGAGCCATGGCATTTCAGTAGCTCACACCATATCACTGTATGACCCAGACTAGAGGGAGCCTAGCATCCTATGTGACACAGCAGGAAATCCAGTGGATCACTACTTCAGTGGAACACCCAGAGACACTTCTGCTCCAAGCATCTTCTTGTGCAGTTCGGCGGGCTCTACTTCCAAATTCTGTTTTGCACAGAACAATGAACCTTTCCTTGTGGTTTTTAAAGCCACTAGAAGTCTGTTCTGCAGAAAGGGGAAAGTGCAGTTAAGTTCTAAGTTGCAGCCTACTCAAGACAATCAGTGTTAACAAATACTGAAGGCATGCTGGGTTCTTCGTTGCTGAAATGAGATCCATCTCCTTTCTTTCGGGAGGAAGCCCTGTGATAAGGAAATCACATCTTCCTAGTGCATTACAGGGGTGTTCATGCAAACTCCCTCATGCATTCAATGAACACATGAGAAGACAGAGGGAACATGCCTGCTGGAAGACCCTCAGTCAATTTCTGGCAGGTAAAGCAAATTCTGAGGTCTACTGGTTCCATAGGACCCACTGGGGCTGACACTAAGATTTTAATTTTTTAAGAAGATTTTAAAAAAAGAAAATAAAGAAATTAATGGACTTGTCGCCATACTATCAACACTGGGTCAGACAGCTCTTTATCACCCATGGTGGCTTCAGAACAATTTGGGGGAAGAAAAAAGATAGCAGCTGCTGTAGAACCATGCCAGCATCCACACAGTAGAGGAAAGTACCAAAGGAATGGGGAAGACAAGAGACCATATATTTGCAACTCCTGGGGTTGCAGCAAACTCCTGGGGACTAAAGTCCCTTTGCCCACCCCTGTTAAATATTTGAGGGGGGCAGGGCCTCCAAAATCTGATGGGCAATGCCATTTAAATAGTGTGCATGCATTAGATTTTGTGATTGATTATGCGGCACGATGCTTACCTGCCCCCCCCATAATTTTATTCAAGTTGGCAAGTGTGTGTGTGTGTGTGTGTGTGTGTGTGTGTGTGTGTGTGTGTAAACTCAAAGGCAAAAACAAAAAGGGGAGAAAGGATCACAAACAACCAAATGAAGCCTGAGTGTGCTCAGTGGCTATAGAAAGTTAGCTGTGCAGGGAGGAGGGTGAAAAACTGGGTGGGAGGGGGGATGGAATGAAGCATCCTGAAGAGGAGAACTTTACACTGCATCTCCAGTTTATATTTATGGTCTTCAGCTTCTTTAGCATTACAGCAGGGCATCACTTCTAAACCACTGCAGGACTCGTGTTGGGTTTTTTAAATAAATAAATAAATAAGCAAACAAACAAACAAACAAACAAATAAATAAATAAATGTAATTGCATGGACTGCAAGAAGATCAAACATATCCATTCTTAAGAAAATCAGCCCTGAGTGCTCACTGGAAGGACAGATCCTGAAGCTGAGGCTCCAATACTTTGGTCACCTCATGAGAAAAGAAGACTCTCTGGAAATGACCCTGATGTTGGGAACGATAGAGGGCACAAGGAGAAGGGGACGACAGAGGACGAGATGGTTGGACAGTGTTCTCAAAGCTACCAACATGAGTTTGACCAAACTGCGGGAGGCAGTGGAAGACAGGAGTGCCTGGCGTGCTCTGGTCACGAAGAGTCAGACACGACTAAACGACTAAACAACAACAATAATAATATGCACACTAGCAAGCCTTTCTTCTCCACTACACAATTTCTTTCTCAGTTTGCTCTTCTTGTTTGTCAACTTTGTGCTTCTCTCCTCCAAGCTCAATACTAAGCCACACAATTTGTAATTGTTTAACATCTCACTCCACCCACCATCTGGAAGGCTCTCTCTCCCATGCTATCCCTTATGAGTGGGCTACACCTTAAGCCCCTTTCTCTTGCAGGACCATCCTACCCAGCCTAAAACACACCTGGGGCAGGCTTTGATGTGTTGTTTGGCTTTATGTTTCCTGACCTGTTGCTTGTGGCTAACAGGCAAGGCACAGCTGAAATTAAGTAACGTTGATTTGAGGGGACAATAGAATTGGTTGCTATTGATTTTGTTATTTACTTCTGTTTGTAGCCGTAACTCGGAATGAATAATAAGCACAAGTAAATTGTTGGGGGGGGGCAAACCTGAGAAGGGAAAATTGGACTGCGAGTGTCCGCAGTAATTGTGTGTAACCAACATGCTGAAATGAGAAGCAGATTGCAAGGGAAAGAAGTGCCTTCGCTTTCTGGCTAAGTGCAATTTGTACGGAGGAAGGTCACCTTGGAGTCCTCGTGTAGCACTAAAGTTATCTCCCCCCCACCCCGGTACCTGATAATGAGAGGTTTTGTCAAATTGACATGATAAATGGAAACATGAAAAGCCATGCAACGTAGCGAAGAGTCTGTTGCTGTAATTGATAAAATATGTAACCGTCAAAACTACGGGAAGGTAAATGTGGTTTTAGTGCTCACTCTTCTACCTAAGCCACCTACTATTACTGAGGTTAGAATGATCAAGCTGCTCCTCTCATCCAACGTTTTAATTTGCTAACAGTTTATTGCTGCCACAGTTTATTATGAAAATGTACTGGCTCTGTCATGCTGAGGTTTCTGTTAATGCTGCCAGCGCAATCTGCAGTCCAGTTAAACCCAACTGTCTATGTATTTTACAGTCGGTCCCATCCTGAAGGCTGAGTCCGGGCGATGATTGAAAAGCAAAGCTGTTTCATTATGCAGAATAGAACTTCACCACATTGCAATATCCTTAAAGGTCTCCACATTTCTCTGCCAATATAACCCTCCCCCCTCCTGAAAACCAGCCTAAACCAATGTGTCTTAGTCTAGATGTTATGGTAGACTGTTATGGTATAGACTGTGAGGGGAGAGACTCCATCAGGCAAGGCCTCCTTCCACCTGCCTTGCTCTACCCTCTGCTTCTTAATGTGTATTGTATTGTTTGATGTACTGTGGCTTGCTGTTGTTTAATTGATTATAGTTTAGATATTATTGTAACTGTTGAGAGGATTTCTGTTTAACTTTTATATGTTGATATTATTATTTTATACTATTCTAATGATTGTTGAATGTTACTTTTTTGATGGAGGTTGCCTATTTTAAAGTTATGTTTTATTATCACATTTTTGGATTGCATTAGATTGTTATAAGAAGTACATTTTTTGTTTCTTCAGCTTATAAACCGCCTTGAGTATTGTAAGATAGAAAGGCGGTATACAAATTAAAAATGATGATGAAGGTAGACATGTCAGCAAAGCAGCTGTCCAGAGTCTTCTCCTCTTCTTATTTCCTCCTACGTCCGGGCCTGGCAGGCTTTGGGTTGCACCATCCTGCGTGGTGTCAGGAGAAACTGTGAGGACTGGTGCAGCTAAGGTCACACCGGTCTGTACTGTGTCTCCCAACACTACAAAGACTGGTGCGACCTCGCGCCAGGCCACACTGGTCTCCACAGTGCCTCCCGATGTCACACAATTTTGGGAGAAACCTGGCACCTCCAACTCCATGTTCTTTGGCTCAACATGTTTATTGACCATTTATTGTGATTTCTTTGCACAAAGCTTATGCACAGGTTAAACTATGTCTGGTCTTTATTGATCATTCATTTTTATTTGTTTGCAGGAATGTTATAAGACAATGAGCATTCATGAATGTCATCTCATTCTTCCCATACTTCCTGGTGCATTTCCACACCATTTTCCTAACTGCAAAAGTCCCACACACCCTTTTTTAAAGCAGATATGTTGTGCTATGGGACGCGGGTGGCGCTGTGGGTTAAACCACAGAGCTTAGGACTTGCCGATCAGAAGGTCAGCGATTCGAATCCCCGTGACAGAGTGAGCTCCCATTGCTTGGACCCAGCTCCTGTCAACCTAGCAGTTCGAAAGCATGTCAGAGTGCAAGTAGATAAATAGGTACCACTCCAGCGGGAAGGTAAATGGCGCTTCCGTGTGCTGCTCTAGTTTGCCAGAAGCGGCTTAGTCATGCTGGCCACATGACCCGGAAGCTGTACGCCGGCTCCTTTGGGCAATAAAGCGAGATGAGCGCCGCAACCCCAGAGTCGGTCACGATTGGACCTAATGGTCAGGGGTCCCTTTACCTTTACCTTTATGTTGTGCTATGCCAACAGAACACTTTAATCTGCTTTAATTGCAGAAACCTAAATTTGATGCACTTGAACCCCTCATGAGTGTGGACACTGTCTCTGTTAATAAACCTGTTACGTTACTTACACCTTTTGCAACATTGTTGGTATTCAACAGGCTACACAGGGAGGCATATTCTTTTTAAAGAGCAAAAGAGATCCCTGCAGGATTTATATTTTTTAAAAGCACTCAAAGGTCACAAGCGTTGTTTAGTTTTATGAATAATATAAAGTCAAATCAAATGGCACCTGTTCTTTATCTATTCTTAATACATAACAAAATAGCATTAGATGGGACCAAGAAAATTGTGTTTCCCTCAAACCTAAACAAAATTGATATATGAATATGAAAGCCATCTAAACTTCTTTTAACCCTAAAGCAATTTCACGGTATGTTAAGAATAGAAATGGGATGTTTGTCCCCATTTCCAACCTACAGGGTGAGCATTGGCATGACTGAAGAGGACTTATCCACAATGCCTTCCTGTATGTTAATTTCCCCCAGGAGATTCTCTCCCCACAAAATTCCAGAAAGTTCATCCTAAATTAAAAAAAATTGGAGAGAAAATGGTATCTGCATCAGTGGAAATGTCCCTTTTAACATTCCCAAACTGCTGGCGAGGAAACCACTTAGACTACTTTAAGATGCAATTTGTAGGTTCTGTGGAGTCAATGGCTTATTAGTTATTAACTATATGCCGCACTTATGGAAATAATACATAATCTGCGTACACTGAGTCACATGATGCAGTTCATTGAATTTTAAATCTCGGCAGCAATTTTTTTTAGGGCTGAGAAGAATGTTATCTATTATTATTTACTTTCTTGCCTAGTGACAAAACCCATCCCTGTTCAGAATGCAAAACCATAGAAAAATATTAAGGCTATTTGTGAAAGAAAAACTTTGCATTCAAGGACTTATGTGCAGCTAGCATTCTCTGATGCAAGTATTTTATCACTTTTGCTTCCTTTTTCAATCCTCAACTTTTTCTGGTCCAAGCTGCACTCCACTTTGAGAAGCAAGTTGGCCGGTCAGGAAACCTCTCGGGTCCATCCTTTCTGTTCTTTTTTGTTGGATATTCAGATAGTTTTTGCAGCACAAGCCTCAGCTTCAGTGCATCAGATGTAGCCAGCCATGATCAGAAATATTCTGTGTTTCTTTTATTGCTATATTATTCTGCGGTTCTATGGATATTTTACTGAATCTTTTATTATGTTGTTTTGTGAATTTATTGCTCTCATTAGGTATTGTATGCCACCTTGACTTTTAAAAAAATATTTAAAGGTGGGCAAATGATGCCTAAATTAAATAAAACGCAAAATAGAATAGATAACCCAAAAAAGGCAGGCCCTGTTACTACACACATGCCAGTTTATCACTGATGACTGAGCTATGAAACCCATCACAGATCAACAATCGCTTCTCAAGCACAACAATTTCCAATGAAAAACATTTCCAGTGAAAACTTAGATAGCCAGTTCCTGACAGTGGGTGCCAGGGGATCTCTGCCTGACTCCGTGATGGCTATGGTTTGTGCTTTATTGCAAATATGTGGAAGACCACTGTGATACTGTGGAGTTAGGGCTGCCATATTTTGAAGAGCGTAAAAGAGGACACATTTGCCGACGTCTACTTTTAACTAGACGTGGGTAGTGCTGTAGTCTAAACCACAGAGCCTAGGGCTTGCCGATCAGAAGGTCAGCGGTTCGAAGCCCCGTGACGGAGTGAGCTCCCATTGTTTGGTCCCTGCTCCTGCCCACCTAGCAGTTCGAAAGCATGTCAAAGTGCAAATAGATAAATAGGTATCACTCCGGCAGGAAGGTAAACAGCGTTTCCGTGCGCTGCTCTGGTTCGCCAGAAGCGGCTTAGTCATGCTGGCCACATGACCTATCTGCGGACAAACACCAGCTCCCTTGGCCTATATAGCAAGATCAGTGCTGCAACCCGAGAGTCGCCCGCGATGGGACCTAATGGTCAGGGGTACCTTTACCTTTTTACTTTTAACTATGGCTTGCTATGGCAACTCTCATTTTACACACCCATGAGAAAGAGGGTGTGTCCTGGGAAAAGAGGACATATGGCAAACCTGGGACGCATTACCTCCGCTAGTGCCCAGTCTTGTAGTGGTCAGAATCTTGTAGTGGTCAGCTAATGCTTCTTCTTCTATTGCTTTCTCTAACATTTTTTGCTGAGTCAACTACCTAAGACAGCAGGTGCTGGGAGTCTGCTATTTACTTCTACATAGCTGTTGACACTGTCTCAAGGCCAGCTGTCTGGTTAGGTAGATCTGGGATAACCACACAGTTGCCTATAATAGCTGACTGCCACAGCTCGCTTACCCGTACAAGAATGTAAACATGGTCCAAACTGTTGTATAACCAATACCATGAGTGTGATTACTGTATCAATCTGCTGTGTAAGTGTAATGTAGTGAAAGGCAGTATATCCTATGAGATCCAGACAGTACATAAAGAGATGGAGAAGTCCTGGAACTTTCAATGTAGACCTGGATTGAAGAAGCTGCTACAAGAGCCGGACTTATTGATGTGATGAGGGGTTCCCAGCAACTAAATGAAGGGATGTAAGCTCATGTTGTATTGTTCTGTAGTTTTATGTTTTATGATTTCGTTGCATGCATTAATAAAGAATTTGTAGCCTACACCCATTAGCGTGTTCGTTGTCTTCAAATCCTAAAAGAAGCATTGCTTCCTGGCAACACAAGTGTCCTGGCTGTTCAGCATCTACATAAAACTGCTGAGAGCTGCCATTCAAATTCAGATGAGGCTGGGTTCAGTAATCAATTGGAACGCAGCCCAGAGAAGATGGGGGTACTGTGAATGGTGCTCAGCCTGTTGACCAAGTCCTAAGGTTGACTTTTGAATACTTTCCATAGACCATTCTCAACCCAGTACACCACTGCTTATGTCTGTTCTAAAGGACACCCCACTGAGTCCAACAGAGTCCACTCCCAGGGAAGTGGGTAGGTATAGGATTGAAGATTTAAATAATCAAGTGATAATTTAGTGAGTCATATACATGCATGCATGATTTAGCCTTCCGTGTCTCCATTTTACAGATCAGAAATCCAAGACGCCACAACCAAGCAACTACCATGTCAGCTACAGAGCAGGTTAGACTAACATTATTTTGCCTACCATGGGAGAAATTGGGATTTCTGGATCACAGCCGTTTCCCCATGGTTATTCCTTGGTTATTGCTACAAAACATGGATGTTATGGGATAGAATATTCTATCAGATGATATATGAAGAAAAATGGAGACAAGGTGTTACAGGTTATTAAGGCTTAGCACAGAATGCTGTAAAATATTCATAGCTTTGGCTTACAAAAATATTAAGCAGGGAAGTAAAATTTTTAAAATGCCATTTCTCCCTGTACAACAAAACATAATATTTACCTCTGACAGCCACTAAATCTGAATAGGATAAAAGTGATAGGGCCTACTAAAGAGTCTTTTTTGCCTTTCAACTTTACACACACAGAGACACATATACCTCCAGCTTTCACAAGCTGTATGCATATATATGTCAGAGCTGATGGCAGTCTGGAGGCAAACAAGCACTGACCAAGAAGGCAGTCTATTTACTGCCTTGTGATATTTTATATGAAAGTGTGGTTTGTAAATATTTAAATAAATGAAATAAATAAGTAGCAAGTATACCCTAATCCACCAGGAAGCTTTTCTCCCCAAGCCCCATTGAATCCAATGACTGTTGAGCAAGAGCACAGTACAGTGGTGCCTCGCAAGACGAAATTAATTCGTTCCGCAAGATTCTCTGTCTTGCGAGTTTTTCGTCTTGCGATGCACGGTTTCCCATAGGAATGCATTGAAAATCAATTAATGTGTTCCTAGGGAAACCGCCTTCAGACCAGGTCCGGGGACAGTCTGTCCCCGGACCTCTTCTGAAGGCTGGGGGGGGGACAAGGGCTTTTATTCCCACCCCCAGCATTTTAAAAAACCCCGGGACAGCGGAGGACTTCTCCGCTGTCCGGGGCGATTTAAAAGCCCCTGGGAAGGCAGGCAGGGGGGACAAAGACTTTCGCCCCCGCCCGCCTTCAGAAGGTGTTCCCGCCCCCCCCCCGCCCGGCTTCGCAGCAGCGCTCCGGAGCCCGGCAGCTGGGGCAGGTGTTCCCACCCCCCCCCCCGCCCGGCTTCGCAGCAGCGCTCCGGAGCCCGGCGGCTGGGGCAGGTGTTCCCGCCCCCCCCCCCGCCCGGCTTCGCAGCAGCGCTCCGGAGCCCGGCGGCTGGGGCAGGTGTTCCCCCCCCGCCCCGCTTCGGAGCACCGTTCCGAAGCGGGGCAGCGGGGGAAGGTGTTCCCACCCCCCCACCCCGCTTCGGAGCACCGTTCCGAAGCGGGGCAGCGGGGGAAGGTGTTCCCACCCCCCCGCCCCGCTTCGGAGCACCGTTCCGAAGCGGGGCGGCGGGGGAAGGTGTTCCCACCCCCCGCCCCGCTTCGGAGCACCGTTCCGAAGCGGGGCGGCGGGGGAAGGTGTTCCCACCCCCCCCCGCCCCGCTTCGGAGCACGGTTCCGAAGCGGGGCGGCGGGGGAAGGTGTTCCACCCCCCCCCGCCCCGCTTCGGAGCACGGTTCCGAAGCGGGGCGGCGGGGGAAGGTGTTCCCACCCCCCCGCCCCTCTTCGGAGCACCGTTCCGAAGCGGGGCGGCGGGGGAAGGTGTTCCCACCCCCCCCGCCCCGCTTCGGAGCACGGTTCCGAAGCGGGGCGGCGGGGGAAGGTGTTCCACCCCCCCCGCCCCGCTTCGGAGCACGGTTCCGAAGCGGGGCGGCGGGGGAAGGTGTTCCCACCCCCCCGCCCCTCTTCGGAGCACCGTTCCTAAGCGGGGCGGCGGGGGAAGGTGTTCCCACCCCCCGCCACGCTTCGGAGCACCGTTCCGAAGCGGGGCGGCGGGGGAAGGTGTTCCCACCCACCCCCCGCCCCGCTTCGGAGCACCGGGAGAAGCGATCTCCCCGCAGCCCCTTGCTTCAAAAGAGGTCCGGGGGCAGCGGGAAGCGCTTGCCGCTGCCCCCGGACCTCTTTTGAAGCAAGGGGCGGCGGGGAGAAGCGATCTTCTCCCCGCAGCCCCAGGTCCGGGGGCAGCGGGAAGCGCTTGCCGCTGCCCCCGGACCTCTTTTGAAGCAAGGGGCGGCGGGGAGAAGCGATCTTCTCCCCGCAGCCCCAGGTCCGGGGACAGCGGGAAGTGCTTGCCGCTGCCCCCGGACCTCTTTTGAAGCAAGGGACGGTGGGGAGAAGCGATCTCCCCGCAGCCCCTTGCTTCAAAAGAGGTCCGGGGGCAGCGGGAAGCGCTTCCCGCTGTCCCCGGACCTGGGGCTGCGGGGAGAAGATCGCTTCTCCCCGCCGCCCCTTGCTTCAAAAGAGAAGACCCGCTGTCCCCGGGGCAAGCTTCATTTTGCGAAGCAAGCCCATAGGGAAATTCGTCTTGCGAGGCAACTCGAAAACGAAAAAACCTTTCGTTTTGCGAGTTTTTCGTCTCGCGAGGCGTTCGTCTTGCGGGGTACCACTGTACAAACATGCCAACATACAGTGTTGTTGTGGTTGTGGTTGTGGTTGTTTTTTAAAAAAGATTTAAAAGATCTCTGAAAGTCTCAACCTTTGTTACCAATCTTCCCATTCTGCACCTTCATCTTCTGGCAAGGTTGTATTCCCGCTGTGATTTTACCACTAGTTTAATTGTTCAGTGCTGAGCTGTTGGTAAATGCCATAACACTGTACAGCCAGCGACCACTTAAGAAGCAGTATTAAATTGCAGGCATCCCACAAATTAAGGGGGGGTTATGTTCTGAGCCCCCGTGCACATAAGCAAAAATTGTGTAAGTGTGGAGCACCCTCTCAAAGCCTCTAAGCTCCTGTTTTCCCCTGCTGTCCAGCCCTCCTTCCTGCTCTCTCTGCATGCAACTATTTCTTCAGCTAGAGTTGAAGACCACCTGGAGGATGTTCAGAAAAGCGATGGCAGCTGCTACACAACTGCGCATGTCAGCTGCTAGGTGGGGAGGCTGAGCAGCCTAAACAAAGCCCCACTGCGCCTCTAGTCTCTTCGGGCTCTGGGAGGGTCTCCTCACAAGCCTCAGGGACTCTTCAGCTCTCTCCCACCATGTCCTGATTTGAATCTATTTATTTATCTCCCAGTGTTGCATGTATACACAGTCGCACACAAGTAGACAGAGCGGAAATGGGGGGGGGGACGCCTGTACAAGTATTTCCCCTGGGGTGCTTGAAAAAGACAGTGTGAACAATTTGAGAATGGAATCTTCCTGGAAAAGGAAAATGGTTAAAATTTCCTTTAAAATATACACACATGTCACTTGCTCTGGGCCAGTGTGGTATAGTGGTTAGAATGTCACTTACAGTGTAGGCAGGTCATTTACACATTGTCAAGGAAGAGAGCCAAAGAGAACACAGATTTGCATAATATTTGCAAGTGCTAATGTATACATTTAGATTCAAATGTAGACATAATTATTATATTTTAAATAGAAATACAGCACATCTCGCCACAGTAAGGGGAATTGTGAGCAGATGGCCTGTTTGCTTGTTCAGTCAGCTGTCCAAGTACTAAATGTTGACCAGCAACCTTCAGATAGAAGAATTGTTCAAAGAGAGGATTTTCCTCTGATAGCCCTTGAAATACTCAGTAGACTCAGGTTCCAGCAAGGATGGTTGAATCCGTCAATTTCAATTTGTCTCAGATTTTCATTTTTTCCAATCTTAAGATCAGTTTTCAACATGTCCACATCTCAACTTTTTCCAACATCCATTCATTAGCATTTTAGTGCAAATTTCTCCTAATATACTGTTTTTGTATATATGCAAAGCAATTCTGCCCATTTTCATAAGTTAACTCATATATGCATCTTTATGCAAACTTTAACCTTTTTGCAAACAAACAAACCTATGGTTACGTAAAACATACTCAATAAACACACAATACATAACCGGCTGTACTTTTGAATAAATAAGGTATACTATTCATTGTATCAAATTGTAGATTTCAACGGAAGTCTCATAAAGTTCAACAAAGCAGACGAAGGATCAGTTCATTCTATATTCCGTTCATGCATAAGGTCCATACATGTATAAGTGTCTATTCCACCTGTCTGTTCATAGAGTCCAGTAAGCCACATGAAGGGTTGTTACAGTTCCACAGAGTCTAAGACAAGGATTTCCGGAATATTAGCCTTGTTTCGCCATCCTAGGCTTCATCAGTAGTACAGGTTCATATGTAATGTTACAGGATAGTGGATCTTAGTTGTTACTGCAACCACTACTATGCTTATTTATTCAAAAGTACAGCCGGTTACGTCTTGTGTGTTTATTGCTCCTCAGAGCTGGCAAATCATGCCAGGCTGTACCTTGGCAGTGGCAGCCTCACCCCCTCCTCACCCGCACTATGAGCTGCCCAAGGGAGGAGGCCAGCAGTGCCAGCCATGCGGAGGCCATGGAGGGGCAATGGGATGGTTCCTTGCAGCTGCCACCGACTCTGCTTGGGACCAGCGCCGGCTCATCCTCCACCCCAAGCTTAGCAGCAGTGGCACTGGCAAGGGGAAGAGGGAAATTCTGGGATCAAATCAGAAACTGGAATGGCTTTCGTAATTCCAGGACTGCCCCTGGAAAATCAGGACACTTGGAGGATATGCAGTAGCCCAGGGGTAGGCAACCTAAGGCCCATGGGGCACAAGATGGCCTACGGGGTCGTTTAACCAGCCCACGAGCTGCCCCTGAACCAAGCCGCCCACTCAGCGAGTCCCCTGTACTAAACCGGCACAGCGCTGTGCGGGGACTCACTTCCGTTGCATCACGTCTGCGCAGACTCCGGAAATCTGGCCCACGGAGGGAACTCCGCTGGCCCAGGCAAGGAAAAACCCTGCCGAACCCTGCAGTAGTTAAACCTAGCTCATTTTCCTGATGTCCAAACATACCTGTGATCTGGCCCCATTGTTAAACAAGAAATAGAAAATATATATATATATTCTGAAAGCATTGCACTTTGGGAAGACAAAAGTAAGCCCTGGGGGGCTTTACGAGTCAAGGTTTCTTAAATAAAGGCTTTTGATGTTCACTCAGCTCCACATGAGTGCTGGTAATTCTGTGCTGGCGTAGTAGTGCCTGAAAGGAAGGGGCAATCAAATGTCAGCCACCCGTGAGTTCTGAGGGTAACCCCTGCTGAGGTTAATGTGCTTTCCCAAGTGCCAGGCCATAGCACACGAAGCATTGCCATGCTCTTTTATTCACACATACGGCGGTGTTCAGAAATCACAGCAATTAAGACGTCTCTCTCTGTTCTGCTAAATAGGTACTGCTGCTTGCTGCATAGAATAGTAAGGCTTCATTTATTCTAATTTAATTGTTGCATTTATATCCCACCTTTTCTCCCAGGAGCTCAAGGTTTAGTACACTGTTGTCCCCTGCCTCATTTAACCCCCACAACAACCCTGTGAGGTTGGTTAGGTTGAGAGGCAGTGACTGGCCCAAGGTCACCCTGTGAGCTTCATGGCTGAGTGGGGTTTTGAACCCTGGTTTGCCAGGTCTTAGTCCGATGCTCTGGCTGCTATACCAAACTGGCTCTAGGATTAAAATTAGTCTAGATTATTCAGGTAGTAACAATTGGTCTAGATTAAAATTCGACAAACTTATCAAGATGAGGTTAGAGAAAGAGGGAGTCTTTCAGCTAAGTGTAGAAACCACTGAATAAAATTGGAAAGCCTGGTCACATGATGTATCTGCAGGTCAGCTGACTGGGTCATGTGATGCTCCTACAGGTCAGCTGATCATCTGTCAAGTCACAAAATAATTTGTTAGCGTGATTTACCTAGAGCAGGCATGGTCAAACTTGGCCCTCCGAATGTTTTGGGACTACAATTCCCATCATCCCTGACCGCTGGTCCTGTTAGCAAGGGGTGATGGGAGTTGTAGTCCCAAAACATCCGGAGGGCCAAGTTTGGCTGTGCCTGACCTAGAGTGACCTTTTCTAATCCAGAACCCACTTTTAACCCAAACATGGATTTGGGGACCCATTTCTTAATATTCTACCATATATTTGCATGGTGGTAGTGCTCCCGTTGCAACCCACTTTGAATCAGACCATGACTCACTAGTGGATCCTAACCTACCAGTGACCAACGTGACAGAAGCAGTGAGGCAAGGGGCAAGATATAAGAACAGAAAAACGTGGGGGGGGGGGGGAGAGAATGTCAAAACTTGGAATACCTGAAGATATTGAACTGCTCTAATGGTTATCTGATGAGCGATTGGAATTCAAGGGGAGTTAAGGATGTTTAATCAAGCTGTGGCACTGAACAGCCATGGGGAACAATATTTATCTCTGAGAGAATTTAATATTGAGTGAAAGCAAGGAAGCACGTTTTAGCTTTTACAACGAGGCCTAATGCTGAAAGAAATACTCCATGCATGGCAAATTTGTTTCTCATTCACTTGTTCTGTTCCCGTTTTTCCTAACATACGGTGTGTGAAGGATAGCAGTTTGGAGCCTTCCCCCCCCCCCCTTCTAATTTTCCGCAGCTGCCTTTTTTCTGTTTAAATTAGACTGACAGTATTTTTGCCACTTTTGTTAAAGTAAATTAAACCCTACCAGAGCTAAATTGCACACATTTATTTATGATATTCTGATCACACCAAGGGAATGGCAATGATCTGGCATATTGATATACTCAGCAGTAAAGTGAAATTGAGACATTCTTCAAAGTGACAGGCAAGCTTGGCTGAAGACAGCTTTATTTTGAATATTCTGTTTGGGATGTCTGACACCGCCATTTATGAGTAAACAACAGCTCCATTAAGGAGAGAAAAGTTATCATCTAGCCAAATTGTAGTTGAATTTAATAGGTCTCCAGCAGACATCCAGATAAGAAAAGAAGAATAAAGAGCACCTAATCCAGCCAGCTATGCCTCTTGAAATGCAGAGGTGTGTGTATATAGACACCATAAGTAGGAGGATTTTAAATGCTTCATAAGCTTTCTGTCCTTAATGTCTAAGCCATAAATTCTTGAACAAATTTGCTCTTCTGATTCAGCCTGTGTTTTGAATAAGGTTACAGAATTAATTCTCTGGGCTTGGCGTTCACAATTCCTGATTAAAATATGCAATGCAATTGCATGCTTAATTTAAATCTTCAGCAACTCTCCAAAATGTGCAATTCTAGACTTGTAAACGGCGAGGTAGAGCCAAAAAGGCTCCCGTTCAACTACAATTACCTATAACAGCTTGTGACGGAGGTACGATTTTATGTGTACATATATATGTGTAATGTACAGCTATCAGGCCTTTTTCCAGGCAATAATTGCATAGAAATGTGTTTCTCATTTGACACGCAAACACGCTACGCATTGGGTATGTCCTTAGTCTCCGTCTACAAAATTATGGTGTTGGACATTTATTGTTAATTGGAGCAATAAATACTGATTTCATGAGCCTTCTTAATTAATTTACTGGGAATCTAATTTCACCGGGAACTTCAGCACACATGGTTTGATTGCTAAAACACAACGCGCTTCGGTTGTGGCTATTTTATTGTTCCACAAGTCTCTTTAAAGGGGAAAGATAGCCTCCATCTGCTACAAGCAACAGTTAAACAAATGGATGTTTTCAATGCAAAAGAACCCACTAAAACTTCTACCTGTGCCGAATGTGAACCTTTACCGATTTGTTCAGCCGCCGCCTATGCAATATTATGGGTACTTTCCTATCACTTTGCAGACCGTTTTGAGTCCCATTCAGATTTGCTGCAGTTGAAAAATCTCAGAAAGCTCTTGTCCATTACAATAGTAATGGACACATGCATCAAACATGAGGATTGCGTGGATTGTGGTGCTTATTATTTTCCATCCCAGCAGCCCAGGTAGAAATTCAATGCTGGTATGGGAAGCAACTGTGCAGTCTGAATAGTCCACATGACTATCACATGTATAAATTATTACTACAATCTAGAGTCCAGCCGAGGAAAGACTTCTTTCACTGGCACCAAGGAAAATCAGTAAAATTTACAGCACTTGGGACGTCTTATCATACTGAACAAGCATCTGAGGATCTAAGTGGTTTGTCTTTGAATAGATGACAGTGTTTCTTTATGTATTTGCTGCAATTGGATGCAATGACAGTATTATAATCAGCTGTGTACAACAAAAGATACTTGGCTTGGAGCAATGATAATGTTAATTGAGTGATTATCTTCTAATCCAGTGGTGCTCAAACTTTTTTCTCTGGGCCATACTTTCAGAATAAAAATTTGCTCATGCCACACCAATTTTTTTATTGAAAAGAAATACCGGTACGTTGAAAAACAGAAAGATCACAACTGGGATTGTCCTCAGTATCACTTGATGCTCATGCTCTCATTTTGAAAAGATATCTATCCATATTCTGCAAATAATTTATAGATTAGATAGATAGATAGATAGATAGATAGATAGATAGATAGATAGATAGATAGATAGATGATAGATAGAGAGAGAGAGAGAGAGAGAGAGAGAGAGATAGATAGATAGATAGATAGATAGATAGATAGATAGATAGATAGATAGATGATAGATAGATAGATGATAGATAGATAGATAGATAGATGATAGATAGATGATTGATAGATAGATAGATGATAGATAGATAGATAGATAGATGATAGATAGATAGATAGATAGATAGATAGATAGATATAGATAGATAGATAGATAGATAGATGATAGATAGATGATAGATAGATGATAGATGATAGATGATAGATGATAGATAGATAGATAGATAGATAGATAGAGATATAGATAGATAGATGATAGATAGATAGATAGATGATAGATAGATACTCTACTACATTGAAATGTTTAAATGTTTATTTGATTGTCCTTGAATCATCCTAGCACACTTGCCATCCTCCCCTACTACATTAAAGTGGCATGCCACACCCTTTGAGAACTACAGCTCTTACAGCTATGGTTCCTATGCAACACTCTGAAACTCACTTGGCACTACCAAGGAAAACTGAATGCAGAAACATAGGGAGTCTTATACTGAGTCAAAGTACTGGTTCATCTGACACAATATGGTCTACATTAGTACTGTGCCAAATCTGCTCTCCAGTTTCTCAAAAGTTCTCTTCCCACATAAAAGAGGCTTCCATTTTTTTCCACCTCATTCTCGGGGCAGCTTAGAACTTCATTAGAATTTTTGCAAGTCCAGTCTTTTATTATTGGTTTTTATTATTGGTTGTTAGCCACCCTGAGCCCGGTCTTGGCTGGGGAGGGCGGGGTATAAATAAAATTTATTAGTAGTAGTAGTAGTAGTAGTAGTAGTAGTAGTATTTCAAACTTTGTTGTTGCAATCTGGCTGAGTTGCAGTGTGTGCATTTTCTTACTTGGCAAGCCCAGGTGCAGAAAGCCTGCAGCCCACCACAGAGCTAGCCCAGGGTTCAAATACCAAAGACATCAGAATTGGGTTGAAAGAAGCCATGAGTTTATTTATTACAGATGTAAGCTGGTTTAGAGCAAAGGCGTTGGGTATGTATTTGCTATCAATTAGCCTACCTGCTGTTTGATCGGTAAGGTGGGTTGAACCCAGATGGTCGCCCCTTGATCCCAAGAGGGCCACCACTCAGAAAGTTGCTATGGCCCATCAGAGACAGAAATTAACTCATAATAAATCTTATTTTTAAAATTACCGTATTTTTCATCCCATAGGACGCACCTAGTTTTTTGGGGGGGGAATAAAGGGGGGAAATTCCCTTTATTTCCCCCCCCAAAACCAGGTCGGGGAAACCAAACCAGGTTGGGGAACAGCGGGATGGTGGCGCTCCGCCTCCCTGCTGTCCCCCGAGATTGTGGGGCTGGCGCTGGGGAGAAGCGTGCTTCTCCCTAGCGCCAGCCTCCAAACCAGGGCGAGGAACAGCGGGATGGCGGCGCTGCTCCTCCCCGCTGTCCCCCGAGCTTGTGGGGCTGGCCGATGTCTGCCCGGCGCGAGGGGCGCTCTGCTTCAGGGCACCCGCACACCGGACAGCAGGCTGCTATCTGCAGCGTAGGGAGCCCTGCTGGAACTCCCGCAGGCTCCCCAGGCTTGCTGATAGCTTCCTGAAGCCTGGAGAGCGAGAGGGGTCGGTGCGCACTGACCCCTCTCGCTCTCCAAGCTTCAGCGAAAGCCTGTATTCACCCCATAGGACGCACACAGATTTCCCCTTCATTTTTGGAGGGGAAAAAGCGCGTCCTATAGGGCGAAAAATACGCTACACACAGATTACAGATTACATCAGAGCCAGGCCCTGTTACGCATAAGGAAATTTCAAGCAACCTGGATTTGTATTACAGACCAGCTAATTACAATTTCATCCAGCATCACTAGTTATGGATGAGCACCTTCACTCAGGCACATTCGCAATGCTAACTTCCATTTTAAAAAAATATATCTCTGTGAGATAGAGATGGCGAAAATGTCATCCCGGATTTATTGATGTTGCTGAAATGGTATTAAAAATTAATTAGAAGAAACGATAAGAACGAATCTTAAAACACAGCCATTTGTTAATGTGTTCTGCTGCACCATCTGAGGAATTTAATAGCATATAGGCACGGGATGAACAAATATTTTAACAGCTAATAATTATACTTCTGCATGCATAAATTGAGAGCAGTATTGAGACTACAAAACTGAAGGCACGGGTTTATTTTAAATTCAAGATAAGCAACTCTAAACTAATTATAACCTTCACACACATATTAACTATAGCTACTACAATGTGAAGTGCAAAACCAAAAGGCCTATCCAACCTCAGGCCTTACTGTGATTCACCAGCAATGCTCAGTCCCAGTACCTGTGTTTATTATTAATAGCAGTAGTAGTATTTAAATCTGTATACCACCCTATACTCACAGATCTTAGTGTGGTTCTCAACATAAAATCACAATGCTAAAAAACACAAACACATAATAAAAACAAAGACAAGAGAGAACTCAATAATCCCCATCTCCCCAACACATTTTAAAAGGGCATCGGATGTCAATCAGCCAAAGGCCTGGTTAAAGAGGACCATTTTCACCTGGCGCCTAAAGGTGAATAATAAAGGCACCAGCCAAACCTCTCGGGGAGAGCATTCCACAAAGGGGGCAGCCACTGC
Organism: Podarcis bocagei; assembly: GCF_964188305.1. Lineage (NCBI taxonomy): Eukaryota > Metazoa > Chordata > Lepidosauria > Squamata > Lacertidae > Podarcis > Podarcis bocagei. The sequence goes on from NC_138136.1 coordinate 26,831,357, forward strand.
AGAAAAGACCCGTCCTTGTGTTGCCACCTTCTGGACCTCTCATGAAGGAGGCACATGAAGAAGGGCCTCAGAGCAGGGGCATAGGAAGGTGGTGCGGTCCGCCCCAGGTGTCATCCTTGAGGGGGGGGTGACAAAATGGCACACCGCAGGGGTTGGCATTTGCCGTGGGGCCTGGCCTGCAGCGCGCCCGAGCCACACCTCTCTCCTGGGAGTGAGGTGATGGCTCAGGGCCCTGTGCTGCCCAAAACAGCAGCACAGGGCTGGCGTCTGGCAGGCAGACTCCGTGGGCAGCTCACCGCGCCACCCCCCTGGGAGGATCACCATGCTGCCCCCATGCGTGGATCGCCGTGGTGCCCCCATGGGCATCTCACCCCACCCCAGCCACTCTGGGTGCTGGAGCAGCAAGCTACGCACCTGCTTCAGAGGATGATCTCAGTCTCTGGGTAGGTTCATAGACAAGGCTACTTGGGCAGGCAAGCCCAGAACTTGGCTTTGGATCATTCGAAGAAATGTTACAGGACAGCAGCTCTAAGTAGTGCTGTGCTGAAAATTTCTCCTGCATTTTTGACTGTTCTGCAGCAATTAATAATAAGAAAAATTATAGAATTATCAAAAGAGAATGAATATTAGTTAAATTATCATGGCTTGTGTGCAGGTTTTTGTTGCACTCGCTTTACTTTCAAAGTACCTAAGAGCGGTTTCCATCTACAAATTATTGCCACGGTTTTCCTGGGCCTCCCGAGTTCAACTATTCGTATTTATTAAGCTGTTAACTCTTGTAAATCCCTGCAATTTTTGGAAATTGCTTGACAACTGCATGGTGATTTGGTCCAGCATTTTCTCCTTCTGGCCTTTCTAACTTAGGCTAATGCTCAGAGAATATGATCATTGCCTGCCCTGGACACAATTGTTGCCCCTGTCATCACCAGACTGACAGCTGGCTCTCTCTGGATCCTGCAAGCTGATCATATGATGTCTCACCTCTTCCAGACCCTTGCCATTATGACTGCAAGTATGAGTGCATTGTGTGACAGGAAAATCTGGTCACTCGAAGCCATCCTCCAAAACAGGCCTGAAGCTAGTACAGATGCTAAGCCTTAAATAAAGGATTTTCAGAAGCATGAAGCATTGGTCTATCTGGGTAGCTCCAACGATGTGCATCAGATCCTCCAAGTTACCTTATTTTCCAGGGATATTTATTGCTGGTGTGGCTGGGGAAACCCAGCTAGATGGGCGGGGTATAAATAATAAATTATTATTATTATATAATTATTATTACTTAGAGAAGCTGTGCTGGTTTCTGACTTGATCCCAGAATGTCCCATTTTTCCTTCCTCCTATTTTCACTGGATAAATGTTGGAGGGTATGGAGTTATCCGCTCCCTGAGCTGTCGGAAGGCAATCCTGTATAGGGAAGGTTTTCTTTAAAAAAAAAAGTTTTATTATGTTTTTATATATGTTAGAAGCTACCCAGAGTGGCTGGGGCAACCCAGTAAGATGTGTGGGGTATGAATAGTAAAATTATCATTATGGAATGGGATGTCCCTATTTTCATCGGAGAAATGTTGGAGGATATGGTCTATTAGTAATATGCTAGAAGTCAAGCCTCTCAAGGACAATTGATAAACACACAGGGAATGTAACGAGATGTTTATTTGTCTGAAAAAGCCAGGCTCCGTCTTACATAATTGTCAACAGCATCTATGGGTACTGAGTCTAGCTTAGCCATATATATATATATATATATGAACTTTCTTTTTCTCCTCTCAATTCACTTTCCATGCAGAATAGGGTTACTTTTGTGGCTGACTTTTCCAACCTGGTGCCTGTACCAATGTTTCGTACTACAATTTCCATCAGCTGCAGAGATCATGTGCAAACGGATGCCAGATTTTGATCTTGTTTTGATATTCATCTTGAAATGTGCACGTTCAACACAAATAGACAAGTTGCCCAAAAAATACTTCATATCTGGAATGGCTAGCAGTGGAAGAAATATGCGTCTGAATATGAGTTGCTGGAAACTGCAGGAGGGCAGAAATCTGCTGCGTTCAGGTCCCACTTGCTTGTTTCTTATAGGCATCTGATTGGTCACTGTGAGAATGGTAGTCACAGGCAATATATATGGTAGAACTGGAGCATGGGTGGCACTGTGGTCTAAACCACTGAGCCTCTTGGGCTTGCTGATCAGAAGGTTGGCGGTTCGAATCCGCATGATGAGGTGAGCTCCCATTGCTCTGTACTAGCTCCTGCCAACCTAGCAGTTCAAAAGCACGCCAGTGCAAGTAGATAAATAGGTACCGCTGTGGCAGGAAGGTAAATGCATTTCCGTGTGCTCTGGTTTCAGTCACGGTGTTCTGTTGCACCAGAAGCGGTTTAGTCATGCTGGCCACATGACCTGGAAAGCTGTCCATGGACAAACGCTGGCTCCCTCGACCTTAAAGCAAGATGAGCGCCACAACCCCTTAGTTGCCTTTGACTGGACTTAACCACACAGGGGTCCTTGACCTTGAGATGGTAGAACCACTGCAATATCCACTCTTGGTGTGAAGGGGTCTTGGAGTTTGATGCCAGTTGACATGTACAGTAGTGGTTCACTCACATCCATAGTACATACTCATTTGGACCCTAGACCATTACGCAGGAAAGAAGCAGTCTGAGCATCAACCAGGGGTCAAGCAGTATTTACATGTAGTTCTCTATTTTCTAGATACTGGCTTGATTTGTGCCCCCAATCATTATAGATAAAGTGAAATTACTAAGCAGATTTGAATTTGCTGAGCAGATGTCATGGGGAATATGTTTATCACAGCATCCCTCTGGTGACTTACTTGTCACTTCATTGGTGGTCAACACAAGGTCTAGAATTAAATTTAATACTTGACTACAAGTTTATTACTCCATGCAGAGAATATCAACTAGCACCACTAATAGCCCAGTCGAAGCTACCTTTCTTCTCCTAAAATTTAAACATAAAACCATTTTTATCTCAACACTACTGCCATTTTCCTACTTGTCATTCGTATATGTAGATTGCCAACAACTTCATCCCAGTAGTCACCATGAAGCTTGGACAATTGTCCATTTGTTCGTTCTGGTACATTGTTGTCTATCAACTCAAATTCTATCTAATTTTCTGTATTTCCAGACAAATTGGAAGATTAGGTCCCCTGCCAAAGTCGTTTAGAACTTCACATAGAATTCTAGTCAGATGGCTGTGTATGTTACTACTGCACAGACCATACGGTACATAGCAGCAATCCAAGTCTATAATACTGAACAGAGTTACCTGGAAGTAAATTGCATTGGGATCAATGGGATTTCACTCCTGAGCAAGAATGCTTAGGAACAGGTTATAAGTAAGCGTAATCAAAAGATAAGGATCCCAGAACAGTAGAAAAATATATTAGATATCAGAAAACATGAGCTTTCTCTTTCGAATAAAAGGCAACTTTTGCACCTCTGAAATTTGGGGTGAGAATATGTTTAACTTGTTGCTGTTGTTAATAACAGAGTAATCATTTAATGTTAAGAATGATTTCCAAACCTTGTCACAACAAAATGAACCCCTATAAATGTACTGTATGCAACATCAAGTTTAGCAAGTTTTAAGAGCTGTTTTCCTTTTCATTGCACACCACCTTCAGAATTTTATAGAAAGTCAGTATTTCAAAAATGCAATAAATAAATGCTAAGGGGTTAGCTGGTCAATGATCAAATTCCTTCCCCTTTTTTAGGGGAAATATATACATATATTCATTTGGTTATGGTACAAATCATGAATTCTTGTGTCTCTTCTGGATTGATGCTAAACGCAGTTGAAGATATATTGATCTTTAAATTTCCCTTTCTGCTTTAACCTTTGTGCTAAATGCAGTTATTAACACAGGAGAGCTAGATTATTTTTTAAAAAAATTGACTGCTCAGCAATTTGTACACACAAAACATTGGTAAATGCAGCATTATACATTTGTTATTCTAGAGGTTGAAAAAGAAAATCTATATAGGACAAGCATGAATTCAGCCACTGAATAAACTGGAAAAAACCAAACAGCTTCAGGGGGAGGAAAGGTCAGCTGAGAAAACAAGAGAAGGGAAGAAGAAAACAGGCCCGGTGATTGAAAATGGCTCTCTGTATTAACAGGGGAACAGCACAACCAGAGGACAACATGGGAAAGTGAAGAGGAAAAACGGAGTCTCGTACATCAAACCTGAATGAACCTACTACACGTAACATGATAGGAAATGATTGCCTCTCAATGGGCAAGGAAAATGCTGAAAAATTCTGCGAGTGACGAATGACAGGTTCTCTGGTCGCAGCTCGTTGTGATAAAGCAAATATCAAGCAGCCCAAGTAAAGCTGCTTTGTGATCGCTTTACAAAACCCAGACACTGAGCTGTTCCCTTTTTTGGGAGAGCTACAAGGAGTGGAAGAAAGAGACAATCTTCTTGCTGTAATGTTCTGCGCTGCACACAGGCGCGAAAACCCCAAAGGTGAAAGACAAACCACGCTTCTGAATTCCATGTGCCACAAAGCTCCCTCTGTGTTCTCTGAGGGTGGCCATCGCGAATGAGGTGGACATCAATCAACATGGCCTCGTTGGAAGAACCCCTCCAGGAAAGTTTACAGTAAAATAAAGCCTTTCAAATAGACTACATATATCAAACCTGATGAGCCTGCCAGAAGGATAGTGGAAAATAAAGTGTTTTCTGGGGGGGGGGATGGGGGATTAATCCAAACATCCCGGAGGGAACTAGCAGGAGAAACGCTGTTCCATCTAGGAGTTTGTTTTCACAAAATACTTCATGCAAGAATCCAGAACAATAGATGTTATAAATGATGGGTCATTTTGACTATCCTCCGCCAGTGAAGTATAGCTCACAAATTGTGTTTCAGGGCAACTAGCAGATAGATAGCACACATTACCTTATTAAATGAAAATGGTCAAAGTGTTCCTTTCCTCATGTAAAAACTGCATGCAGTAGCTTGGCCTCGTTTATTTTTTGTGTAGATCCATCCCATTTAGTTCAGCCTTAAAATGGTTGCATTTCCAGTGCCTTGGCATTGAGATCTTGTCCCCCACACAAACACATTTAGCTGTGGCTGTTGGGTTTTGAGACTCATTTGTAACAATCGTCCAAATAAGGACTGGTCTGTGGTAAACAATTAAGTGTTAGATACACCGATGAAACCTCTTTCAAATCAGGTTAGTTTTTGGAAATGCTGCTTTTTTCAAGAGTTTTTTGTCTGAACTATGGTTTGGAAAGGGATCAGCTATGCTTCAGAACACATCCGGCCCTGCAGCCTGCATTGGCTGGTGACTCCATTGCCTGGTCTCTCAACAGCCCCCTGATTCTGCACACCAGGGGTGCCAACTTGAATAAAATATTGTGAGGGCCCAGGCAGTGGCATAGCGTGGGGGTGCAGGGGGGGCCGGCTGCACTGGGCGCAACATCGGGGGTGCAAGCTCGCACTCGCAGCTCTCTGCCCCTACCTGGCTCACTCACTCTCCACAGATTAGGGGGCGCAAATTACTTGCCTTGCCCCAGGTGCTGACAACCCACGCTACGCCACTGGGCCCAGGTAAGCCCCGTGCCACATAACTGATCACATGACATAGTGCACACACACCATTTGAATAGGAATGCCCATCAACTTTGTGGGGGCCCAGCTCCCTCAAATATTTTATTGTGGGGGGCCCCCACAGTCCCTAGGAGTTTGCTCCTATGCTGTACAAAGCAGGTATCTGAAAATGATGGGCCAGTACAGAATGTATAATCTGCATGGCAGGAGTTATGCTGCAAAGATATATCATCGTAATTCTGAATATATCTACTTTGATGGCTTCCTTCTTTTCCAAGCCCCACATTTATAGAACAAGAAGCTGCCATCTGGATATGTGAAAATGTAAGCAGCTAAAACTATTTAATGTGACTGCACTGTAAACCCCCAGAGCTTGATTCAGCTCTCCTCTTGGGGGAAACTGGCCTTTGCTACACTTTAGGTTCTTTTCTTCTGAAGATCAGCATTCATGAGGCAATGCTCATCTATGTATTCATGATATTCTCCCAAGGGAGATGAGCCATTGTAGAAGTCTCATTTGGTGAACAAGGAAAAAAAATCTTTCATACACCCCCCATATATATATATTCATTCGTGTGTGGGGGGGGGGGATGATGTGAATGAATTTATTAGCGTATACAGCATTTTAACTTTCAACCCACAAAATAACAAAATGCAATCTTCTGATATCTGATATCCTGATCCATAATTGAAACATACACACCCCTCCCTGTCTGAGGCTCCCTGCATAGCTCAGTGGGAACCAGTTGAAATCTTAGCGTTGCCTGTGAAGCAATTCTGAGTCAATAGGCTGAGTTGTTGATCTGTGACTCACAAATAAATCTGACTGAAGTTATCCTGGTACCAGGGCAGGCCTACCCCTCATTTAGTACCTTTCCCAAACTCACAGTCTACTGCAGGAGGATATAATGCACTTGCCTGTATATATAATACTTGCCTGTTGAGAACAAGAAGCTCTTTGCAGTTTGCTGCTTATTTCTATGCACTGGGAGTGGCAATCAAACCTTCAATTTATTAACAAGGTTACTATCAGGGATCGGTGTTTCTGAGCCTGTGCAAAATCTTGTACCCCTGAAGGGTAGCTCACTGCTGACTAGCACCATTGCTGACTACTGTGCCACTTACCCAACTGTTTTATCACATGTAGGCTCCGTCCTTCCTCTAATAGCATGCTCCTTGGTGGCTGCATAGCATCATTTGCAGGTGCCTGGGACATGGAGGGCAAACAGACCCCTCCCTTGCCAGCCCAGCTATCATCACCAGAGCCAAGTGGGGCTGCACTGCGCCACCCGCCTGCCCTTGCAGGGGGGAGCCCAACCGGCCAACGTGGCCCTTGGTGGGTGAATCCTCCCACCAATGCCCGCTGTGGTCACCCCTTGACCACCTCCTGTCCATGCCCGCTCACTGTCTTTGTTATGTACTGAGTTGAATAGGATCCAAATGCAGCAGTCTGCTTGGTCCTAGAACAATAGGATCCAAAATGCAGCAGTATGATTGGTCTGCAGGAGCCACCCAATCCAGCTCCAGGTGGAAGTGAATCAGCAACCTGATTGGCCTACAAGAGAATCCAGGAATTAGCCAATCACGTGCAGCCCATTGTGCAAATAATGTATATAAAGCCGATATTTTGGGGGAACTTTCATTCCTCACTACTATGAGCTGAATAAATAGCATGAAATCCACACTCGATTCCACATATATTGCAGTCTTAGTGAGGAGCAAGCGAGGGCTGACCAGGCAGCAAGGGGGCTGGGAATGCGGTGGCAAGGCCAGGCTGGACACTCGGGCCCAGAGACCCCTGACATCAGGTGGGATGAGACAGGGATCCTTGTGGGGTGCATGAAACAGGCTACAGGCCCCCTGCCTCCCCCCAGCTATGTCCCTGCTCCTTGGTTAAGCCTTCCATGAATGCTGCTTCCTTATTTGCCTTGAAGCCACCAAGACCTCTTGCCCTCTGTCATCCTTTCCCCCCTATTTCATTCTCTGTTGCTGATGGTGGCCCACTGGGCTGACCCCTTGGCAATGTCCAAATGTCTCAAGCCAGTTCTTCTCTGAGTCCACCCCAGTGGGATCCACTCTGGCTGTCCACATGTGAATTGGAGCCAAACAGAAAGGGAGAGTGGCCTCCATGGGAGGCCTGCTGAGGACAGGTTGCCTAAGGGATCCCCAGAACATGGAGCCAATACTGGTTACTTGCACAATAAGCTGGAGATGGCTGGACAGCGGTGAAAAGAACAGTCCCTTTAAGATTCATATTCCAGTGCTTGCTAGAAAGAGAACATAAAATAGCACAGAAGCAGATGAAGAAATGGGCGAGACCAAATAAACAGAACAGCACCTATTGTGAAGTAGCTATTAGCAGAGCAAATACTAGATTCTCCCATATAAACAAAGAAAATCAATATAGAACTAAGTGAATAATTCGTTCCCTATGCAGGAATTATCTGTCAGAGAAGTCGAGCATGGTGTGCTGTCTCTGGATTTCAAGATTCAGCTCAGCTACAAAGAACCCAAAGAAAAGCAACAAAGATTTTGAATATAAATGATTTTATAAAATATGACCTATATAAAGAGGTTAGAAGAACTGAATTTTAACAGCCTTAAGGGGGAAAGATGACTAAGAGGGGAGGGGGGAGGGAGAGATGTGACAGCAGAGCATGATGCCTGTGAGGAATTAACAAATGGGAGAAAAGGTCAAGGGGGATATTATCTCTGCTTAATACAGCGCAGAGAGAAATAATAGTTGCTGCCTTAAAGTTGAGAAACGGAAAGTTTACATCTAAGTAGAAGAGGAAACTCGAAACATTTAAAAAGTTGCAGATAAGGATTGCAATGGATCTCCATAATGTAAGTATGTGAGGCAGATGGGAGTTAGCAATGATCCTGTACTGATATCTCACTATTAGGACTATCTGCGTGTGAGGACATATCACAGGTTAAGTACTTAATTTGTTCCGGAGGTCCGTTCTTAATCTGAAACTATTCTTAACCTGAAGCACCGCTTTAGCTAATGGGGCCTCCTGCTGCTGCCGCGCCGCCAGAGCACGATTTCTGTTCTCATCCTGAAGCAAAGTTCTTAACCTGAAGCACTATTTCTGGGTTAGCGGATTCTGTAACCTGAAGCGTATGTAACCTGAGGTACCACTGTATTGACATATTGTAGTATCTCACAGAGCCAGAGGAGAGCTCACAGAGGTCCGGATACACAGGCTTCCCAAAGAAGGCTGCCCCCATTGCCAGGTTGATCAGGTCTTAGTAGTTCATTAAAGAAAAAGTACAAACTCACAACAAAGATCTGACAGCTCCCTCTTTGCTCGTGCCTACTGCATTATGTGGGGTAGATTCCACATCGAAGGGGTGGCTTGTCTGCACCCAGGCACTGGGGGAGGGGGCTATGCTTTTTATACAGTAGAGCAGCATGCAGGTGGCCATGATCTCAACCACTCCCTAGCAGTGGCGTAGCGTGGGGGGTGCAGGGGGGGCCGGCCACACCGGGCGCAACATCTGGGGGTTAGGGTTAGGGTGCGCAAATCCACGGGTTAGGGGGCGCAAATTACTTGCCTTGCCCCGGGTGCTGACAACCCATGCTACGCCACTGCTCCCTAGGTTCCTCAGAGGTGGCTGATATTGCATATTGCTCAACTTAGGCCTGGAGCCTAGTATCCCACACCCACGGATATGGGTAACTCCCTCCCATGCACAGCCCACTTAGCATGCTTCAAAGGCCTTCCCAGGTGTGTTGCATGAAAGCTTAGTGCTATAGCTGCCACCAGTTGTGAGTATTCAGCTGGTGCTAGCAGAGCTCCTGGAACAAATAACCCATAGGTGATTTACTGTAGTTTTATGGGTACTGTATAAGACGAGGTTATTTACTGGAAAATATTGTGAAAAATGGGGGGTTGTCTTATACACGGATAGTGCATTGGTGGTATGTGTGATTGGTTGCTACTGTAAGCCGAATATTGTCAGCAGCTATTTGGTTTGCTTTTGGTGGTTGTGGCAAGGGCTGGTGTTGATTGGTTGTCGCTACGGCAGTCGGGCGGGTGATTGGTAGGGAACAGATGACAGTTGTCGTTTTCTACGTGTGCGAGTGTCAGCATAGGTCATTCGGGTGAGTGACTTTTGGCAATCCATCCTAAAAAAAGCTCAACAGTTCTGGGCAATCTCCCCCCATTTTCTTAATTTGGAGTCCCCCCAAATAGAGGGTGTCTTATACACAGGGGCATGTTATACGTGGAAAAATACAGTACAGTATATAAAAAGCAGCATTGTAGCTCTGATTCCAGCCCAGCCTATGGGATCTGCAGTAAGCATAAGCTGGATGCACGCAGTCTCATGCTAAACAGAGGAAGCTGTCTTATACAGAGGTAAGGATAAAAGGTAAAGGACCCCTGGACAGTTAAATCCAGTCAAAGGTGACTATGGGGTGCAGCGCTCATCTTACATTTCAGGCTGAGGGAGCAGGCGTTTGTCCACAGACAGCTTTCCAGGTCATGTGGCCAACATGATCAAACCGCTTCTGGCACAACGGAACACCGTGATGGAAACCAGAGCGCATGGAAACGCCGTTTACCTTCCTGCCGCAGCAGTATCTATTTATTTACTTGCACTGGCATGCTTTCGAACTGCTAGGTTGGCAGAAGCTGGGACAGAGCAATGGGAGCTCACTCCGTCACAAGGATTCAAACTGCTGACCTTCTGATCAGCAAGCCCAAGAGGCTTAGTGGTTTAGACCACAGCGCCACCCCCATACCAAGGCCTTATACAAAGACTACTGGTTTATCTAGCTCAGGATTGTCTAGACTGACTGGTTGCAGTTATTAAGCATTTCAGACACGGTTTTCTCCCAGCCCTAACGTGGAGCTTCTGGGACCTTCTGCATGCAAAACAGTGATTGAACACTGATGTGCAACTAGACTGCCAGACTCACACTGCCAGCCAGCGCAACCATTATACAGTCACTGTGTGAGCATCAATTCAGCCTGGCATTACAAGCAGTGACAACTATTCCACAACACATCATGTAAAAAGTTAGAGCTACAGTGACTTGCTAAAACAGAGTGGGAGATAAATTCAATTAAATTGATATTTAAAGGTGAGCTAACCTAATTTGTGGGTGGGATGCGGGTGGCGCTGTGGGTTAAACCACAGAGCCTAGGACTTGCCGATCAGAAGGTCGGCGGTTTGAATCCCTATGACGGGGTGAGCTCCCGTTGCTCGGTCCCTGCTCCTGCCAACCTAGCAGTTCAAAAGCACATCAAAGTGCTATAGATAAATAGGGACCACTCTGGCGGGAAGGTAAATGGTGTTTCCGTGTGCTGCTCTGGTTCGCCAGAAGTGGCTTAGTCATGCTGGCCACATGACCCGGAAGCTGTACGCTGGCTCCCTAGGCCAGTAAAGCGAGATGAGCACCGCAACTCCAGAGTCGGTCACGACTGGACCTAATGGTCAGGGGTCCCTTTACCCTTTACCTTTAACCTAATTTGCACTTTTCCAAACAAGAAGTGAACTGAAACACAGCCATCTTTCAAAATTTGCACATCTCTGAATTTTGCATTGCAGTTCTCCAGCCATGTAATGTGCACACACAAAAATGTATACACTGGGGCAAAGTGTGCGTGTAAATGCATATATTGGTGAACATGACAAACATAAATGCATTTATAAGATGTAACTGATTTTCAAAAGTGTATGGATGAAGCAAACCTGTATACAAAAATGTGCAAATTAAGAGAAAGTTGCACTAAAATGCTAATGAATTTTCAGGATGGCTTTTTAAAAAAAAAATGCAAAGTAGTGTGGAAATGTGGAGAAATGAATTTATGATTGAAAGGGTGATAAACTGAAATTGAAATATTCACCCATCCCTACTGCTGCAGACGGCACAATAAACAGATTCTGTGCCCCATCCTTATCAGAATTTAGTACAGAAAACCTGGGTGAAACTGCATAAGGCGTTATAGCAATCCTACTAGAGGCAGAGGCATAGTCCTTTAAGCTCACAAAGGATGATGATTAGAATGATGATTAGAATCAAGGAGCTTGCAAAAGGTCAAATAATCTTCTGATTGCTTTGTAAAACTCTTGAAAGTAAAAAAAAAGTTTTTTCACTTTTAAGGCATGGTCTTCTAAGGAATGGTGAGCATTTCCCAGATAAGAGAGAACACATCATCCACTCTGGGGAGCATTATAGTCTTCACACTTAATAAATGACAGCTGTATAGTCACACTTGGTCCATTGCATCAGTGAAATGTTGAATCCATATGGCAACCTTACTGCTGTTTCTTGTACTAAATCAAAATTGATAACACCAAGTAACAGATGCAACAGCTGTAGGAGACCACCAAGGCATAACTTGATACTCGGTTCATGCAACAGCAGGTTGCTCTCCCTATGGATTCCGTACTTCCTTTTCCTAATCAAATCTTTGAAAAGTAAGGTTGGGGGAAAACATCAGACATTGTGATAGCTTCAAAAGCCTCTTCACCACCTTTGCATTGCACGTATTGTTCCTCTCACAGGTCCTTGTATCTGAACATGTCACAGATGTTGGGTACAATTAATTACGAGATGCAATCCTCAGGAGGACCAGAGTCCATTCCACTCACGGTTAAATTAACCTTAGGGACTGGGCAGTAAGATGACTCAGTCACTACAGTATCCATCTACAGTGGTACCTCGGGTTACAGACGCTTCAGGTTACAGACTCTGCTAACCCAGAAATACTACCTCGGGTTAAGAACTTTGCTTCAAGATGAGAACAGAAATCGCGCAGCGGCGGCGCAACAGCAGTGGGAGGCCTCATTAGCTAAAGTGGTGCTTCAGGTTAAGAACAGTTTCAGGTTAAGAACGGACCTCCGGAACGAATTAAGTTCTTAACCAGAAGTATCAATGTACTTTTATCTCAATTTTTCCACAGTTATCATCAGATTAGGAACTGTTGTGTCATAATACAGTGGTACCTCAAGTTAAGTACTTAATTTGTTCCAGAGGTCCGTTCTTAACCTGAAACTGTTCTTAACCTGAAGCACCACTTTAGCTAATGGGGCCTCCTGCTGCCACCTTGCTGCCGGAGCAAAATTTCTGTTCTCATCCTGAAGCAAAGTTCTTAACCTGAAGCACTATTTCTGGGTTAGCAGAGTCTGTAACCTGAAGCGTATGTAACCTGAAGCGTATGTAACCTGAGGTACCACTGTACACTAAAAAGTTGGAAGCAGACCAATGCTGCACCTGAGTTATTTTTTTTCTCTTCTACAGAAGGAAACTCATTGTGTTCTAGGGTTAATTCAAGTAAGTTAGCATAATGGGGAGACAAGAAAATAACACAGGGATATCTGATCAATTGAATGGCAATTGTATCATATTTTTAAAGCAAGTTAAACTTTAGGTAGAGAGGCGTAAAGTTAGTAATGTCCTTTCCATCATTTATTCATTGTAAAGTTCCTTGATTTCATCCCACCGTAAATCCATTTCCACCCAATGCATTGCTACCCGTACTGCTGTTTGCTGTGGCAGCCTTAAATGGATTTGCTGTTATCATTTTGCCATGATCTATGCCATAGTGACATCAGGTGACGCTGTCTTTGAAGCCTCCTTATTTGAAACCTCCATATTTTGCAGGTTCCAAGAGCAGTGCTGGGCTGTTTGAAAGCCCTTTTGCAAACTGCCCTGCACTGCTCTTGGAACTTCCATGAACTGGGAACAAGCTCAGGCAGCCAAATGTACCAGGATTTAACCCCTGCTCATTGAGCAGGGGTTAAATCCTGCTTCTTTGGTTGCCTGTGCTATTTTCAAGCAAGGGAACTGGTGTGCATGATCAATGAAGACTCAAACCCCACCCATCACCTGATCAAAGTGATGTAAACTGATTAGCGGGGGGGGGGTGCTTATTATTTTTTAAATAACCTCTTGGGCCAAATTGGACCTCTTGGTAGATTAAGATTGGCCCGCAGGTCAGAGGTTTCCCTGCTCTGCTCTGCTCTGCTCTGCGCTATTGCATTTTTAGCTTCTCTTGTTCTCTCTTTCAGAGCCAAACTGCATCTTATGACAGGCGTGTATGAATTCCACTATTTTCTCTGAAAGAAGAGAAAGCTGCTTGTGAGTTATAGAGTGCCACAATGGAAGGGAAGTTTTTCCTTTCACAAACACACGTGTGTGGTTGCTTTTTGCAAAGGGAAACAGTCTGGATAGTTATGAGCACAGAATGGCGGTTTGGTCAGCCTTGTAAAAATAAAATCCCCAGAGTACCTATCCTGCAAATTTATTTACTAGCCTGCTAAGAGGGAAGTAGTCTGCATTTCTATCCTAGCCATGGAGAAGGGGAAGTCAGCATTGAAGGAAAGCAGGAAGAAGGGAGAGGGACACTGCCTCTGGTCCACTTCATAGAATCAAAGAATTGAAGAGTGAGAAGGGACCCTGAGAGTCACTTAGTCCAACCCCCTGCAAGGCAGGAATCTCAACACACATTTCTCTATCTGATTTGAAACCATACCAAACCCTGCTTAGCTTCTCAAACATGCCAGCAGTTTTATTGCAGGGGATTTCTTGTTGCTGTTAGAAACCAGGCAAGTTGTGTAATGCAAGCCCGGGGTAGATAAATGTCTCTCAGTGAATATCTGCTGTTGAATCACTACAGGGGGAAAGACGGCATGGTATTAAAACATATTGACTAGATGGATCCACGCTGCTGGGGAAGGCAGATCTGCTACTGCAACCTTCCCACCTTCCCATTTCTACCAGTTTTCTTCCTCTCGTTGCAGCCCAGTGCCACGGCCCATGCTGTCCTGGAGGTTATGTGGCATATCTTTTGATGGATCTCAAGCACATGCCACAGGAGGGGGAGATGAGAAAGCTCTGTTGGAAGGTCTGTCTGGTTCTAACCCATTACCTATGGCACGTTCACCAGATCTGCATTATGAGCGTGTGTAGGTGTGTGTGCTGTACTGCACTCAAAATGGTTTAGCGCAGTTCCATGCAACATTAAGTGTTAAAATGCCTGCTAGTTTGATTCCAAACTAGAATCTTCCAAGCCTGCCAACTCCTTTCCCCTCCCTCCAGATTCAGGCTGTTTGGGTATCTCTTTTTCTGAACAAAGGCACTTACAGACAGCCTTGCATGTAAATTTCAAAGATTACTCCCAATGCATCTTTCTTGGATGGGCTGATTCAGTGTTTGCAACAAGCTGATCACTGCAGGTGGTAGGACATTCAGCTTGGGAGGGGGGCAAGAAACATAAATAATTCACCACCTAACAGACCGATTTAGTTTGCATTTTAAAGGGACATTGCTCCTCTGGCATCTAAAACAGTTGAGATATATGCACAACTGCATCAGAGACTCGCACATCATCATTTCAACCTGGGAAGTTTTTATTCTTCCTCTTTGGATTTTCTGATAAACTGGTTGTAATGCCGCAGATAATGTGGATTTAACACTAAAGGGATGGTGGTTAACAGTAAAAGCATGCTGTTTGCATATCTGCCTTCACAAAAACAAACCATGATCAGGAATATGCACACCATTGCTATTGTATGTGAAATAAGATTATTGCCTTTTCTATATCAACCGTCTCTACTTGGATTTCTTTTTTAAAACAAATCATGCACTTAAGTATGGTTAACCCTGTGACTATGTTTGCTGCTATCTATTGATGTCTGCAAATATTCCCATGTAAACACAGAGGAGGAAGAGACAACATTGACATGGAATGCTGGCATCATTTGGCCCTACTTACTATGGGACATTCTTACAGTTGTCAGTTGAGCGGCATGCGAGAAAAATTGCATATTTCCTCTAAGCGTAGGGCATAACTGAGAAGCTCGGTTCAGCTGGGACTCTGCATGTGCCCAGAGACGATATCCTTATTTTGGCTTTTTTTCTGAGCAAAGACCACAGTGCTTTTGGCAAGGAATTGGAGGAAGGCAGTGTAGTTCATAATAAGTATCAGAGGGAGGCACGGAGTCAAATTAAGAATGAAAAGGGGGTAAACTGGGAATATGATGGTTGGATATTATACTAGCAAGGAGTTCATAATTCTGATGGGCAAAGTGAGTGTGGCGGTAAGACTTGTGTGTTGCAATAACCACTGGCTGGGGGTGGGGGACAGTGCACATTTGTGTTTCTGCACAAATATAAATTTGGCTGTGGGATCCCTTTCAATGCAAGCCTGCTCATTCGATCTCAGGGGTGGTGTGCAAGTTTAAGATTCATAGCAATAGTTCCCAAATGCAATTCACTCTTATATGAGGGGGGGGGTGACACTCTTCATCTGGGATCAAATAATGGCATTGGCCTTAGTTATTGGTCTTGTTCACACAACACATTAGGCCAGATCTTGACTTAGCAAGACTGCACAAATTTGCAGATTCCCCACAAACTAGGAGCTGTAACCAAGGGTCCAATTCAAAGCAAGAGCAAAATCTAAAAGATAATTACATTCTAATCCACACATCAGTCGGCGAAGTACAGATCAGGTCAGTTCACATTGGAATTCTCCGAAATTAAATTCCTCAAGCATCTCGACTAAGCATCTTGTCACAAATTGAACAGATGAAGCAATGTATCATTTTCACTATTTGAATCATTTCACAATGGCGTGAAGTCTCATAAAGAAATTGGATTATTACAGGAATGGAAAACAATTCTAATTACCATTCAAGCATGCTGGTGAAAGCTTTAAAATATTTATGGCTACAGTTACATCTACTTATTATGGGTAGTTCTGTCCATTTTCCTTGTTGGTTTTGTTCACAATGGCTATGAGTAGCATTAAACATATTGACTTTAGAGTGAATCTGGTTCTTTCTGTGTCAAGAAAAGTATTCTGAGCTGTTTGCAGCTGTTATTAAACTTAATAGTATGTGTTGCATATCTATTTCATGTTATAAATGTATATGTAATAAATATCTATCCTCTTAATTTAACATTCACTCTATAAATGTTAAAACCCCTCATAAAGGCACCTCTTGCAATGTAATTTTCAGTATCATAATAATACAGTATTCATAGGATAAGAACATTTATAGCTCTTATTTTCTCTGCAAAGTCACCCCCGCTTTTTAAAATAAATTTCAGGATTTCATAACCACTGTGAAGAGCTGTGGAATTTAAGTGTAGGCATGACTATTTAGAGGAACGCAGGTGGCGCTGTGGGTTAAACCACTTGCTGATCAGAAGGTCAGCGGTTCGAATCCCTGCGACAGGGTGAGCTCCCGTTGCTCGGTCCTGCTCCTGCCAACCTAGCAGTTTGAAAGCACATCAAAGTGCAAGTAGATAAATAGGTACCGCTCTGGCAGGAAGGTAAACAGCATTTCTGTGCACTGCTCTGGTTCACCAGAAGTGGCTTAGGCATGCTGGCCACATGACCCGGAAGCTGTACGCCGGCTCCCTCGGCCAATAAAGCGAGATAAGCACCGCAACCCCAGAGTCAGTCACAAGTGGACCTAATGGTCAGGGGTCCCTTTACCTTTATGACTAATTAACAGAAGTGGACCAGTCTTTTGGATTCAAGCATTCCTTATAACATTTGACACTTAATGGTCTTACAGGGCAATCCTCAGCCTTTTTACTCAGAAGTTAGCCCCACTGAATTCACAGGGTCACATATACAGTATCGCTACAAAGATAAAATGGGCCCCATCTGGGAATCTAGGCAGAATTGTGCCATGTAATAAGCATAGCTGTCAACGTTTCCCGTTTTTTAAGGGAAATTCCCTTATTCCGAATAGGATTCCTCTCAAGAAAAGGGAAAAGTTGACAGCTATGGTAATAAGTCCCATTTGGGAAGGGTGCTGGTATTCTGAAGACTTGGGACCAAACTTCATATAACACAAGAGAGCCATGAAAGGCAGGCAATAGATGGTGCCAGTCTCCATAGGATGGCAAGTCTAGCCCAATCCGATATAAAGCAGGGGCTGGCTGCAAGTGATGTCACATGGTGACCACAGGCTATTGTCTACACTCACCTTTGCTCCCAATTTATAATGGGGGAGAGGGACCTGGAGGAAGGGAGCAACACAAAGGCAGGTGATAAGCTGAGTAATATTTATCTTTGCCTAAATGCAGTTTTTGCAGAAGGAGGATTCTGGGTGTTAAGGGAGAGAAGGAGGAAAACGGACTGGCTCCATATCTCATGGTGAACCAGGATGGTGAATACACACACACGCACACTAGATGAGTGGGGTGTAAATAATATGTTGTTGTTGTTGTTGTTGTTGTTGTTGTTGTTATATACGTATACATACACACACAGAACAACAGGAGACACAAGAGAACACCTCCTCCCGAATGTATTTCCTTGTAATCTAAGGTCATCTACAAAAACTCTTCATCGTGTGCCTCTTCGTTCTGAAGCTATGAAGTGGCCATGATTGAAGAAACCTTTTTGGTGCTCCCAAGTTATGGAATGCCCTCCCTAGGGAAGCTTGCCTGGTGCCCACCTAGCTTCTTTTCAGTAACATAAAAGACTTTAAGAGACTTTTCTGTCCCGCCCGCCCCCCCTGCCTTTTAAGATCTGATTGGTGGTTTTACTGCATGCATCTGAAAGATATTTTAGTTCTGTGCTGTAGATAGTGCACCTATATAAAGGGTCGTGGTGCTGAGGTTCAGGGGCTAACCTTCCCCCATGTGATTTTCTGACTTGGAATTCTTTACCTGAGGAAAAGAATTTGCTCCACAGTGTGCAATATTTAAGCAGGGATACCTGTAAGTTGTTCCTCCAATTGCAAATAGCACCTAGGGGAGAGGATTACAACTTATCCACGATCTCTCAGCACCAGGTGCCTTTAACCAAAATGATGGCTGGGGCACACACAGCTGCTTTGATCTTTAAAAACCAGCAGGAAATTCTGTCCACATATCTTCCCTGTAACATCTACTTTACTCCTTTTATCCTAACTTTGATTGTCTTTAGCATCAGAAACACATCCTAACTCCATGGCAATTATAAATAGTTTAAAAACTTGTTGGAACTCATACACAAAAGCTGAAACTTCACATAGTTTCGCAAGTGAGATGCACATGGACAAAGATTGGAAGTTTCTCATAGGTTCCAGAAAGGGTTTGCCATGGAAACAAACGGGTCCAAAACTGAGGAGATTTTGATCGTGTGTTTCCTTTCAACAAATAGCATTTAATAACTGGGAATCCTTCAGTAGTTCTGTCTTGATATGTCTCTCTCTGCGTGTGGTTAAGGGGGCTGTTTAAATCCCCTCACCAATGAATTCTTGACCCTATTGATCTATAATTCTTGTCCAGGAAACGAAAAAATATTCTTCTTTCACTTATCTTCTCCAGGATGGCTTCCAAACATAAATTAGAGTGTGTGTTTTTTAAAAAAGAAGAGCAGAACAATATCTACACTTCATTAGTACTGCTACAATTATATTTATATTACTTGCAGCACATCTAAAAATTGCCGTGTAACACCCGTACCTTAAAATACCAACATTAAGGAGAATTTTGCTTCTTTAAGATGTCTCTGGGACAAAAGTACCTACAAAATCCCTTTCCCCAATATCAACCATTGCAAGGACAAACAGCGGGGACACCTGGCTATTGATCACCCACAAGAGAGGGGGCCAGTTATTGTTTTGGTTTTGGTTTACTATGTATTTTGTACTCTCATTTTGTATTTTTCGGTTGTGAACTACCTTGGGATCTTCAGATGAAGGGCAGTATAAAATTATAATTCATAATTCATAATTCATTGATTGATAATTGGTAGCGGTTTCCTGGTGAAATCTGTCTCCCTCTTTATGAATATTTAGGCAGAATTCTGAAACATTTCCATTCAGCCAGGCATTCTGATGGCTGAAATATATTTTTTTCTTGGAACCTTGACCTTATTTAGCTGCGAGGATATCTGAGTGTTTTTAAATGTTCTTCTTTAATGCCTGTATCGATTTTGATGTTTTGTTTTCGTCACTCTGGACTCCATTGGGAGGAAAGTGGGATAAAAATAAAAATAAATGATAATAGTAATTCCCAAGTAAGAGAAACGTTGTTTGTGTCAGTGCAGCATCTGTAAATCTGAGATTTACAATAGGCAGCTTCTGCGCCATTTTCATAGAGTCCAATTCTTCTCTGTTTACTAATTTCCCCCACAGTAATAGCATTCCTCTCCCTGTCTCTCTGTCTCTTGTTTATTGACTTCATTTGCTGGTGCCTTTTCTGAGTTGAAGGGGGAGAAAGACACTACAAATCTATTAAAAGCAAACTCTAAACATTCGATACAAACCAGCTTTATCGCAATAAGGTCACTGTCACCCTAAAATATTATCTCATTGAGAAAAGGCATGACGGCCTTTAGTTACTTAAAGCATTTCACAGAGAGATAAAACACAGGAAAACAAAACAGCAGCACTTCCTATTAATATTTCTTCTGCCATTTTCCTCCCAGCAGTGCTATACCATGGCAACAAATGAAAGAAAACCTGGCTCGGTTAATCAATGCTATTAACGCTATAGGTAAGAAAATAAGGCTGTGTCCCCCGATGTATATTTATATGAAAGTAAAATTCATTAAATATTATGAGAGTTACTTCAAAGTAAATATGCATAGGCTTGCATTGCATGCTCTGATTCAGGAATTTCCCAGTTAATTTCCTGGGCTGGATCTACACGGATCTGTAAAAACGCTATTAAAGGAGAGAGAGAGAGAGAGAGAGAGAGAGAGAGAGAGAGAGAGAGAGAGAGAGAGTTATATACCACTCAATGCCATTTCCCATTTCTGACGGATCACACTTTTCTAACACATTTTTAACATTACAACCAACCAGTGTAGATTTGCCCATGCTCTGCCATGATGTTACTAGAGGGTCAAAGAAGCCATGAGTTCTCAGCCCGTCTGCAATAGTACTGAACTACAATGCAAGGCAATTGTACATACTACTTCTACAATGTGTGTGGAGTTCTTTGTACTTTGGAAAGTACTGTCTATTCATGTGCTGCAGAAGCCTCTGATGAGGCATGTATTCAAGGCAAATTGTCAGAAGCAGTATGCCACAGAATGCTAATTGGTAGGAATCCCAGGCAGAGAGATTGTTGCTGTGCTCAGGTTCTGGGCATCCCATTGGCCAGAGCAAGAACAGGATAGGGGACTAGATGGGCCATTGGCCTGATGCAGTCGGCTCTTCTTATGTTGTTAAACAACCTACTATGGATATACTCAGATCACTGCAGTATCTGAGGATTCAAAGCAGTCCAAGGTGAAGTGAGATGGTCCCAAGCAGAGATGGTTGTAGGTAGCACAACCAGTTCAGCTGCAGAGTGCACTGCACTGCAGGGGGCACCACAACAATGTTGTGAGAGGCAGGGGGCACTGAATGTTAGTGTTGCACAGGGCACTGTTGGAAGTTGAGAGCTCCTATCCACTGCTGTCCCAAGGCATCAGGAGCAGCACATAAGGATGTTTATTTTTTTTACTTTTTGGTGTCAAAAATTTGCACTACCCCTCAGTTTTCTGTAAATGGAAAACACCACACACTGAGCAGGAAACAGGGAAACTGACTGCTCTAACTTCCAGTCAGAGAATATCACTACCACCCTTTAAGAAGGGTGCATGTTTTCCCTCCCCACCTCCTTTGGAAAGGGTGACTCAGGAGAAGTGCTCCCAAAGGAAGGAAGTTGAGAGATGACCAGGTGGACCAGCTGGCCAATCAGGATGAGGTAGGAGATTGGCTACATAAGCTTGTTCCTCCCCGGCCCAAGCCCTTCCTCTTTGTCCTTCCTACATGCATTGTGGACTTCTGCTAGTTGCCTGTTGTGGGGCTGAGTAGGAACTTTTTAAGCAGGGAAATCCTTATTAGGAACACTAGCTTCAGTGCTATTTTTGTAGAAAAAGAGATGCCGGAATTCATCGTGACATCTCCCTTGTTCTCTTATAATGGCAATGGCACTTACCTGAGAGGTGCCAGAACTGAGTTCCTGTGAGTTCCAGCTGGAAAAAAGCCCTGATTAACATAGTAGCCATTGTTATAGCTGTATTAAAGTAATACAGCTATAAAGTAAAGTAACAGTTAAGAAATAGGAACACCAGAAACTATAATGCTTATGTACACAAAATCATATTTAGTGTTTATTTAATAAATAAGTTGTATTGCAACTCATGCCTCACTCTTGACTACGTGAGGGATGAACTGCTCAGATTAAAATGATCTGGGTGGCAACAGCAATAAAAAAAAGCTGTTTAGTAGGATATCTAAAGAAGACCCAGTTCATAGCTCTACCTCTTAAATGAAGTGCAAAGGTGGTCCAGGGGGTTGTGGGAAGTGCCACAACATCTCAGAGCAAAGGGGTGGCAGCATGACAGTGCCCTCTAGGCCTGAAATACACATTTTGTGGCTGGAGCACCACAAGATTGGCTTGGCACCACACTGTGCCAAGCTCCTCAGGGCCTCACCCTCCCCTCTCCCTCTTGGGACCCAGCTACATTGGCAAAGAAAAAGTGTGGTTTTTATGCATTCTAACACTAGGACACCAGATGGCGCTGTAGAATTCCATTTTTGCTAACCCGATTTCTCATACAAAGTTTGTGACGCGTTTAACTGAAACGCTTCTTTGATGTGTCTAGATCCAGCCTTGGTAAGTGCCAGCAGCCTGCAATGTCAGGAAGCTTGGGAGAGCAACAGTACCACAGACCAGTACCATCTCACCAGCTGCTACGGGTTACGTTTGTTATAATGCATTTCTTTTTCTGTTGTGATTGCAACATTAATAGGCCATCTTTCACCTGATATAAATAATAAACAGAGTTCAACTGAAGCCAACACATCATTGCACCACTGAGAATCCACTCAAAGTACTAGGTGAAAAAATCAGATGTGAGCATCTGGAATTTAATTACAGCATAAACTTGCAGAATAGCAAAACACAATTAGATTAGTATTCCAACTCAATCAGTATTCTAGTTCCTGAATGTTCCCATTCTACTTGATTTTCCCATTGAGATCAAACAGTAATTGTTTCCAGTTACTATTTGTCCCTAAACATGCAAATTCTTGAACGTTTATCTGCACCCCTAAATTAGCTAGATGAAAAATAAAAATGCCATATTAAGGTTTTAAAAATTCAAGGCTTAATCTGAGCCAGGCAGTCATCAAATCTGAATTTGAGAACATAATTTTTAATGCGATAGTTCAGCCTGTGGATCGGTGGAGGAAATTCCCTTAAAGCATTTTCTAACTTTCTTTCATCACAGGAAAAACTCACAAAACATCTAAAGTTAGGGATAGTGGGTTGTATTCAAAGTTGCTTGAGTGGAAGGGTAGCTCACACAATGGACCTTTCCTTCCACTCCCTTGTATCTTCCTGGCAAGGCTGCAGGAGAGGATGGGAGACCATCCCAAATCATGCAGAAAAGTGCTGGGATCCTGTGGTGCAAGATTCCTTTCCCTAACTTCCCACCCCCTTTCGCTGCAACCACAGGTTTTTAAAAAATCACATATCAAGCAATATTTCTTTTTTTGATATAATGGTATGCCGAGAACTTCAAATATATTTTCTCTCTCTCTCCTTTTTCCTCCCCACATGCTGACAGATTCCTCTTATAATTTCTCATTATGAGACAGGACACCCCACCCACACAGTCGTTCGTATTGGGATCGTTCAGTCTGATGCAAAGCCTTCCTTCCTTCCTTGTGATTTCTCAGAGAGAGATGTTTCCCATTGACCTTTGGTAAATCAACCAAGGTAGTCTGGCTTATCCTGCCAGCGATGTCATGCGAGCACAGCTTGTCAAGGAAAATCACGAGACCTTTTTCAGGTTGGAGTGTAGTTCACCATGAAAGATTCAAAATACAGTTGCCCGTGGATGGCATAAATAAAAGAGAAGACTTCACGTATCATCTGGATCACTGGATGTTCTTAGAGCTGACATGGTATGGAGCATAGCAAAGAACCAGACAGATAGCTCAGCTCCATACAGAGCTATCCCCCAAGGCCTTTCCCTTCTTCTCTGGCGCTAGCATGATTGGGGGGCATTTGTATTGAAGTTTAATGCAATTGAAATGGTCCAAGAAAGGTTTTAGCATTTCTTGACCTTTTAGTGGCTCATAGGGCAGCCTAATTATCTTGGCAGGCAATATCAATGCATCAGTTCTGTCTAGGAAACTGTTCTCCTGGCTTTAAGGGCAATATATTTTTGTGTTAGCACTACATACTGCAAAATCAACGTGGCAGGAAAAGCTCCACAACCTCAGGGGGAATACAGATCAGTGAGGCAGAACATTGAAGTGCTCTGCAGTATCAATCTAGTCCAGCATCATGTTTCCCACAGAGTAATCTGTCAGATGTCTCTGGGGAGGCCACAAGCAGGACACAAAGACAACAGCCCAGAGAGGCTGCCGCATCTCGGCATGTTGCCTTTGAACTGGAATGATGCATCATCATCATCATCATCATTTATTATTTATTCCCTGCCCATCTGGCTGGGATTCCCCAGCCACTCTGGGCGGCTTCCAAGAAAATATTAAAATACAGTAATGCATCGAACATTAAAAGCTTCCCTAAACAGGTCTGCCTTCAGATGTCTTCTATAAGTCTGGTAGTTGTTGTTCTCTTTGACATCTGGTGGGAGGGCATTCCACAGGTGGGTGCCACTACCGAAAAGGCCCTCTGCCTGGTTCCCTGTAACCTCACTTCTCACAGTGAGGGAACCGCTAGAAAGCCCTTGGCGCTGGACCTCAGTGTCCGGGTAGAACGATGGGGTTGGAGACGCTCCTTCAGGTATACTGGACCAAGGCCGTTTAGGGCTTTAAAGGTCAGCACCAACACTTTGAATTGTGCTTGGAAATGTATCATGACTAACCACCTAACCATCTTCTATTAATGTAGTCAACCCTTTTTAAAAGCCACCTAAGCTAGTGACCATTGCCTCATCCTATGGCATCAGATTCTATGTGGAATGCTATGTAAAGTACTTAAAAAAAAAAGAAAAACCTTCTTTTGATTACTACCAATCTACTGCCAATCAGTATTATTGGATGACCCCAAGTTCTGTTAATTGTTTAATTGCACACTGAAATGAAGCATGCCTGTATGTATGTTGCTAAGGATTTAACACTGGAAAACACCATTTGAGTATACTTAACTAGAAAACAGGGACACAGGTGGCGCTGTGGGTTCAGCCACAGAGCTTAGGACTTGCCAATCAGAAGGTCGGCAGTTCGAATCCCCACGACGGGGTGAACTCCCGTTGCTTGGTCCCTGCTCCTGCCAACCTAGCAGTTCGAAAGCATGTCAAAGTGCAAGTAGATAAATAGGTACTGCTCCAGTGGGAAGGTAAACGGCGTTGCCGTGAGTTGCTCTGGTTCACCAGAAGTGGCTTAGTCATGCTGGCCACATGACCCAGAAGCTGTACGCCGGCTCCCTCGGCCGATAAAGCGAGATGAGCGCTGCAACCCCAGAGTTGGTCACAACTAGACCTAATGGTCAGGGGTCCCTTTACCTTTACCCTTTACCTTTAACTAGAAAACTCTTTCTAAGTTTCTAGATGAGTTGATAATTAACTGTTGGTGTTATCTGCTAGCCTTCACATGAATGTTTAACCTTGGATCATGTTATTAAGGTAGTCAATTGAAAATTCGCCATTTTGAAGGGAGTTGGCTTTTGCCTTTTGCTCCCAGGAACAGTGGGAAAAGAATATCATAATAATCCCTCTTGATCCTTAGGCTGAATGCAAGCTATGGGAAAGACAGAGTTTATTATACGGGTTTATGATACAAGAACTGGGTTGACTAAGATAAAATAGAGTCTAAAACTTGTAAATGTTACAAAGAAAGAAAAGTAATGCCCAAAAATTACAGAAACACAAAATATTCCCCTTGATGCAAAAGCAAATTAAAATTGGTTAAATGCATCCACTTGCCCTACTCTAGGCCATCCCTAACTTCACCAAGTTCTTTGCAGGATTCCTTGCTCACAAGTAAGCATTTATTCCTTAAAGCATTCCTCACAGGCTCTCCAAATTCCATATATCAAATAAGATCTAATTTGTCTGCTGCCTCCCAACTATCTGAGCCCAGCTTCGGCTGGGGAGGGTGGGATATAAATTATTATTATTATTATTATTATTATTATTATTATTATTATTATTAACCTCCCCTTCCATCCATGTGCTCCTTCCCTTGGGATATCTGCTGAAGGAAGTTCAGAGCTTTTAATTTCCCACCCTCCTAGAGAGATGTGCAGTTAGCCACTCAGTAGTGATGGACACCTATGGCTTGATGAGTCTTGGGGCACTTGCTAGGAATTCAAGTTATCCCTATACTCCCCAAATAAACAGACGAGTAAAAATAAGCATTCCAATTTTATACACAAGCAGTCCACAACAGTAAAATCCAATTCCTTCACAGTCTGCTACAATCTTGTAGAGTTCTGTGTGTACTACTGACCTTCACACGATGACCTTTGCACGTGTCAGGTGCCAGGTGCCTGGAACTCAGTTTGGACAGGTGTCACCTATGCAGGCTTGATGCTACTGAGTATCTGAAAAAGTGACAGCTCAGCATATTTAGTGTTTTATTTCCATTCCATTTCCAGAGGTTGCATGCAAACTTCTAAATTAACATATCTGAACTTTACAGCTTTGCATCTTTCTAGGTTGTGGCTTCTTTGTTCTCAGATATATTTTTTCATGTCATTACATATGGGATCTTTTTTGCATGGGTTTCTTATTTAAAACTAGTCAATTGACATTATAATGTTCACTTTAGCCAGTTCTGATTTTGAGTTCTCACAGAGCTGTAGAAATATTTCCCAGTAGGTAGCACTCAAATAGACAAGATCATTCTAGCATTCCTCAATTAACTAAGCAGCTTTTGAAGCATCTCATTTATCTTTCCCTCTGAACAATACAGTTTAGAAATATTTTTCTAATGTCAAAGGCCACATTTAGCATAGCTGTTTAGCCAAGTTTTCATATAATTGGACCATCTGGGAATTGGAAGTTTTGTTATGGCTAATGCATACATTATAAGCAAGCAAGGCTGAGTCACTCTCTCTGAAATGGGAGGGGAAATCATGGAAATCACTTTGTTTTTTTCTTCTTATTTTTTAAAAGACATATCAGCGCTGACTCAGACAAATCAATACAAATGGAACAAAGGATATAAGGACAAAAGATTGCAAGCCAGTTTAATATTAAAATAAAATGGGCAAGGTTTAGGCAACAGCATGATTTTCCTTTCCCAAGTCATCTTGAGGTACTGATTTCTGATGCTGGAGAACATCAAGAGAAGAAGGTGAGGGGAAGGAGACATATCTTTGTTGAGGGTGGGTAGCTAAGGAATATAAATCCTGATTTTTCCATTGGTTGCAGAAAGAAAGAATGATGACTGGTGGTTTCTGGTGGCCTTCTGGTGGTTCCCTCACTGTGAGAAGTGAGGTTACAGGGAACCAGGCAGAGGGCCTTCTCGGTAGTGGCACCCGCCCTGTGGAACGCCCTCCCAGCAGGTGTCAAGGAAATAAAAAACTCTCTGACTTTTTGAAGACATCCCTGTTTAGGGAAGTTTTTAATGCTTGATGTTTTATTGTGTTTTTAATATTCTGTTGGGAACCACCCAGAGTGACTGGGGAAACCCAGCCAGATGGGCTGTGTGTGTGTGTGTGTGTGTGTGTGTTTCTGGTCTTGTTTGAATATTGGTTCATTTCACAGATCCAAATCTTTACTGGATGGCAGGGAGAATGCTAAGTGGCAGAGAGAACTGGATAAGTGAAAAGGGCATTAGAGTGAAATATAGAATTGGCAGGGGAAAACAGAAAGGGAAATTGGTCCAGTTACAACAGGCAAAGAATGAATGAGTGAATTGGCTTTAAGTTAATAAGATAATTATCTCATAATGCTTTTCATCTGGTTGGCTACTGTGAGAACAGGATGTTGGATTAGCTGGGCCTTTAGTCTGATCCATTAGGGCTCATCTTATGGTCTTAAAGATAATGAGGGTACTAAACGTGTTGGGTTGGATCCAGAGTTCCTCATACTTAAACCATTCAAATTAATGGGACTTAAAGTAGTAAATGGGTAGATTTCAAAGGGTCTGCTCTGATTGAGCTGGGAGCCAACCCATCATGGATGCCATCAATAAACAAAGAGGACGTTGCTTTTCATTATGTTTCTGACAAGCAAGCAGTGCTTTTTTTCCTCTTTAAAAATGTTTAGGGGTACTCTCATTTTAACTCAAGAAAATCACTGGGAAAGGAAATGAAGCTGCCATCAGAGGTGGTAACAAAGAAACTGACCAATCACCGTGCTAGATTCCAACTCCTACTTCACACATTAAATGTTCGCTTCCGTCTGAGACTCAGGAAACACCGTGACAGGAAATGAGGCCACCATTGGGGGTAGCAATGGAACTGATGATTCACCGTGCTAGGGAAGAAACTGTGATATATATATATATATATATATATATATATATATATATATATATATATATTAGTTTCTTCTCCCATTGTTGTTGTTTAGTCATTTAGTCATGTCTGACTCTTCGTGACTCCATAGACCAGAGCATGCCAGGCACTCCTGTCTTCCACTGCCTCCCGCAGTTTGGTCAAACTCATGCTGGTAGCTTCGAGAACACTGTCCAACCATCTTGTCCTCTGTCATCCCCTTCTCCTTGTGCCCTCAATCTTTCCCAACATCAGGGTCTTTTCCAGGGAGTCTTTTGTTCTCATGAGGTGGCCAAAGTATTGGAGCCTCAGCTTCAGGATCTGTCCTTCTAGTGAGCACTCAGGGCTGATTTCCTTAAGAATGGAGAGGTTTGATCTTCTTGCAGTCCATGGGACTCTCAAGAGTCTCCTCCAACACCATAATTCAAAAGCATCAATTCTTTGGCGATCAGCCTTCTCCCTTTCTTCTCCCATTAGATTCACAAAATGTTCAGGGGTATGTGTACCCCTGCGTACCCCCCAGGGGGGAAAAAGAACTGCAAGCAAGCAATGCATAGCCCTCATTCAAGCCTTAAGAAATGTTATGAAATTTGTCAGTGGATTCTTCTCCTGTAGTCTCAGGTTGTAACTAGGATTTAGCTGATTTGAGCTATTGTTCTATAAAGTTTTGGATGCTGCAAAAGAGACCACCCACTAGTGATGTTTCGGAGCAAAGTTGCAAATAGAGGAGAAAGTGTTCAGTTTTTACCCATTGTACACCCCTCACTCTGAAGAACATTCCAGTCTTTATCATAGGAATGAGAATGGGAAATAAAATCACTACCACATTTCAGCAAAGCAAGAGCATCTTTCCTCCACAGTAATGAAATTTCCCCTCTTCCCTCAACATCCATTCTGAGTGCAGACAAACAGTTGGCTTTCACTTCCTTCTCAGCAGCCATTTCAAGTATCTAGGTCTAATTGCCTACGTGTTGTCATTATATCATCACAGCAAATCCATGAACCTTGATTGGTTGGGATCAGCTTATTATTTAGCTCCTTTAAGATACAAAGCATGTTATCTACAGATGCATCAAAGTAGGTATATGTGCATTTTCCACTTTAATTGTGCTCTTTTGCTCTCCAAGGACATTTCCGACATCTCTGTATCTCCCAAGTTTTCCTTCCTATGACTCTCCATATACCTAATGATATTTTTACTCAATTCTTATCTCTCTCCACACCAACACTTCCTGTCTTGCACCCTATTTCTCTGATGCTTCTTTCTCTCTTGGACAAAAACGGAAAAAGCAATAAGGCCAGATATTCACAGATAAGCTCTCCATCGCATTATGTGCAGCAGTTCAATCAATTGGCTAAAGACTGAGGGAATTTCCCCTTTTGACCTTCCATCAAAATCCAAAGCTAGCTATATATATATATATATATATATATATATATATATATATATATATGGAGGTAGATATTAGCATATAACCTTTAAGAGTGATGAAAATAGGCCTAATGCATTTTTCTTTATGGCTTCATTTTAAAGTGCTTGTTATTTGCTTCATATCCCAAAGTAAATTACGTTCTATATTATTCACATTTCCTCCAATATGTTATTTTAAAATCTGGGATGCAGGCATGTCAGAAATTACCGTATTTTTTGCTCTATAAGACTTACTTTTCCCCTCCTAAAAAGTAAGGGGAAATGTGTGTGCGTCTCATGGAGCGAATGGAGGCTACGCAGCTGTCCCAGAAGCCAGAACAGCAAGAGGGATTGCTGCTTTCACTGCGCAGCGATCCCTCTTGCTCTTCTGGCTTCTGAGATTCAGAATATTTTTTTTCTTGTTTTCCTCCTCCAAAAACTAGGTGCGTCTTATGGTCTGCTGCGTCTAATAGAGCGAAAAATACGGTATACTTCAATTACATGAAACAACATGTATGGCAATGGCCATTTATTATCTGAGTGCCATGTGCTTGTGCCCCAATCCAGTAAGGTTGATCTATGCCCAGAGTCACATTTCCATGTTCACCATCTCCTATAAAGAAAAATATGACATGGGAAAACAACATTTCAATAATAATAATAATAATAATAATAATAATAATAATAATAATAATAATTTATTATTTATACCCAGCCCATCTGGCTGGGCTTCCCCAGCCACTCTGGGCGGCTTCCAAAAGAATATTAAAATACTATAATACATCAAACATTAAAAGCTTCCCTAAGCAGGGCTGCCTTCAGATGTCTTCTATAAGCCTGGTAGTTGTTGTTCTCTTTGACATCTGGTGGGAGGGTGTT
Source organism: Podarcis bocagei (assembly GCF_964188305.1). Lineage (NCBI taxonomy): Eukaryota > Metazoa > Chordata > Lepidosauria > Squamata > Lacertidae > Podarcis > Podarcis bocagei. The sequence continues at coordinate 26,861,618 of NC_138136.1, forward strand.
CCACAGGGAAGGCGCCACTACCGAGAAGGCCCTCTGCCTGGTTCCCTGTAACTTGGCTTCTCACAGTGAGAGAACTGCCAGAAGGCCCTCGGTGCTGGACCTCAGTGTCCGGGTAGAACGATGGAGGTGGAGATGCTCCTTCAGATATACTGGACCGAGGCCGTTTAGGGCTTTAAAGGTCAGCACCAACACTTTGAATTGTGCTCGGAAATGTACTGGGAGCCAATGTAGGTCTTTCAAGACCGGTGTTATGTGGTCTCTGTGGCCGCTCCCAGTCACCAGTCTAGCTGCCGCGTTCTGGATTAGTTGTAGTTTCCGGGTCACCTTCAAAGGTAGCCCCACGTAGAGCGCATTGCATTAATCCAAGCGGGAGATAACCAGAGCATGCACCACTCTGGCGAGGCAATCCACAGGCAGATAGGGTCTCAGCCTGCGTACCAGATGGAGCTGGTAAACAGCTGCCCTGGATACAGATTTGACCTGTGCCTCCATGGACAGCTGTGAGTCCAAAATGACTCCCAGGCTGCGCACCTGGTCCTTCAGGGGCACAGTTACCCCATTCAGGACCAGGGAATCCTCCACACCTGCCCGCCTCCTGTCCCCCAAAAACAGTACTTCTGTCTTGTCAGGATTCAACCTCAATCTGTTAGCCGCCATCCAACCTCCAACCGCATCCAGGCACTCACACAGGACCTTCACTGCCTTCACTGGTTCTGATTTGAAAGAGAGGTAGAGCTGGGTATCATCCGCATACTGATGAACACCCAGCCCAAATCCCCTGATGATCTCTCCCAGCGGCTTCATGTAGATGTTGAAAAGCATGGGGGAGAGGACAGAACCCTGAGGCACCCCACAAGTGAGGGCCCAGGGGTCTGAACACTCATCCCCCACCACCACTTTCTGAACACGGCCCAGGAGGAAGGAGCGGAACCACTGTATGACAGTACCCCCAGCTCCCAGCCCCTCAAGACGGTCCGGAAGGATGTTATGGTCGATGGTATCAAACGCCGCTGAGAGATCCAGCAGAACTAGGAAACAGCTCTCACCTTTGTCCCTAGCCCGCCGGAGATCATCAACCAGTGTGACCAAGGCAGTTTCAGTCCCATGATGAGGCCTGAATCCCGACTGGAAGGGATCCAAATGGTCCGCTTCTTCCAGGCGTGCCTAGCATCCAAATAGCCGGCATGGCATTCCTGCACCACACACATATCACATACTGTGTTTTAATTTGTTGGAAACCACCCAGAGTGGCTGGGGTAACCCAGTCAGATGGGTGGCATGTAAATAAATTATTATTATTATTATTATTATTATTATTATTATTATTAACATCGGCAAGTCTTACCCACTCCACTAAAAATGAGACACACCCTAGGACAGCGGTCAGCAAACTTTTTCAGGAGGAGGCCGGTCCACTGTCCCTCAGACCTTGTGGGGGGCTAGATCCACCCTCTCCCAAAAGCACCCCTCTCCCAAAATGAACCCGCCGCCGCCACTCACGCCGCCACCGCCGCCTCATCTTTGGCAGCGTCGTCGTCATCCTCTGCCTCTGCTTGGACCAGGGGTCCACAGGGCGCAGAGCCCAAGCCGCTGGCCTGGGCAGAAGAGACAGCCTCCCCACCACCACCGCTTCCTCCCACTTGGCTCTTGGCCATACGTGGCCACCTCAGCAGGAAGGAAGGGGCATCACACATAGGCGTCCGCAGCTTCAGATTGGCTGCAGGAGCTTATTGCAGCCAATCCGAAGCCACGCCAGCATCACCGCCCGCCCAGAGGCGTCCACGGCTTCGGATTGGCTGCAGGAGCTTCTGAAGCCGCACCAGCATCGCGGAAGTCAGTCCCCACGCGGCAAGGCCTCCATGCCACGCCGGTTTAGCACAGGGACTGATCAAGTGAGTAGCAGGGTCCACAAGGTTCGCGGGCCACATTGTGGCCCCGGGCCTTAGTTTGCCAACCCCCGCACTAGGACGTCTGAGTGAATCAAAGGGCTGAGTGATCAAAAAGCTGTTAGCCTGGCACCTGAAGATTCACAGGGATGTCACCAGTCACATCTCCCTGGTGGTGTTGACGGTGGCAGCCGATAAGTGTTTTTATCCTTTCCCCCTTTTCAGCCGATAGTGGCCTGGAATTGCATAACGCATTGCCCCACAGGCATCTGTTTTGTCTAAAGGAGGAAAATAACTGTTCTTCCATAAGTTGCTATGCTCACCTGTGTGCGCTTTCCCCCCCTGCTGGTGCTAAGAGACAGCAAATTGTACTGGATGTGCATCTTTTTGTTATTTAATTAGAAAGGAACCCATGAGAAGCAATTACCCGATTACAGAGGAATGTCTTGTGATAGCAGAATAACAAATAATTAGGAGAGCAAAAAGAGTCTAAGATACAGAGTTATAGTAAAGGTGAGTAGAGTTCTAATATGCACATCTCATTACTGTAAATAGGAGTTTTTAAGATTTATGGTTAGATGCATTAGTTATATCCACAGGAGTTACTGTTTGGGAGGATGCAGTTAGTGGAGTCTTTTGATGTAGTGAAATGGCAGACCAAATTTTGTATTATATTATATTGTCATATATTATACACACACACACACAGTAATATATAATATATAATATAATATATAACACTATACAACACACACACACACACACACACACACACACACGGTAATAGTCATGTTCCATACTTGTGTGTATGGAGAATTTCAGTCAAAAGCTAAATCCAATGACTCTCAGAGAACATGGATCAAATCAACATATTGTATGTTGTTGTTGTTGTTAAGATACACCTCATTGACCCCACTGCAATTCTACTAAAGGAAATGGAAAAGCTCTGGAATATGTAGATTCTGGATTGCAGCTGCACATGCATGTAATTGAAGTGTTTGTTAATATTAGGAAAAGTGCCCAGTGACATAATTAGCATCTTCAGAATATATGTTAGAGTACTTGTCTCTGTCAAAAAAAGAGTTCATGAGTACTAAAGCCCATTATATCCACAATACACCTATTCAAATGAGCCCTCTTGTGTCTTCAGATAACTCCCGATGAACTTGTATAACCAGAAACACTAGCCCAGCCCCTGTGACTGTTGCAGCAGCCATACACTCCCATCATCCATGCGTTTGGCACATGTGAAAGAGGCCTTGCACACATAGTGATGTGCGCTCATAGAGCCACAACTTTGAACTGGATCATCTCTCTCTAATTCTTCTCCGACTAAGATTGTAGCCTGAAGTGGAGAAGAACTCTTACCTCTCCTCATTTACCTGGCTGAATCTGTAATAAGGAATTGTGGAGGGAGGTCTTTCTCGCCAAATTCTTCCTTCCTTAACAACCAAGACTAAATCCCAAGTAGGGATGAGGGGTGTAAGAGACTTCCCCAACTGTTGCCATTGCCATTCCTGCCAAACCAACTTCAGCTGCCACCAATGTAACTGCTATAATAATAATACAGTGGTGCCCCGCAAGACGAATGCCTTGCAAGACGAAAAACTCGCTAGACGAAAGGGTTTTTCGGTTTTGCGTTGCTTCACTAGACAAATTTCCATATGGGCTTGCTTTGCAAGACAAAAACGTATTGCGCTTTTTTCTTAAAGCCGCTTGAAGAGGCGCAGTTGCGATGGACCGTGCTTCGCAAGACGAAAAACATCGCAAGACGAAAAGACTCGCGGAACGAATTATTTTCGTCTTGTGAGGCACCACTGTATATGGAGGACTGAGCATTTATGGGATTAGGGTTCTTGTGTCTTTGTGACCACAACAGGGTCTGAATTTGATTCAGAATTAACTAAGCTTTTTTCCCATTTTGGGTGGTGGCGGTTAGCTCAATTCCAAATCAAACCGATATTAGTCACTCGGCACCAGCTGTCAAATCGCAAGAAAGCAGTACTATTTGAAGGTCTTTTTTTCATTATAATGGTATCTACTAGGGGGATTTCTGTTTTGTATTTTGGTATATTGATATGCACACTACTGTTTATGGTTCTTCAGTGTCAGCTGCTTTGCTTCTTTCTTACAGAAAGGCAAAACAAACATACTAGAAATAAATAATAAAGAAGCAAAATGGCAACTGGAATTCTCTGTGGCAGAATTATTTGAACACAGGGATTTTAAATGGAAAAACAATCCTGCCTTGGAATCCTAATGTTTAAATTTGTTTCATCGTATTCTTTCTTGTGGCTTGTCTCAACATTTTTTTACAATCTAGTGGGTAATTTACCTTTCCTAATCGGATCGGGGGGGACGGGGGACGGACCCCTTTGTGCATTAATCATAAATGAAGTGGTTTTTAAAAAATCAATACGCTCCTCTTGAAAACCATAAAAGCAGCCAGGCAAAATACTAAATAAGGGACATGATTAAATGTGATGACTTTCAGAATATTAACTACATGTTGTTCCAATATGATATATATATGGGGAGTAGTACCTTGGTCTTTGAAGCTGAACGTATTAGATTTTCCAGTAGCAAATGCTACAACTGCTGATTCATGACATGACTATAGGAAGAGCTGACTGATAGTTGGTAGTACCAAACTGAAGCTGATTAAATCAGCAGCAAGCCTGCAGTCTGGAAACTGTATTTGGATCCAAGCCAGGTTGCATTGCTTTGAACAGGACAAATGTTCCCAGTGTCAGGACTTATCTAGACTTTTGCTTCTCCCGCTGCTCCCCCCCACCCCCCAGAAAACTCACTCTTTAGTGCTGAATCGGAGCAAACATCAGTCAGGTTTTCCACAGATTAATGTTTGCTCTGATTCAGCACTAAAGAGAAGGTTTTCCTGAGAAACAATGGGGCAAACAGTAAACTGCTTGGACCCGTGCCTAGACAGCATAGAGCAAGAGGGAAACCATGCAGAACAATACTTTCTAGCCGCAGGAGAAATGGAAGTGCGGCCGAGCCCTCTGTCTATGCAATATTTAGTGACCGTGAGTATGCATCTCATGGAAGTCTATGTGGCATCACTTGCAGACTGGGCATTTTACCTGCCTGTTCGGTGCAAGTCAGCATACAGCAGAGGCAAACAGACATGGCCATCCTACCTCTGTGCCGAGAGCTCCTCCATGCAATTTGTTTGTTCAGAATCTATCCTGATTCGCTTGCATAAAGCTTATTGGGAGGTTATACGATGCCTGCTCTTTATTGAGAATTCACTCAACAAAGAGCAGGTGTCATATAATGGTTACAGGACAAGGAACGTCCAATCTGCATTCATCCCAATTTGTTTGCAGGGTGTTTACATGTCTTCTTGTTAGTCATCCGTTCATTCCACACTTTTCAATGCAATTTCCCCTCACTTTCCAAACTGCAAAGGAGAGTCCTCTTTTTTAAAAAAACAAAAACAGGGAGATTTGTTGCACTTTCATCCATGTTAATCATGCATTTTTCAAAGTTCCAGTACATATTTAAACCCCTTCCACAAATGCTGACACCCTGAATTAGTTTAGGGGCACCTTACCAGGCTTCAGAGCTCTCAAGCCAGGCACAGATTTTCCTTTGGCTCCTTCTCTCTGCTTAGTTCCAGAAAGTGCCCATTAAAGAATGTAGAACTATTGCATTAATAATGTGACCATTGAGTCAGTGGATGCGATTCTGTCTCTCCGTAAGATGTTATTTCTTTCCCAACAGTGGAAGACACCAGACATCCCTTGCCCCCAAATATGTTCTCCTTTAACAATTAATAGCATGTCATGTTGTGGTACACTGTAACTGAAAGAAGAAAAAACTCATCCCTAGACCGTCTCCTTATTCTACTCGCTTTTGAGAGGGTAATCAGAGGCTTTTGTCCAAGAGACAGCGCCCAGACTGACTGCAAGGAGGGCTCATAGGATTGTAACATTGCTTGCAAAGCAAAGAGTCAATTTATAAAACAAGCGCAGTCATTAGAACTGACAGGAGATGGAAATCTACTGTGTATTCAGCAAGGTTGTTTGTTTCTTGTTTACAAGGTGTGTTTGAACGAGTCAAGGGATGTGACATCCAGCAACTATTTTTACAGACACTGACAAGGAGTCACATTGTGGCAAAATGCCCGCAAACGCTTTTAGGGGCAGTCGCTGAGCCACTGCTACTCAGCACAATTCTAGAACAATGTCGAAACACCACCAACCTGAGGCTCATTTCAACCCATTGCACAGATATCAAGATGGATATTTTAGTTTATGTATTACATTTTTAAAAATGCCCCTCCAACAGTAGCAGCCGGGGGGACTGTGTGCGTGGAACTGTGTTTCTCTCCTGACCTCTCAATGCCACATGTTGCTTCTGGTTACCAAGAGGGAGAGGGGCAAAGCAGAGAGGGTTGGGTTGGCGTGGTGTGGATGCAGTGGCAGAACTGTTCCCGCTGCTGCTTCCACACCATTCCAAGCTCCCTGCTGCTCTGCTCCCCCTGCTCTTTCCCTCTTGGTAACCAGCTGTGACACATGGCATTGGGAAGTCAGAAGAGCAACCCAGCTCCAGCAGCACAGATCTGCCAGCCACAACTGCCATACAACCAAGTTCTCTGGGTGCTTTATGTCAACAACAGTAGAGGGAAGTCACTTGCACGGTACATCACAAGAGTATCATTTCCTGTGAATATACAGTTTGAGAGCTGGCACTTCCATCGCTCTCCTACCCATATTTTCACTACAAAATAAATACTTGAACCAAGTTGCACCAAAGAAAACTTTGTGTACAAAACAGCCCTTGCAGCCACTGATCTCAGTGCAATTTAAACAGACCACTTTGTCCTAAATATCATGTATTTCAATGGAATATACCTGTACCTGTCTTTTTATGTATACATCATCTACTATTCCAACTTCAGTATACACAGAGCTCTTGACAAGCAGGAGCTGCTGTTCACTTCAGTGGCAGTTGAAACTTGGTGAAGGAAATAGAAATCCAGAAATGAAACTTCTCAGACCATTGACGTGAATGAATGAATGAATGAATGAACAAATGAATGGATGGATGAACAAATGAATGAACAAACAAATGAACAAATTACTAAAGTAAAGTAGGTACCCTTAAAACTTTATCTTTTTGCTCCTTTTTACCTAAAAAGAGAGCATTCTGTTAAAGAAAGTAGATCAAGGAATACACCACATGTGGTTTCTGAACAGATTCAGGAGCTCTGATTTATTTATTTATTTTTATTTTGAGAAACAGTATTGTGCTGTTTCTCCACTCTGAATTCCTCCTCCTCACACACACAAACTGCTATTATCTCTTGGAACAATGGGAGAAAACAAGTACAACAGTTGGTGTCTGTATTCCTCCTCTTCAGTGTTTGCTTGTGCAAGCTTTTGGGAAAGGAGAAATAGTACAGGGAAGTAAGAGTTAAGCCCAGCCTGCCCAGCACTACTACTTTGATCGAATTTGGAGGGTGGGGGGATACAAATCATAAACCTTGCATGGGGTTTGGGCCTTAGAAAAGACTTCATTTATGTCTTTAATACAAAGTGTGGGGGTGATGTTGCTTCAAGTGAAAATGTTTTGTGCGCATGCAATTAATAACAATTATGCATGGAGTTGCAATTTAGTTTAATATTGTTAATTACAGATATTTAATAACTGTGCTGATTTGACTGCTGTGTATCGCTAACAAAAATATTCACAAATTATGACCTCCCAAGTTGTGCAATTGAATTATCACACCAAGATGAGTATTTCTTTTTTAAATTAAAGTAGTTGGTTTCTTTGTGTTCTAGCTTAAAATTGAGAATGTGCAATCATTTTAATTGCACTCAGTGGGGCAACTTCCAATTAGAGATTTTCAGTGTTTAGGCTGTGCTCTTTAGGTTTCATTTCATTTAGGTAACTGAAGGGGGATATTGAAACAGAATATTAAAAACTGTTCATTTTCTGTTAAACAGTGTGTCTGATTAATAGCTTGACCTGGCAACTTGTGGAATCCCATTCTCTGAAGGTTTTTAAGAAGAGACTACAAAAAATACCTACTTGAGGAAGGGTGCATTAAAGTCCGGGAAGCTGTATAACCTTAAGCTACATGTTGAGCAGTTTTATCATTACTGTACAGGAAAATGAAGCGGGTTTGGGACTGAAATGCTTGTGGTGATAATAAGGGTCATCCCAAGATAAATTGTTGCCTGAGGTGTTATGGCAAATACCTCCTCAAGGAAGGTTATTTTAGTCCCTCAGGAAGAGAATTCCACAAATGTCTCTTCCCCTCCCTGGCAACAAAAATACAACAATAATAAATTAAGGGCTGTATCCCATTAAGCTGTCCTGTTAGTACAAGGACTTCACTTGTGCAATAGAACTTCCCTTCCCCCTGGGGACCCTTAAATCTGTTCTGGGACTTTCCCCAATCCTCTAAGCAAATAAGGGGGTTGAGGGGCATGTGGGGGTCATGGGGCTAGATAAAGGAGATGGAGAGAAGGGAGGGGAAGCTCTCTTGTGGAAGCAGAAGTCCTTTGTTGGACACAGCCCCTTGTATTTAGCACAACATCTAAAATCAGCTCATTTTGCCTGAAGGTAGGCAAATTGTTAGATTTGAGGATTGTTTGCTTTGTCACATTCTAGACTGACACTTCTAGTTAAAAGTGAAGTTTAGATCCACTTTGTTGAGGGAATCAAAGGCAATTGGTTGTGGTCTCATTCTTTCATACTGCGGAAACTTAAATGCCTCAACTGAGGCAATGTGGTGAATGAGGAACAGCTCAAGGTTGATGCATGGGGTGTGCTTGTAACAAACCAAGTTTCTTCTCCAGGCGGGCATTAATGATTCCTCTGGAGAAAGAAAGAAAGAAAGAAAGAAAGAAAGAAAGAAAGAAAGAAAGAAAGAAAGAAAGAAAGAAAGGCCTCTCAGAGGAATTTGTAATTGTTATGGTAGCTTTTTGAAGGCTACAAAGGAAAGTGTCTGTTCTGAAAACCTAAATGAGATAGCGAAGTGAAGTCTTGGCACCACACTGAGCTACTGCAAGCAACATGAAGTGCTTCTGTGCTTCAGTCAGAACTCAGGTACGAAAACTGTGATGGAAACAATGTGAGGGAAACTGTACATCAGCTTTCCCAGTGGCTTCATGGGATAATTCTTTGTTGTCTGCTTCCTAACACCTTGCCTCCTCACTTCTGAGAGAAATTTGTCCAGGAATGACTATTTAGTATTCCAAGATTCAACTGCCTTTGAAAAACTTTATGTACTCCCTTTAGGCCGATTTTTACCCTTAGCCCAGAAGCCCTAACGTTTCTGACAGACATTCACTTTTATCATCTAGGTCTCCTGTGGACTCGCGTAATTACCACAGCTGCACAGGGCACAAAAACAAGCAGTCCTTTGGGTTTGTGTTCCCCCACACTCTCTTATTTACTTCCCATCATTTCACTTTCAGACCAGCCCGTCTTTTTCCTATGGCTGGTGACAAAATTAGAAAAAAAGGATGGGGGCTGACACTCGAGTAGGCGTCAGACAGACAGCTTTTGCACATTGATCAAACACAGTCTAGAAAAAAAAAGATCGCTTAGTGTAGGACACAGGGGAAAGGCCACCGTGGAAGGGGAAATGAGTAAGAAGCTTATTTTCTGCAACTTAAAAGAGAAACAGGAGACTGACTATAAGGTAAAACAAAAAGAAAAAAACACTCCACTATTGCTTTAATTAGAGAAAAATCAAAATAAAGGCCTTCATTTAGGGAGCTCATCTTGGTAGCATGGGAGACAGAGAGCATAAAGTTCAGTCATTCAATAATTCTTAACAGTCACAATGGGATCCAAAGGTTTGCATCTGTGAGGGGTCTGTGCTTACTTTATTTTTCAAGTGTGTTCTATATGTTTAGTGGTGTTGGAGCACTTGAAGATGAATCTCAATATAGCTATACAGTGGCACCTTGCTTCTTGAACTTAATCCGTTCGGGAGTCTGTTCGACTCCTGAAACTGTTCAAAAACCAAGATGCGGTTTCCGATTGGCTGCAGGAGCTTCCTGCACTCAATCGGAAACCACATTGGACATTCGGCTTCTGAAAAATGTTCAAAAACCAGACCACTTACTTCTGGGTTTGCAGCATTCAGGAGCCGATTTGTTCAACAACTAAGCCATTTGAGAACCTTGGTACCACTGTAGTGTAAATTCCTATTAATTAGTTCTTTTCAGGGCTTTTTTTAAAAGCCGGAACTCACTGGAGCTCAGTTCTAGCACCTCACAGGTGGGCGCCACTGCCATTCTGAAAGAGCAAGGGAAAAGTTAATGATGAGCTTCGGCACCTCATTTTCTATTAAAAAAAATAGCACTGGTTCTTTTCCAGATCTAGACAAAGAAGTACCCTACTATGTGGCAAGAAGCAACCACATTCATGGGGGACGGGGAATTGTTGCTAAACTTGATGGTGGTTTTTTAATTGTTTATGTAACTCACCTGAAGACATTTTGTATTAACTAACAGTTGTGGTTACTGCTGCAAGTTCTTTTAGATTTTTATGAAGGAGGAAGTAGAAGGTCCATCCAATAAACTACGATTGAATCTTGACAAGAGGCCCTGTCCAGAGACGTGCCAGCTAGCTGCTCTGCTTCACCTCCTCCTTCTCCTAACACAGCATAACTCTGCTGTTCGCCTATCTCTGAGCTGTTATCTTCCTCCAAGCCCTGCTGTAAATTGAGACTGCCTTCCTCCTCTCTGGAAGCTATAGGAGAAGCGGAGAGAGACCTCCACTATTCCTCCTCCTCCTCCTCTTCAGTCCAGTCCATGATAATTTGTTTGTTTGACATATACCACCCTTCTTTATAAGACCTAAGGGCAATTCCCATTCTGCTGGGTGATTGGCTATAGTAAAGTGTCAACCAGTGTTTGCAGGATCATGGTGACTGTTAGAGACATACTTTTAACTAAATATAAATTTTGTTTATACACATACAGCTCAAATACATATACCACTCAAAGCAATTGTAAACTAAACATTAGCCTAATTATTATTATTATTATTATTATTATTATTATTATTATTATTATTATTATTAATTATTATTATTATTACTGGCATTGCTAATTTGAGGCATAATTATCAATGTGACCCATGCACAGAAAAGCTCCAAACTGTCAGTAATCTAAATTTTAAGAAAATATTAGGTTTTTTATGCACTCAGCAACCCATGTGGACAAGGTCTGAGCCACACTTGTAAATATTTTAAAAGGTAAAGCTTTCTGAATTCCCAGCTGCTTCAATGTGACACTGAAAGTAAGAGGTTTTAATAATAAAAGAGGGCTGTTTCACTACACCCACCTACATTGCACTAAGAATGCAGAGACATGTTTAATATAGAAATCATGCTAACTCGTGAGTATTTGCTTATTATTTTTCAGCCAAACAAATATGCTTTCCCATTTGGCATTGGAATGTCATTGACTCAGAGATGTTTTCCAAGTCTGTTTCTAGAAATCAATGTTTTCTTTCTAAATGAACATATGCCAATATATCGTGCCAAAAAAGAGCATTTTGGGAGTCCTCTCTAAAATGCTGATCGTGGCAATTTGTAGCTTTCTACTTTTAGTTTGCAACAAATTTTGCAAGTCAGGAACAGAAGCCTTGAGGGGAGATTTGGCATTTCTTTTTCCATTCCTCTCTCATGGAGTGACCTTTTCCTTTTGCCAAGTGGTGGGGAACTGGATCCTTATCTTTTCCATCCATCCCACAAGCCAGGTTTGGCAAGTGGATACAGCTGGCTACTCATCAGTATAGCATCTAGATCAAGGGAAGTAATAGTGCCACTGTATTCTGCTCTGGTCAGACCTCACCTGGAGTACTGTGTCCAGTTCTGGGCACCACAATTCAAGAAGGACACTGACAAACTGGAACGTGTCCAGAGGAGGGCAACCAAAATGGTCAAAGGCCTGGAAACGATGCCTTATGAGGAACGGCTAAGGGAGCTGGGCATGTTTAGCCTGGAGAAGAGGAGGTTAAGGGGTGATATGATAGCCATGTTCAAATATATAAAAGGATGTCACATAGAGGAGGGAGAAAGGTTGTTTTCTGCTGCTCCAGAGAAGCGGACACGGAGCAATGGATCCAAACTACAAGAAAGAAGATTCCACCTAAACATTAGGAAGAACTTCCTGACAGTAAGAGCTGTTCGACAGTGGAATTTGCTGCCAAGGAGTGTGGTGGAGTCTCCTACTTTGGAGGTCTTTAAGCAGAGGCTTGACAACCATATGTCAGGAGTGCTCTGATGGTGTTTCCTGCTTGGCAGGGGGTTGGACTCGATGGCCCTTGTGGTCTCTTCCAACTCTATGATTCTATGATTCTATGATTCTATGACACCACAATGGTGTCAGGTGAGCTGTTGTTCCCACACGGTTCAAAATCAAACTGTGCAGGCAAAAGCAGAGTCTTCAAAGCACCGACAATCATTTAATCATCAGGTCTTATGAAGTTCTGTGTATAGTTTTGCCCCTTCTGAAGAGCTACCTGGCAAGCCTTCTTCCTGGTCTGCTCATATGGTGACAGTGCAAACACTTCCCCATTCAGCACATTGTCCCTACACAGCTGCAGAGATTGGTGGTGTATTCCAAAGGCTATCATTTCTGGGCATAACAAACAGAAGCAGCGTTTATCCCATGATCACCTAGAGAATATTTGTGAAGGTCATCATTTCTAGCGGAAATATGCAATTTTTTTTAATGAAAACTTTAATGGAACACAGTGCTGCTATTCTGATACAGCATCTGAACAAGAAAACTGAACGGAAAAGTGTATGTGATAGAACAAATGAGTTTTAATTTGCTTATGCATTCATCACCCTTCTGAATCAACTGCTTCATGCATCTTCTCAAAGCAACAGATGTTTCTGCAATGTGACTGTGAGTGGATGTACCATGTGTCTCAACAAAGTGTCTCAACTCTGCAGCACCAATCCCAAAAGCAAGCCAATTTTCTTGGGTGTGAATTTGATGTTTGTTTGAGACAGTTGCTCCAACATCCTGATTTCACAGCAAACAGAAAGGCATCCGAAAGAATTGTCATGTAACTGTGGGATAAAACAGCTGAGAGATCCCTGAATTCTCTGATACTGCTATAAAGTTTGGATGACATTTACTTTGAGAAACTCTGGTCACTTAGAGAGCAGGTATGAACAGAATCTTACCTTTTTTCTCCTTTTCCTCACAATAATTTGGGGGGTTTTGGTTCTCATCTTGGTGTTAATAGCTATGTTCCTCTGTTTGGTGAATTTGTGGGGTGGGGCAACTGCAGAAGAACTCCAGGGAGCTTGCCAAAAAAAATATTAATTGTCAAGGCGGGAGTTGTGAACAGGTCAGCAATAACTCACAAGGTGTCAGTGAAGTTAACACTTTATTCAAAGAAATAAAATAGCTCAGGCCTGGTGAGCACAGCAACTCTTCCCAGTTAAAAGGGTTCAAATGATAAACTGGAGAGACTCAAACTCTCAGACTAGGTAATTAAATTAAATTGTGATGATTAGAGGAAAGTTGTAGACTTCAAAATGGATGCAATAGGTGGAAACAACATAACAAGGACAATTGCGTTATGCTTGCTACGATTCCTTTTACATATATTTCAGTCCACAAAATAATGCACAATTCTATTCCAAAATATGGAATTATTTACCACAGAAAGGCTTAAGATGTAGATGCTTCATAAAGCCATCTTAGATTTTGGGCTACTGGCTGTAAAAAAAAACAACCTGCTCAAATTCAACCACAACACGTGGCTAATAAGTATGATTAATGTATTATTTGTTTCTGTAATAAAAAAAACCAGCAACCCACTTTCATCCTGAGGCCTTGGAGGAAGAATGATGTGATTGTCCAAAGATGGCTATGTGCTACCCACTGATGACCACCAGCCTCTAACCCTGACAGAGCCTTCACTGACTCAGCCAGGGTTTTCTTCTTGGATTGGTAAGAATTGCTTTTCTAGGCACCTCTGGGAATATAAATGGCATGAGAATTGGGTTTTCCGATGACATCCTTTGCTGAGTGTGTTTGAAATGATGTAGTTATCGAGTAAAAGTGATAAACTATCAGCCCAACTAGTTTTGTGTTATTAGAAACAAAACTGTTCTTGCACAACCCCCTGTGCCCCCCAGATTTTTCAGTACCATTAAAAAGACTGCATGGCTGTCAATTCTTGTTGGTAAACATGGCAAGCCGCCTGTTGGGGGAATTCCAAAGGAAATCCTAATGAAGCCTCACTACATAGCATGGGGATATGACACAAATCCATTAATCCCTTCCCTTTAGGATACTATAAGCTGCTAGCAGCTAGATATGAATCCATTGATCCATCTTGCCAAACATTGTCTACCCTGACTAATTGTGGGACCTGGGACTTCCTGTGTGCAAAACATCCTTCACCTGTGTCTTTTCTTTTTGCCAATTTATATGACTTTCTGAAAGCCCTGGAAGCTCACAGGTCCCTATGGGACCATTTTATTTTCATTGAAGTTATTCCTCTTCTTACTACTATTACTATTGTGACACACTCCCTCTGTGCAGATGGGAGTGGGGAGCATGGCCAAGTCTGGGGTAATTTAACCTTGGTCACGCTCTGTCTCTAACAACCGAGAATTCGGTGATTATCTGTGTGTGGTAGCATATAATCTAAACCCGCAGCAAGGACTCTTGGTGTTGGATGTTTCTGTGTCAACTTCTTCCCTGAACTAGATATAAATTAGAGCTGAGTCATGATGGAAACAAAAAAACATATTTTTTTTATTAACAAACACTCAAGGAAGGTTAACTCATGATGACCACTCCAATAGCTTCATGTAGATGTTAAGTAATATCAGAGACAGTATGCCACCAGTGGTAGCACCCCATACCTGAAGAGTCAGGGGGCTGAGAAGCTCTCCAATTCCATGCTACCTTCTGGAACCATTCCTGGTTATAAGACTGGAACTACTGCAGAACAGTGCCCCTGATTTTCCATTTCCCATAGACGGTCCAGAGGGATACCATGGTCAATGGTACCAAAAGCTGGTCCATTAAGCACAACAGGGTATAAATTGCACATTTATATATTTCTGTGTACCTAGGGAATGCCCTATCCTCAAAGCTGATAAGCATGTATGCTATGAGACAAAATTTAATCTATGTATGGACTATCGAAAATTCAATAATGATCATGATTGTAGTCTGCAAATGGAGTGACTGTGGTTCTGGGCATACAGAAAGTGTCCAAAAGAGGGAAGTTGTATACCCATCCACACATTTTCCAGTTATTCTAATATACTTTTTTGCTTCCCTGAGGAGATTTATTATCTAGACATGCATGTGCGAGTTTGCTATTTGGGATGTTAAACTGGAGATATGTCACTGTTATATATATATATCCTCTTTCTTTGCAACGTCTATAGTATCTTAATTTGAGTTCCCTCCATCTGTGGAAAGTCTCTTATTTTTAGTAACTGGTTTCTTTTATATTTTGGAGCCAGTTCCCGGATATACATAGCACATAACCACCCCGAGGCTTTATTTTATGCCCAGAGATCACAAGTTCTCTTTAAAAGCATTCCCAGCCAGTGTTATTTCCCTGAAATGGCTCCAAATGGACTCTGTAGCTCCTGAGGGGAGCCAGATGGCATCGCAGCTTCGAGTCCGTGCTGTAATGGGGCAGCCAGACAGACAGCAGGCTGGCACTTCCCTTTACTGGGGAGCACGGCCAGTGTCTGCACAAGGGGACAGAAAACTAGCCTGCTAAAAGTCCTAGCACATTTTCAGTGAGATGATAAGGGTGCAATCCTATACAGCAGTGGTTTTCAACCAGTGTGCTGTGGCTTCCTGGGGTGTCTTGAATGATGGTCGGGCTGCCGTGGGGCAACCGTGGCCTGTGTCCCTCTTTCCTTCCCTCCGTCTTCTGATGTTCTCTCACATCTCTGCCTCCCAAAGGCTTGCACAGCCTTTTATTGCAGCAGCCCTGGCTATAAGCTCCGTAGGTGAATGGTGCCTCTGAAAGGCACCTCTCTTTTGGGTGGGGGGCAGCTCAGAGACCACGGGCAGCGGCAGCAGCTGCCTGGAAGACTCCCAGGGAGAGGGGAGAGAGGAGGCTGAGGGAACGCTCCACAAGGGAGGGTGCTTTTCAAAGGATGGCTGTGTTTCTGTTTGCACCTTGCTTTGGAAAGTGTGAAATAGACATATTCACCTTGAAATGCAAACTGAATTGAAATTTTCCCCTATCCCCATTTTCTTGCTCCTCTGCACTGGCAAAATCTCCGCAAGATACAGTTTTGGTTTCTCAACTTCAGCGAATCTACAGCTTCCTGGATTTATTCCTATAGCCTGGGCCTCATCCCCACTAGAGGGAGCGGCATAATTAGCTGTATTTAAGTCTGGAATGCGGGTGGCGCTGTGGGTTAAACCACAGAACCTAGGAATTGCCAATCAGAAGGTCGGCGGTTCGAATCCCCGTGACGGGGTGAGCGCCCGTTGCTCGGTCCCTGCTCCTGCCAACCTAGCAGTTCGAAAGCATGTCAAAGTGCAGGTAGATAAATAGGTACCACTCCGGCGGGAAGGTAAACGGCATTTCCATGCGCTGCTCTGGTTCGCCAGAAGTGGCTTAGTCATGCTGGCCACATGAGCCAGAAGCTGTACGCTGGCTCCCTCGGCCAGTAAAGCGAGATGAGCGCCGCAACCCCAGAGTTGGCCACAACTAGACATAATGGTCAGGGGTACCTTTACCTTTACCTAAGTCTGGAACAGGGGCGGCCCATCCCTTTTCATCACTTGAGGTGAAATGGGAAGTGCTGCCTTGGCCTGCTGCTACTACCATACTCCTGTGAAGGCTGTAGGGCTGCTGCCTCAGTCCACCTAATAGCTGAGGTGGCTCCGTGTGGAAATCACATAAAACAGTGTGACATCACAGGCTGACACATGGAAAATTCAAAGAGCCTGTGAAATATTTTTAGCAGTTAACCTTTAGCACTGGAGCATAGCAGATGCGTTTCTTTGCTCCAGCATCGGCCCAATGGGCATTGTGGCCAGAATTTTGCTGCAATATGATTTGGAGGAGAATGTGAAACAAGGGTGCAGGGAGCTATAAGAGCCATAGCCACAAGTCATTTTATTATCTTTTTAGGAGGGGGGGAATCCGAGTGTGTTCAAACTTTGTGCTCATTCTCATGAAAACGGCAGGATTTATTTATGAGATGACTGCATGGCAGTAATGAAGACTTGTATAAATGACACTGTTGTAATCCATAAAAGCGGACATTTAGGGTAAAGGATTAGCAGGCTCCTAATAAAATATAGGGATGAAATATGAAACCGGAATGTGTGTCTTATTTAACGATGACTCGGGCTGTTCAATAATGCATATGCTCAAGTTCATTTTCTTACTATAATATGGTACCTTAGGGTACTTGATATCCATTCAAGAGAATATTTCTTATTTGTTAGGTTTCAAACTCGGCACCCCATAGGCAAAAACATGCCTCAAGCTGGACTCTTTCCCTAAAATAGTTTTGTGGGGCTGTTTTACTGTAATCACACAGCAACATTCCATATAGAGGTGGAAAATGTGTACCATAAATTACAAGATTTGGACAATGTGGCTAAAATAAAAACTGGTTTCTGGGGTGGATTGCAATGCTATCAACCAAATATATTCAGGTAGAATCACAGAATTGTAGAGTTGGAAAGAAAGACTAGTTGGTCATCTAGTCTAACCTCTACAGTGCAGGAATCACAGCTAAAAATTCCCTGACAGATGGCCATCTAACCTCTGTTTAAAAACTACCAGTGAAGGAGAATGTATCACCTTCCAAGGTAGTCTGTTCCACTGTCAAACAGCTCTTACCATCCAAAAGTTCTTCCTGATGTTTAGTTGGCATCTTTTTTCTTGTAACTCGAAGCCATTGGTTTGGGTCCTGTTCTCTGGAGCAGAAGAAAACAAGCTTTCTCTCTCTTCCATGTGATAGCCATTTAGATATTTGAAGATGCCTATCATATCTCCTCTAAGTGATCCTCTAATCCAGGCTAAACAAACAAATCCCTTCAACCATTCCTCATAAGGCTTGGTTTCCAGACCCTTTTATCATCTTCATTGCCCACCTCTGCACACATTCCAGCTTGTCAATACCCTTCTTAAATTATGGTGCCCAGAACTGGACACAGGTGCCCAGGTGGAGTCTGACCAAGGCAGAATAGAGTGGTACTATGACTTCCCTTGAGGTAATGATGATTTTGTGGATACCTTGATATTCTTCTTGATATTCTGTTAGATATGCTACTTATAGAATACATGGTAAAGTGTCTTTTACCTCACAGTGTATTTCTTCTTACACCCTACAGCCATCTTCACTCACCCCACCCCACTCCACCCTGTGGGACCCTTCAGAACAAATATGGGGAGACTGCAAAGGCTGGGGAGGAAACGGGTATCCCACCAGGAAAGTAGAAGTCCTCTCGTGCAATGATGGATATCATCACCAATTATTGTTAATACATTGTTATTTTGTACTCTGCCGATGGCAAGAAGCTAATGTAAACAAGCATTTTAGAAGTCCCAAACATACATGATGTTGGTTCAACTCTTCTTTTTAGGATATGTTGAAGGAACACAACTGGAACTGCAGCTTTTTAGAAGGCCAGGTTTATTCCCCTCTCTTGTTGCCAGAGATGAACAAAAACTTTCATAAAGTAGGAAACTTACCAGAATTTTCTACAGCCTTTCTTTTTCTGTCTGCTCTTTCCCGATAAGTCATCACCTGTAATTTGGGAAACTACTGAATGCCAATTACAGAATTTGAAAGTAGCTGGTAGAGTAGGGATATAAGTGGTCTTGAGTTCCCTTCATTATCCTGCTTTTAGAATTCTTCGTAAAGAACCTTGCCCTTGACACATCTTATCACATCACTTTCATTGACTTTCACAAAAGTTGTTCCTGGTACTGCAACAAATCTGAAACTGCTGTTTCTAACTAAAAGGATGTCCAGGCCTTTCACTGAGGGTAGGGAACTTATGGCCCTCCAGAAATTGCTGAACTCCGGTTCCCATCAGTGCCAGCCAGCATGAGCACTGGAGAGTCAGAGGTTCCCTATCCCAGCAGTACATAGTAATTAAGACTGCTAATTTCCTATAATGCAAATGGACAAGGGAAATTGAAATCCAGAAATGATTTCACAGGGTCTTCATATAGGTAAAGGCAGGCATAGGCAAACTTGGCCCACCAGATGTTTTTGGCACGCAACTCCCATGATCCCTAGCTAACAGGACCAGTGGTCAGGGATGATGGGAATTGTAGTCCCAAAACATCTGGAGGGCCAAGTTTCCTATGCCTGCCTTTACCTATATGAAGACCTTGTGAAATAATTTCTGGACTATGGGGTTGCGGTGCTTATCTCGCTTTCAGGCCGAGGGAGCTGGGGTTTGTCCACAGACAGCTTTCTGGGTCATGTGGCCAGCAGGACTAAACCGCTTCTAGCGCAACAGAACACTGTGACTGTTAAGTTGTGGGTGAACATATCAGACGACACAGCGATTCTTCAAACAGCTCTTGTTTATTTACAGACCCAGAACAGAACTGAACTGAAGGGTTCAGCCAGCCTGCTTATATAGAGCTCCACTACAACGCAACAGTAACAACTTTCTGTAACTATCCAATCACTGAACGTCACTTTCAATTCCTTATTTGCATACGCGGACCTGAGTGAAAACTATCTACAGTATCCCTCTGCTGGCCCAGGGTGAGAACTTCAGTACATAACAGTGACAGAAACCAGAGAGCACGGAAACGTCGTTTATCTTCCCCCTGCAGCGGTACCTGTTTATCAACTTGTCCTGACGTGCTTTCGAATGGCTAGGTTTGCAGGAGCTGGGACCGAGCAATGGGAGCTCACTCTGTCGTGGGGATTTGAACCACTGACCTTCTGATCAGCAAGCCCAAGAGACTCAGTAGTTTAGACCACAGCACCACCCACTTCCTCATATGCCTCCTACACACTCTATGCAGTACTATTTCCAATCCTCAACCTTGTCCCTGACTCAGAACCTTTTAAAAAGAACATGATGCTCATGTGCTACTAAGAGATAGACCTGCTAAGAGCCAGGTGCCAACAGGATTCATTGAGGTCAAAGGAAAGGTGTGCACAGGTCTTCCTAAGCTTATCCTTCCCAATGGTCCACATTAGCCCTTTTCTCTTGAACTGACATTTCTTGTTTGCTTACTTTTCACAGAGCATCCAAATCACATTGTTGTCAGCCATTGCTTCCCAGAGCTTTCTGTGTTCTCCCATATTTTTCCCAGACCTGATTTGTGGTGATTTGTTGTGTGTGTGTAATGAAATGCAATTGCAGCACCAGCTTTCCTAGGCTTAAGGCTTGGAAAAACTCCTGTGCCTTTAGTTTAAAAGCTTCTTGCACATTTTATGGATTTCTGTTGATTGCAGCTGGGGGCCTAGTGATGAATTTCCCTCCTGAATAGCCTTTCTGAATTTCTAAAAGTCAATTTCCATTCCTAGGGGGAGGGGGACAGTACTTTTATTACTCATTTACTTTTCTTCCCATTTCCCCCCTTTAGATGTATATATACACTAGCATAGTTGTTCAGTATAGAAAAAGAAAAGAAAAATGTGGCTGTTTTTGGAGCAGCATACTTTTTTCCTCCAATCCTCCACTGTGCTAGATGCGCATTTAGTCTGGGACAGAGAAGAGATATCCCCAAATTTCTGAGATGCACCCTTTTTAATGATGGGAATCATCCCTTTTATGTCTGAAGGGAAAAGTCAAAAGGCAATTAATTGGATCCAGAGATCCTGTCAGTAGAGTTCAACTGGTGGCATAATCCCATTGATGGAAGGCGGGAGGAATGTTTTACTGGGTGGTATTCAACTTTTATTTACAGTAGGCCTATTAAAATGATTTAAATTTTTTAAGTAATGACAAATAATAATTTTGTCATGTCAATCAGTTTCAATGTGTCAATTCTGAGTAAAATTATGTGAAACATCACCCACCAATTTTCCCTGTAGACTGTTGCACCCCACCCCCAAAATCTGTTCCATTATTATTATTATTATTATTATTATTATTATTATTATTATTATTATTAGTTCCCCACCCATTTGACTGGGTTGCCCCAGCCACTCTCGGCAACTTCCAACAGACAAAAACATTAAACATTAAAAACTCCCTATACGGGGCTGCCTGCAGAGGTCTTCTAAAGGTTGTATAGTTAATTCTCTCCTTGACATCTGATGGGAGGGCATTCCACAGGGTGGGTGCCACCACCGGGAAGGCCCTCACCTGGTTCACTACAACCTCACTTCTCACAGTGAGGGAACCACCAGAAGACCCTCGGTACTGGATTTCAGTGTCCGAGAAGAACAGCAAAGGGAGCGATGGAAGGGGGATGAATTGAGAATTGGGAGAATATAGTTCCCACAGTTCATGGGGGGTGGGGAGAGAGAGATTTGCCCTCCCTTGGGAAAGAAGCATGAGAGTTTCTGCTCCTGTAGGGAAGGGGCTGAGGAGATGGACATGTGGTGATGGATAAGTAAGAGGGACTCAGGGAAGGTTCTAAAGTGGTTCTTCCAGTCCCAGACCACTTCCTCTTTGCTGTGTGACACACACACACACACACACACACACACACACACCACACACTCATTGAGCAGTGTGGGCCATTTAGGCAAGTCAGCGGTATCCTGCGGCTAAGTAGATTTTTTTGGGTGGGCTCCCTAATTCAGTGCACCTCTTTTTTCACCTGCTTCACACTGTTGGGCTTAACTGAATGGGCTCTTATCCTAGGTTTACTTAGGCAGCATTGCCAATGCATTGTGCCTGGGGGGCTTGGGATGCCCTTTGAGGCCTGGCATGTGGATTTTGGGGGACACTGGTTAGCAGGGGTGCATGTGAGAAGCACATGCCAGGCTTTCCAGCAAAGGAGAGAGTCTATTCATCCCAGCCCCAGCGCAAAGGCTGCAGCACATTCCCAGGGGTTGGATTTCCCTCTTTCTGAATTCGACAAAGTCCTTACCTACTTGTTTGATCCTAAGTTGTTTGATTGCATGAACTTGGAATGTAGATGCTCCACTTTCATTATATTTTAATTAATATAGCCATAATCCAGTTGCACATCTCGTCTTCTTTCCAGTTGTGAGGAGTAAATTGCCTTCTTGGCCCTTTCTATCAACACAAGCCTCCATTAGCTTAGATGCCCTTGTGTGGATGGAAGGACCACTTCAGAATTGCAGAAAAGCAATTCTGGATCCAACTGGTATTTTATCATTTTTTAAAATCCAATGTATTTAATGAATTCTTTAATGGATTCCAATATGCAATATTTTAATCTAAAAGGTTGTTCAAATGATAAAAGCGGACGAAATAGGATTACACAATGTTACCACAAGGAAAACAAAGTATTGATTATCCATTGGAATAAAAAATTGCAGTGGAATATCATTAGTCCTGCTCATTAAAATTTGAACATCTTTGCCTGAGAACCGGATTATAAAATATTTAGAACAAATTAGAATGCCACGCATTGATGAGTCGCAGCACTGATACTTTGTTCAAGGAGATATTTGAAGGATCGCTTTTGAGATTAAGAATTCCGAGAGGAACCCAGCCTCTTGAAAGATAAGTGACCATATAAAGCAAAGCACGCTTCTCAAGGAGTGCAAGGCAGAGTCTTTGTACAGTTCCATATTCCAGTTCTTAAAACAAGACTGGATTTACAACAAAGAAAGATAATTAGGAGTCAGATTTACATACTTGGAAGACTCTACAAAGCAATTATTCTTTTGTATATGTGGGTTGAGTCTTCGGGTTTTTAAAATGCCATTAACCTATTAAAGATAGGTTCCCCAAATTCAGGCCCCAGAAATGAACTTTGGAGACTCATAAAGTCTGGCTCAAATGAGAGACAAGCCTAACAAGACTGGGAATTCTTCTCCAGCTTGGATTTTTTCAAAGAAAGATTGAGAAGAAATCCTGGCTCCTGCTGCCTGCACCTTCCCCAAACACTCCCCTCTTCTTTTTACAGTACCTTTCACTGAAGCTGGACAGTACAGATAGCAGCAGAAGAAGTAAATGGCAAGAATATATTATTCCCCACTCTCCACTTCTGCCACTGTGCTCTGCACATGATACAGGGGAGGTAGAATTCTCACACAGGCTCTTGCAACTCGCAGGCTCCCTTGAGATAACTGCACCATAGTAACACCACCACCCCCCACATGTTGTTATCCAGAGGGAGGACTAAAATC
The DNA here is from genome assembly GCF_964188305.1 of Podarcis bocagei. Taxonomy (NCBI): domain Eukaryota; kingdom Metazoa; phylum Chordata; class Lepidosauria; order Squamata; family Lacertidae; genus Podarcis; species Podarcis bocagei. The sequence continues at coordinate 26,884,778 of NC_138136.1, forward strand.
TGCCTCCTGGTGAAATTTCCTCTTCTACGCTAGCAATAAATGCACAGAAAGCCCTGTCCTCTTTTATATATGGCACCCTAATTTGATTATAGCTTCCTGGAATCCTAGCTTATACTTTTCAAAAGTGTCTAAAAGTATCTCCTGGCTTATTTAGAAGAGTGTCTTGCCAAATGCAAGGTGGCCCTTTTAAAATGAGATTCAGAGGCAATTCAGAGGCAATACAAACACAAGTGAGAGAGAATATTAAAGATTTTATACTAAACAACAAGCAATATATGCATACCAAGTGAGCAACTCAATCAAGCACCTCAATTTGCCACTTGGAAGCCCTCAAGAAGTGGCAAAGTGACCCCCCCCCCCGTAGCCTCAGGTTCTAAAAAAAATATGCCCAACACCATCTGATTTATAGATAGCTAGCCTGTTAGCCAGTTTGGCTTGCTGGACTAAGTGCTGGACTAAGTTATTCATTAGCCACCTCTCCCAGTGCCTCACATTCTCCAATGTCTAGAAGGTACCCAGCAATATCACTTCCTTCCAACAGATTAGGACTAGGACATTAAAGGCTGTACTTGGCCATCAAAGAGCTTAACAAAAGATAGGGGAAAGGAAGGAACGGGGCAGGAAGAGGGCAGCCGAGTAAATACAAATATAGATTGCCCATACAAAGAAAACAGCCACTCATATTTGACTTCTTCACTTGTAAACGAAGGGCAAGATTCACCTAATGAATCCCCTCAACAGAATGCATGAGGGCTCCCACTGGTGCAATGGGTTTCATATGACAAGGTATTTGAGAGTAGAAGCCGTAAAGGAAGCAGTAAAGGAGTCTAGAAATGTTGTGAAATGCTAAAAAAGCTGCAGAATCATTTAGCTTCTGAATCACTGTGACTCATTTTGAGAATGACTCATTCTCTGTATAAGTATTGTATCTGCTGGCAGGCAGACTCAGTGTCTGTCAGTCAGTCAGTCAGTCAGGGTGTGTGCGAAGGTGAAGACTGCTTTGTGAAGCCTGTGCTCAACTTAGACTCTGTGTGACTCAGTAACTCTGTATATGCTCTGAATCTAGTTTTATCTTCTGTTCACTATGCTGTTATTTGCAAACAAGATTATTTTAACTCAGTAAAGCTTTTATTCTTTTTCTGAAGAAGACTCTGTGTTATTAATTTACGCTGCGTGACAATGGGACTCCCCACTTGCATGTCCCAAAACGTGCCTGGGGAACAGGACACAAGGCAAGAAGAGGCAAGGTTTGTTTCATCTGCAAGGCTGAAATGCTTGAGTTGACGGAATGATGTTGAATTCTCCTCCCTGTGTGAGTAGTGTCTGAAGCTGGTGTGTTGCTGATTGTTAAAGGGAAGGGAAAGGAAAGTTTTGTGCTTGTTAAATGGATAGGTCAAGCCATTGCCTCAGAGCAATCTATTTTTTCACAAGAAAAATAATTTAATTAGCCTATCTCTAATTGGCATGTGAACTTCACAATTATCCTTGGAGGAAATTAAGAACGGATAAACATTTCTTGATAAAATAAAGCCAACGTCCCAAATCACTTACTGTATTGTGATATCAGTAATGTCAACTGAGTTACTTTGGAGTAATTGATTTGAGAGCTGTAATTTAAATCTTGAATGCTGAAATGGTTCCCTGTGGCCCAGTCAAACATCCTATCTTTAACTGCTCCGGGACCCTGCATATTTGTTTTCTGTGGAGTGGCCTTGTTAGGAGGGTCTTCCCTTTTCCATGAACAAAATCAAACCCAAATCCTTGAAGAACCAAGTGCCAACAAATTAGTTTTCCCTTGCAGCCTTTGGTAGGATGCAGCCAATTTGCAGATAATTCATATGCACACACAATTCCTTGTTGTAGTGCACATTTATCTTCTACAGGAAACGAGCAAGGCTATTTATCCCAATTTTCATAACACCAAGTTGTGAAAAGCAGAAACAAAAGCAGCAATTCCTTTACACAAAAGTCAGCTCCCTGGCACAGAAATTTGTCCATTTTGCTGCTGTTGTGGAAACTTTATACGCCAATAGACAATAGGTATATTCTCTCTCACACAGCATAAATAGAAGAGCAACAGGAAACTCGTAACTCCATGCAGTAGAAGCAGCTGATGAGAAGGTGCCGTGTCATAGACCTGACTTCCTAGAGGTGGTCATAACTGTCATTTACTGAGGGGGAGAGAGAGGAGAGAGGAGAGGCAAAGCCAAACAGTAGTGCTCCTATATTGTGCTTGCACAGCACTCACTGCCTTGCCCTTCCACGCTCCCAGTAAGAGGTGGTGATATCAACGCAAGAAGGCCAATGTGTACTGCCACTCATACACAACAAAGTCCAGTGTCACCTAGTGACTAAGCTGCATAATAGCATCGTTGTTACACCTGAGAACATTCAAGTCCGCCCAGTTAGGTTCAAGTTAATAATTAAAACTTGCTATTTACTATTTTCTTAAGTAATATACAGCTCCATAGTTCAGTGTCACTCTAGGAGGAGTGTGTCTGCAATATGCAAGCCAGGTAAGTCTAAGTTAGAAGCTAGTTTCTTTTCTTGCATCTCAGATCTCACAAAATCTCCAGACATGCCATAGTTCACTATGGGATTATTACATGTTTTATTACCCAGGTGTCTTACCTTGCTCAAAATTATTTGATTCATTTGAACATTTAGTATGGCTCTGTTCTGCTTTGAATTTTGTGGCAATTCACAAGAGACAGCTCACATTCTGCATTTTCCCTGCCTGAAGAGTGTTCCTTCTCTTTGCATTCAGAATGGTTTGCCTTCACAACCACACAGGTCTCTACGGCTTCATTACTTTCCAGCAAAGAGCAATTTGTATCTTCAGTCTTGCCCATCTCAGTAGTGAGCCACCTCTGAGACCATTAGCACCTGAGATCTGCTTTCACATTAGCAACATTAGAGAGCATATCGGTGGAATTTAAAGCAGAAATAATTACACTCACCACTGCATATGCTTGGGTGGGCTCATTTAGCAAGATATCTCCCAATGGAGATAAGAGTGACTTCAGGTATTTTTTGTGGGGAGGGGGTTAGCTTCGCCTTTTTCCAATGAGTGCCTCATCTCCAGATTCATATCAGAATTGTTGAAAACTCTCTGTAATGTAGGCTAGATTTCAGTAAGACCAGTGTCTATATGTCTGAATATACAACTGTTGCTGGCTTTTCCATTTTCAGTAGATGCAAGCTCTAGCTCATGTTTTCTTTTCTGCTTTTCTGCTTTTTCTCTCTCTCTCTCCTCTTCTCTTCTCATGCTCCAAATCCAACCTCCCCACTCTCTTTTCTTGTTACTACACAAATATATTCTGTAGCACCCTCTAATGTAGCTGGATTAGCTCGTGCCTTTTGTCAATCTTTAGATGTTGGATCCAGACAACAGTCCAATCTCGTATATGTGTATTCAGAGGTAAGGGCCATTGACACCCCAAGTATGTGTGTATAGCAAAGATGGCTGACCTGTGACCCTCCAGGTGTACTGGACTCAAACACCCTTCAGCCCCAGTCCTCATGGCCAATTGTCAGGGATGGTGGGATATGTAGTCCAGCAACATCTGAAGAGCTTAAGGCAGCCAACCCTGGTTTATAGCCTTAGTGTGCAGCCTTAGTGTCAGGAAGAGTGAGCCAGCAAGAACTCACATGGAGTAAGTCAACTCTTTATTAAAAGAAACAGGATCTGCTCAGGAGTGCCAAGCCTAATGAGCACATCAACTCCTCTTTGGTAGGTGTTGCCCCTATGAGGCAACTTGTGGAGAGTGAAGGTCCCTGCCTTCCCACAGCTTCCGAAGTCTCCTCCTCTCCAAGCAATATGAGACTCTGCCAGTGCACCTGCCTTTGCTCCTCCTGCTTCATAACTTTCCTGGTTCTGGGAGTCCAGGGGGAAGGAATCTTGTCCCTTGTGTCTTCACCAGTCTGACGCCTCCCTCCTTTCCTGCTTCTGCTTCTGATTCTGGACTGCTCTCTGCCATAGACTCTCCCTTCTCACTTCTCCAGCTTCCAACACTCATCCTCCCAGTCGTCTCCCTCTTCTCCCTCTGACCACTCATCGTCATCCCACCAACAATCCCTGGGCCTTCTTGCCTTAGGGGTTCCCCAGTTGGTGCCTCCCACCATTCCTCTGTGTCTAGCCAGTACATGACACTAATTTAGTTGAACTTAGGTCACACTGAAACTGTTGGGGTAAATTAATAAAAGTCCAAACTCCCACTGACTTCTGTGGACACTACCCTTTCAACTAACAGTGCTATCCTATATGTTCCTGCTCAGAAACAAGTCATATTGCTTTCACTGGGTCTTTTTTCAGGTATGTGGGTTTAGCCTTAGTTGGATCCAGCAAATATTTTCAAGATGAAACACTTCCAATTTTATAATGTAATTTTATTTCTTCCTTTTTCCATAGCCTCATTGTTGGGTGTAGTAACACACCATCCATCAGATTTTCCTTTGCAAATGTATTGATGAGTATTCGTCCTTCAGTCTATTTTCTAACTTCTGCTATCCTATCAACATTCAACACACCTTTCTTGGTTCTTTCACCACTTTCCCACTGCATTTTTAGTCTTTCTTTCCTCCTTGTCCTTTCCCTTTGCTTTCCCCAAATTTATTTATAGAATGTGGGACACCCCAGTGATGTCCATTCCTTACTCCTGCTTGCATTTTGACTGCAGTGGATGAAACTTGAATGACGCTGCTCCCGAGCATTGCTCAGAGCTGTTTTCAAAGTGACAAAAAGCCAGAGTGGAAATTTCAAATTAGACAGTGGCCCAATTGAAAAGCAATGTTTTCAGGCACTTATTGTACGAGGGGTAAAAAATAAAAGCAGGTGTGTGGAGCTTTTCAAGGCAGCCCTTGACAGGTGTAACCCTCCGCCACTAGCAGATCTTGATGAAACTTGTGCAGAGCAGGGTAACCTTCATACCAGTTCAATAGAGATGTCAGGAGTGCAGCCTGCAATCCGCAAGCTACAAAACGAAGCTGCTGGAAACAATCAAATCACAGGGAAAATGCCAAAAGCACTTGACATCACCACCCTAACAAAACTGACAGAGCTGCTCAGTGAAGTCCAGAGAGGCCTCTGCTGACCAGGGGCAGCATGGAAGCATTCTCAGAATACTCAACTAGGGGCAGTCTTCTGTCATTGTAAATCTACAGCCGCATGGGCATCAGTCATGGGCTGGTTGGGATGTCAAAATGCTTAGAATATTCCACAGCACTTATAAATCTCAGATTTAGTACTCAAATCCTGAAACCCGCATTTTTTAAAAAAGTGTCTCTTGATTCCAAGAGCTCTGGTACCTCACCTTCATTTATTTATTCCTTACTCCCACCATCCTAGTCGGATCATCTAGCCCAGGCTTCCTCCAATTTGGTCCACCAGATGTTTTTGGCCTACAACTCCCATGATCCCTGGCTAGCAGGACCAGTGGTCAGGGATGATGAGAATTGTAGTCTCAAAACATCTGGAGGGCTGAGATAGATAAATACGTACCGCTCCTGTGAGAAGGTAAATGGCGTTTCCGTGCGCTGCTCTGGTTTGCCAGAAGTGGCTTAGTCATGCTGACCACATGACCTGGAAGCTGTACGCCAACTTCCTCGGTCAATAAAGTGAGATGAGCACCGCAACCCTAGTCAGCCATGACTGGACCTAATGGTCAGGGGTCCCTTTACCTTTACCTTTTTAACCTAGCCCAGTGGTTCCCAAACTTTCCCCCCATGGACCACTTGAAAATTGCTGAGGGACTTGACAGATGGTATATTGATTTTTCTGCCTTTTGCAGCAATTGTAATGTACTGTGCTAGATACAGTGTGATTTTTAATTGCATTCAAAATCTTTCATTTCTTATATATTGGATTTTTTAAAAAAATTCTGTTACAATTTGAATTCCATTTAAATTTGAATTTAATTAATATAATTGATGTGCCATCTCTTCTCTTCTGCCACAGAGATGTCTTGGCCCACCTGAAGGGAGCTCACAGACAAATGGTAGTCTGTGGACCACAGTTTCGGAATCTTTGATCAAGCTGATGTGAATTTCAAATCAATTATCCAGTGACTTTTCACTTGCGTGAAAACTCTTGAGAAGTGTGTGTCAAATGTAAATGAACTTTGCCTGCTAACTTTAATCTTGCATAGAACCTCAGTGGGAGGAATCTAATTTAACAGCAATCAACATATTAAGTGACTTTTGTGGAAATTACTTTTATCACATCCACTCACCTGACACCTGACTATAGGAATCTTGTTAACAGTGGCTAATCACAAATTGACACTTAACACTGAACTTATCTTGCTTGGGAGATGATGGAGCCAATGCCCCCCAAAGCTTAACTTCGCCTACTACCCTAGTGTCTCGTTGGCGAGGGGTGAGAGTTCTGTCTTTACCACACTGTCATTTGTCATGCATCCAATAGAATCTCTATCCATCCATTGTCTGAAGATGTGTGTATGCTTCTTTATAAGAACAAAATAAGTTTTTGCTCTGTTTTTAGCTTCAGGGGTTTTATTTTGTCTTCCTGTATTTTGTTCCATTTATTTTTTGCTTTTAAATTGCATTTATATGTCACATGAATTTTGGTCACACTTTTGTATGCTGCCCTAAGAACAGTTTTGATGAAGAGCAATTAAAATGCACTTTATTTTTATTTATTAATGTGGTTTTTTTTGGGGGGGGGAGCTAGGGCAATCTCTTCTGATGTCAACCAGTCTGATGGTGACAGCAGCCACGAAATTAAAAGACCCCTGCCTCTTGGGAGAAAAGCGATGGCAAACCTAGACAGCATCTTAAAAAGCAAAGACATCACCTTGCCAACAAAGGTCCGTATAGTTAAAGCCATGGTTTTCCCAGTAGTGATGTATGGAAGTGAGAGCTGGACCATAAAGAAGGCTGATCACCGAAGAATTGATGCTTTTGAATTATGGTGCTGGAGGAGACTCTTGAGAGTCCCATGGACTGCAAGAAGATCAAACCTCTCCATTCTTAAGGAAATCAGCCCTGAGTGCTCACTGGAAGGACAGATCGTGAAGCTGAGGCTCCAATACTTTGGCCACCTCATGAGAAGAGAAGACTCCCTGGAAAAGACCCTGATGTTGGGAAAGATTGAGGGCACAAGGAGAAGGGGACGACAGAGGACAAGATGGTTGGACAGTGTTCTCGAGTCGGACACGACTAAACGACTAAACAACAACAACAACAAAGTTTATCATAGGATCTCCAAGAAGGGTTTTTCTATTACAAGTATAAGAACTTTGAACAAACTGCAATGTGGTGCCATGTAAATTTTATGGGGCAATATTAAGAGACCGCAATCAGGAATTTAGTTGGGAGGTGGTGAAATCTACCTCTCACTCCCAATAATGGCATCATCAGTGATGGGGAGCCAATATAGCTCACATTGCATTGGTGCTCCCAACCTTAATCCTTCACTTTTTCCCCAACCAAAGAATCACTTCCATGGGGGGAAGTAAATAGCTATACTTCAGGATAAGATTGCACAAAGGACAGGACCTGTTCAGCAACAAGGAGATGCATGTATTATGTGTTGGGCAGGCAAATCCCGGGGTTCCTTGTGGCATACAGGCCCTTAACATCCACAAACACCTAACCTGCTGCAATGAGAGACATTTCACATGTTAATAATGGCAGGGGGACACTAAGGATCTTTGAAATTAATGAAGCAACAGTCTGTTAATTCCTTACATTTGCTTTGTGAGAAGTGTGTTTACAGGAAGCATAAATAATGTTAAAGAACATGCCCAAAAGAATATTAGTAAACGGCTATTTAATCCCTTCCTAATGCTCTGAATTTAAGAGCTTAGGCTGCACATTAGGAAGACTGTGTTTTCGTAATGATAATTTGCAGTCACATTAAACTGGTAAATATTTGAGTAGGTTATGTGTGTGATGTTTGTATACATCCAGATAATTCTTTTCAAAATAATTTCAGAAGATGCTGTCCTAGCTTAGGTTCATTTCATAAGTGACTCTTTTGTTTGCATATAAATTGCACTGTTAGTCATCCCTGATGTCTCAGAAGCTCGACCAGCTTCAACTAGATGTTGGGCGTTTAGCATCACCAGTCCCACGCTGTGGAATACTCTTCCAGCAGAGATTTGACAGACATCCTCACTCCTAATGTTTAGATGTTTTGGCTCTTAAACAAGCCAATCATTTTTTATGATTATTCTGCATTGCGTTTGTGATGTTTTATGCTTTCTTTGTTTATGTATCATCTTATACACTGCTCTGGTATTTTGCACAAGGGGCGGTCTATAAATGGGATCATCTTAAAAGATCGTCCTGGTTGTGGGAAGGTCCACAACCCAGATCTCCCCCCCCCGTGTGGGCGGGGTAATGCCATCATGCCAGGGTGGCACCATGATCACCCTGGCTTCTTGGCCAATCACTTTTGTGTGGGGTGATCGTGGGGGAGGGGGAGGATATAAAAGCGGCAGCATGACACATGTCAGGCACCTGCTTCGTGCTGCCAAACACCCACGCACCTGCCCTTTACTTTAGGTGTCCTCTGGCCTTGCTTTGGACTTTGGTTGGTCATCTGTCTTGGGACGGGTGGGAATTTTTCCATTCAGCAAATTGGCAGTGGACACCTGGTTTTCGCCTACCTCTTAGCAATCGTCACAACTTTGTAAGGTTTGGCGTTTAGGCATTGGCTCATTGATTTGTGGGGGAGGAGAGGTCAGCCATCACCTGCCCTTTCATTGACCAAGGGTATTCTGTTAAAGGAATCCAGAGACAGGATCCTGTCCGAAGTCCGCTTGAGGGGCTATGGCCGGGCCAGGCCTCTGAGGACACTGAGGAGAGCTACAGGCGGGTTCCCCTGATGTAGATTCCTCTTTGGGTGGTTTACTGACTTCCTGCAAAGGGGGTAGGAGTCCTTTGCCAGTGCCTAAGCCAATACCGCTCACATTTCTGTAATCAATAAAGTTGTGGCCTAAAGGGACGCGGGTGGCGCTGTGGGTTAAACCACAGAGCCTAGCACTTGTCAATCAGAAGGTTGGCAGTTTGAATCCCCACGATGTGGTGAGCTCCCGTTGCTTGGTTCCTGCTCCTGCCAACCTAGCAGTTTGAAAGCATGTCAAAGTGCAAGTAGATAAATGGGTAGCGCTCTGGCGGGAAGGTAAATGGCGTTTCCGTGCGCTGCTCTGGTTCACCAGAAGCAGCTTAGTCATACTGGCCACATGACCCGGAAGCTGTACGCCGGCTCCCTCGGCCAAGAAAACAAGATGAGCGCTGCAACCCCAGAGTCGGTCACGACTGGACCTAATGGTCAGGGGTCCCTTTACCTTTACCTAAGCCAATACCACTCACATTTCTGTAATCAATAAAGTTGGGGCCTATTAACCTTAAACCAAAATTCTATGTCAGTGTGAATTTTATTTTAGCTGGTTTGGGGGCCTTGACACCCAAGGTCAGGACCCTGGAGAGGGACACAGGTTTCAGGACCATGGACAGCAATCCTACCAGAAGAGCAAGCTGTGATATTCAAAGATGAACAAGGGAGATATCTGGCTGTGGAGATACAAGTACAAGGAGAAAAATTCTTAGTTGTTGGAATTTATGCACCAAATGAAGGCAAATCCGACTTCTTTAAGAGACTTCATGAAACTTTGATGGACTATTTGGATTACAATATGATAATTATGGGAGACATGAATGGCGTGGTCTCCACTAATATGGACAAGGCACAAAGACTTACAGTCACCAAAGAAGGGAGACTCCCTAAGACTTTTTTTGAAATGACTGAAAATATGGACTTGATAGATATTTGGAGAACAAGGAACCCTCTGGAGAGAGAGGGAACCTTTTTCTCCCAAGCAATGATGACCTGGACCAGAATTGACCAAATCTGGGTTACTAGTGGAATGGCCCCAAAGATTAAGAAAGTGGAAATCTGCCCAAAAACTTGCTCCGACCATAACGCCGTGAAGATGGAGATGAAACTCACAATATCTGGTCAATTTAGATGGAGAATGAATGACACCCTCTTTCGAGATAAGGAGATTCTCACGAAGGCCCAAAAGACTCTAAAAGACTATTTTGAAATAAATTTGAGGACCGACGTGGAGAAAAGAGTGATCTGGGACGCAAGTAAAGCGGTGATGAGAGGATTCTTGATTCAACAAAACTCAATAAAGAGGAGAAAACAAAATGAGAAAAAAGAGAAGATTCTGGAAATGATAAAAGAAGGAGAGAGGAAATTAAGAACAAAACCAAAGTCTCAGGACATTTTAAGAGAGATCAAATTATATCAAACACAATATATGGAATTGATGAACCAAGAGATTGAATGGAAGATAAGGCAAATGAAGCAAAAGACTTTTGAATCAGCAAATAAATGTGGCAAACTTTTGGCATGGCAACTGAAGAAAAGGCAGAAACTAAATACAGTTACAAGCCTGGAGGTGGATGGAAAGAATATATCTAAACCCAATGAAATTAGAAATTGCTTCTTAAGTTACTTTAAAAAACTCTACACTCAAGGCCCTCAAAATGAAGAAGATATAGACAAATTCCTTGGAAAATATGGACTACAAAATATCTCTCATCAAAGTAAGATGGACTTGAACCAGAGAATCTCAGAACAAGAGATAGAGGCTGCCATCCAGAATATGCAACTGGGCAAATCTCCGGGACCAGATGGACTGACTTCCAGATACTACAAATCGTTGAAGGAATGGTTGACTCAACCATTAAGAGAAGTTTGTAATGAGATCCTTGAAGGAAAAAGGGCACCTGAATCGTGGAAAGAGGCATATATTTCACTCATACCAAAGTCAGAGACTGAAAAGACCCAACTCAAGAACTACCGCCCAATATCATTGCTCAATGTGGATTACAAAATTTTTGCAGACATTTTGGCAAAAAGACTTAAAAGAGTTTTGATGGAGATGATTCATAAGGACCAAGCAGGCTTTCTCCCTAAAAGACACCTGGCGGACAATGTAAGGAATGTTATAGACATTCTGGAAAAGCTAGAGGTGAATATAAACACTAAAGCAGTATTGATCTTTGTGGACGCGGAGAAAGCCTTCGACAATATTTCTTGGAGTTTTATGAAGAAGAATCTTCATAGGATGGGGGTAGGCCGGGGTTTTGAGAATGGTATGGCTGCAATATACTCTGAACAAAAAGCCAAACTGATTGTAAATAATGTTGTGACTGAGGAGCTTAAGATAGAAAAAGGAACACGACAGGGGTGCCCGATTTCCCCATTACTCTTTATTTCAGTTCTGGAGGTGTTGCTGAATATGATAAGAAATGACCAGCAGGTTAAAGGTGTGCAGGTCGGAGCTAAACATTACAAGTTAAGAGCGTTCGCAGATGACTTAGTATTGACTTTGCAAGAGCCAAACACTAGTACGAAAAAGGTATTAGAAATAATACAACAGTTTGGCCAGGTAGCTGGATTTAAGTTGAACAAGCTAAAAACCAAAGTTTTAGGGAAAAACCTAACAGATATGGAAAAGGAGAAATTTCAAGAGGAAACAGGTTTGACTGTGGTCAAGAAGGTCAAATATCTAGGGGTTTATCTAACATCCAAGAATCAGAATTTGTATAAGGACAATTATGAAAAATGTTGGTCAGAAATTAAAAAGGATTTAGAAATATGGTCAAATTTGAAACTGTCAATGTTAGGCCGAATTGCAGTAATTAAAATGAATGTATTGCCTAGAATGCTATTTTTGTTTCAGACCTTGCAGATTATTGATAAGATGGAATGTTTTAAGAGGTGGCACAAAGATATCTCGAAATTTGTCTGGCAGGGCAAAAAGCCCCGAATTAAATTTAAAATATTGACAGATGCTAAAGAAAGAGGGGGTTTTGCCCTGCCGGACCTAAAATTGTATTATGAGGCAGCAGCTTTTTGCTGGCTCAAAGAATGGATGCTCCTCGAGAATACAGACATCTTGGATCTGGAAGGTTTCAATAACGCTTTTGGTTGGCATGCATATCTTTGGTATGATAAAGTTAACAGTGCCTTCAAAAATCACATTGTCAGAAAAGCATTGTTTAATGTTTGGATAAGATATAAAGATCTATTGGAAAACAAAACCCCTAGATGGGTGTCACCAGTGGAGGCTAAAGCGGTGAAAAAACTCAATATGGAGGTCGGATGGCCGAAGTATTGGGAAATTTTAGAACAGGATGGAGATAAGTTCAAATTACAAAGTCAGGAGAAATTGAAGCATAAAGTGGAAAATTGGTTCCAATATCGTCAAATAATGGAATTTTTTAAACAGGACAGGAAAGTCGGCTTCCAGGTGGAAAAATCAAAATTAGAAACCGAATTGTTAGAACCCAATACTAAGAATTTATCTAGAATGTACAACTTGTTGTTGAAATGGAACACACAGGATGAAACAGTTAAATCGGCTATGATTAAGTGGGCTCAGGATGTTGGACATAACATTATGTCAGCTGACTGGGAATGGTTATGGAACACCGGTATAAAATTTACGGCATGTAATGCCTTAAAGGAAAACATCATGAAAATGGTATACAGGTGGTACATGACCCCAGTCAAGCTGGCAAAAATCTATCATTTGCCCGATAACAAATGTTGGAAGTGTAAAGAGACTGAAGGTACCTTTTATCACCTTTGGTGGACATGCCCGAAGATTAAGGCCTTCTGGGAAATGATCTATAATGAAATGAAAAAGGTACTTAAATGTACCTTTTCTAAAAAACCAGAGGCCTTCCTCTTGGGCATGGTCGGCCAATTGGTGACAAAGAAAGATAGAGCTTTTTTCATGTATGCCACAACAGCAGCAAGAATACTCATCGCAAAGTATTGGAAGACACAAGACCTACCCACTTTGGAAGAATGGCAGATGAAAGTGATGGACTACATGACATTGGCCGAGATGACAGGCAGAATCCGTGACCAACGAAAAGAGACGGTAGAAGAAGAATGGAGAAAATTTAAAAGCTATCTTAAGGACTACTATAAACTTAATGAATGTTAAAATGTCGTAGTTTCCAGAAACAAAGGGGTACAGGGACATAAGGTCAGAGTGTAAGAGAGGACTAAGATGATAGAGATTGGAAAGTAATAATTGGGAGTTGCTAGTTGAACTATGGACATTGGGATGCAGAGAGGGGGGGTATGGGGAAGTCCTAGAAAGGAGGTTTATGAAAATATGTTTGAAACTATACGTGTATGTTTGTCATTTTTAATGTTTGTTTGTTTTTTTTCTCAAAAATGTTGTAAAACCAATAAAAATTTTATAAAAAAAAAAAAAGAAGAGCAAGCTGTGTCCACACTGCCTTGCACAAACTGCCAGAGCTTTATAGTTTGGCCTGGGGGATCAAGAATGAAGCCCTGCCTTCTGAGAACTGCAGCCTGCCAGTTAAAGGACAAGGGTCTATTGGTGAAGCAGTTAGTTCCTCCTAGGCAGTGATGTTCAGTGCTGTAGGGCCTGGGCTATAAAGCATTCCTGATCCCCAGAAGAATAAATACTTTGATTCTTGGAGTCCATAGGCAAACATGCATCTTCTGGGTTTGGGAACTGGTCTGGCGTCTAGGACTGCTGGGTCTTAACAAGATGGTCTGGAGACTGTCCTCCTTATCAAAGCTACTATTGCTTAGAAATTCGAGGTCTGAGAATATGGGGTCTGGGATCATGACATGCTCATGAGTTTGTGTACTCAGTCACTGTGCTATAATGGGTGGGTAACTGAGTGGCCGCTTGACTCCTGCACTGTACTACCACTACCACCACCACCAGGTAAGACCATGAGCAGGTGTGATTGCGAGCACAGGGCAACAGGATGCAGATGTGCTGCCACATGGGTCCCCACGGGTAAGTCAGTGTTGGGGTAGAGATGGAGAAAAGTCTTGTTTGGATAGAATTTTAAAGGAAACTAAGCTCATACACAGTTTCTGGACTTATATGCAGATCAGAATGAAGCTGCTAATCAGATTGCATGCTTTCTTAAATTTTGCTGTTCAGTTTTGGGTCAGGTTTTTGTGCAAAATGGAATATTTTATAGGGATGAGGTCCACACAAGATCCATATTTTAGGGGGTACATGTGTACAAAATATGTAAAAGTGCATACAATTTAAATACATTTGTTTTCGTTCAGTTGTAAGTCCGTTCTATCCCAGTTTCTGTAGTTGCAAAACTGGCATGGAATGGACATAGGCTGATTCATCTGCCCCCAACGGGGGGGGGGGGGGAGATTCAACCTGAGTAGTTTATTGTGGGCTTTCAGAAATCTGGAGCCTAGCTTAGTAAATTTAATTAAAAAACAGCTCCCTTCCACTTTGTCTCTTACCTAACTTTCACAAGTGATACTTTACAAACAGAAATGTATTCTCCCCACCACTTTTGAATTAATTGAGGGTAAACTTTATAGTTCTGAGTTCTGAAGCAAATTGCCAAATTTATTGTGACCTGGTGTTCTGTGCCCTGAAGACACAAAGGTCACAAATTTGTTTGCTCTAATGTGCAATAGTGCAGTGTTTCCCAACCACTGTTCCGTGGCACACTAGTGTGCCGCGAGATGTTGCCTGGTGTGCCGCGGGAAAAATTAAAAAATTCGAAAGATTTTTTTTTTAAAGTCAAATTTTCGATTGGGGCGCTGTCACTAGATGACCCCTGGGGTTCCCTCCCTCCCTCCCGCTCTGCGCCTCCCTCCTCCTCCTCCTCCTCCGGGGAGGCCCTTCTTGGCTCTCGGCCAAGGCGTGGCGGCTGCCACTCACTCACTCACTCGCTCGCCCACCCGTCCCTCCATCCCTGCACCCGGCCTCTCCCCCTCCGTCCCCAGCGCGGGGGCTGCCGGGATCCGTAGTCCCCTTGCCCTTGGGCTCCGCGCCCGCGTGGGGTGCGCGAACTACGTTTCCCAGCGTGGCCTGGCGGGCCGGGCGTTTTGTTTGAAGCGCTCTTCTCCCGGCCATGGAATGAGCGCAGCGGCGGTGGCCGGGCGGGCAGGGGCTCTTCCGCGCAGACCCCACGCAGCCTGCCTGTGCCCCCGCGGAGATCGGGCGGCAGGATGGAGCCCGGGGATCCCCGCGGAGGCGGAGCGGCGGAGGCGGAGGCTGCCCCCCAGGTAGGGCTGTGTCGGGGGGGGTTTATTTTTGCAATGCTGCATCCGCGCCGGAGGGGATGCATCGGACCGCGGGGAGACCCCTTGGCAGGCGTGCAAGGCAATGCATGCGTGCAGGCGTTGCATGGAGTGCAGTGCAATGCAATGGCAACGCGGCGCCCTGCATGCATGCATGCAACTTCCACTGGCGCTCCGGACTTGGCAGGTGAGGGGGGTCCCCAGTGGGCGGCAGAGAGAGCCGGAAGGGCGAAGGGGAGCCGGGGGGAGCAGCGCTGCTCCCCGAGCCGAGCCCGGGGGGAAACTTCGGCGCCGTTGCGCCGGGTGTTGGAAGTGGAGGCTGGCGGGGGCCCCTCACCTGCAAAACCTGGTCGCCTCTCATATATTTCGTGCATTGCATTCATCGCCTGCTTTCTCCTCCAAGGAGCTCCCGGGGGCGCGCGTGGTTCTCCCCGTGTTATCCTCGCAACAACAGCCCTGCGAGGTGGGTCAGGCAAGTGGCCCAAGGGAGCACCCAGGGATTGTCCTGGCCTGGTGGGGTGATTTGAACCCTGCTCTCTGCCCGGTCTTCATCCTCATTTAGCCCCCACATGTGCATGACTGTGCATGACTGAGGTTTTCCCCCCTCGTCTTTGCTATGGTGTGAGTCTGTGCTGTTAATTAATGGGGTTCTGCCTTCGGAGAAGATGAGCCAGCCCTCAAGGAGGTGATTATGTAATTTGCTAGCAATTCATGTCCCTCCCGGCGTGACGCTGCGCGCTGACGTCACGGGGCTGTAATGGTGGTGTGCCTCGAGATTTTTTTCATGAAACAAGTGTGCCTTTGCCCAAAAAAGGTTGGGAAACACTGCAATAGTGCTTGGTTCCTTTTGGAACTTTGTATAATTCTAAAAATTATGAAAACATTGAATGCCTAACAAGTAACTTCCTTATATATTTGTATGAACTAATATGAGCTTGGGTTCATTACAAGCAAGCCAAGTCACTGAACATGACTTTTTTCCATTGTCAGAGGCATGGTCATGCTTCTGAATGCCAGTTGGTGGAAACCACAGGAAACATAGAATTGTAGAGTTGGAAGGGATTCCCAAGGGTCATCTAGTCCAACCCCCTGCAATACAGAAATCTCAACATGCAGTGGGGAAAGTAGTCTTGTGTTCAGGTCCTGTTTGAGGGTCCCCCACAGGCATCCAGTTGGCCACTAAGAACAGCTGGCCCGATTCAGTAGCCCCTGGTTATATCTGTCAGGAAAAAGCAGCAATGCGAAAGCCAGCTGCAAGTTGCTGGAATGCAAAACAGGATGTTGATGTATGGGACTGTACTATTGGAACAAAGGGGCTGTCTATTCACTGTACTGAGCACCGGATGTTAGCTCAGAGTGTCATCTGACCTGTACTGGAAGTACAGGGGTGGAGTTTTATCTCTCTACTGCTGGAGACTGGAGAGTGCAGACACGTTTCTCTGTACTGCTGCAATGACAGAAATAAAGACATGTAAATAGATTTCTGTCTGTCTCTTTTCCCCTCCCTGAGGGAAGCAGGGAGGAGGGAGGAGTTTGTGTGTCCCTCTCACGCTGAGTGGGATCGCCGATAGTGACCTTGCCTGCCGGGAGACGCAGACGGGGAGGTCAGCCAGGATATCAGCCGAATGCCTGGAGAAAGGCAAGTTACCTCTGACCAAGGCTGAGATTCTGACAATATCCTCATTTTTCTGCAAGGTGCATAGTAAATCAGACTTTAAAAGCCCTACTATCAAAAGTGTTCACTGACCAAAAACAAGACCCCCCCCCCAAAAAAAGCAAGAAAGGAATGTGAGATGAGCTAAGAAGAGTGGGAAATTCTGGATATGGACTATGAAATACAGCTTGAGAGAATAAAATGTCAGCAGATGTCTAATTTCAAGGATGCTGCCAGCATCCGAAAGTGTCTAGTTCATATTTTTTTCAATATACGCTAAGACAAAGAAGGTTGTCTTTCATTGCTAAGGCTAGAATACATGTGAGGTTTTGCAATCCTGCCCGGTTTCCTTGACAGGCTTTATTGGTGTGGCCAGCCAAGCAAAAAAAAAAGCTGCTCCCACTGGAGAAATGTTGCTAGAAACAGTTTTCCTATTTGAACTCCCCTCCCCTCTCTTTCACCTGCTAAACCAGAGAGGGCCATTTGCAGCCTTCCTGCAAAACAGCACTTTAATCTGCCTGCAGCCATTTTTCTCCCTTTGCCACAAATGCCATTAACCAACTTCCTTTTTTTAAAAAAAATGATATTTATTAAAATTTCAGAAACAAAAGAAATTACATAGTTAAAAGTAAAAAAGACAAGGAAAAATATAAAAAGGAGAAAAAACATACAAAATACAAAGTATAAAAAGGAATAAAAAAATAGAAAAAACACTTAAAAACAAATTAATCCTTCTGTATCTTACATTTCATTTCCTTGCTTTCCTGACCTCCTCACACCTCCCTTTTTTGTATTCCAATTTAGCTAGTTAATTCAGCAATTTCTTTCCCTCTTTGTTTTTATCTTAATCCTTTAACTTAATATATTATAACTTTGAATTCTCACCTGTTAATAATCCATTTTACATACACCTTTATAACATTGCTGCTTAAACCACTTATCTTCATTCTGACATCATTCTAACATTCATTAATTTTGCAATATTTCTGTAAATAATCTTTAAATTTCTTCCGATCTTCTTCCACCGACTCTTCTCCCTGGTCTCGGATTCTGCCAGTCATTTCCGCCAATTCCATGTAGTCCATCACCTTCATCTGCCATTCTTCCAGAGTGGGTAGATCTTGTGTCTTCCAATACTTTGCAATAAGTATTCTTGCTGCTGTTGTAGCATACATAAAGAAAGTTCTGTCCTTCTTTGGCACCATTTGGCCGACCATGCCCAGGAGAAAGGCCTCTGGTTTCTTCAGAAAGGTATATTTAAATACCCTTTTCATTTCATTATAAATCATCTCCCAGAAAGCCTTAATCCTTGGGCATGTCCTCCAAAGGTGAAAGAATGTACCTTCAGTTTCTTTACATTTCCAACATTTATTGTTGGGCAAATGATAGATTTTTGCAAGCTTGACTGGTGTCATGTACCACCTGTATATCATTTTCATAATATTCTCTCTTAAGGCATTGCATGCCGTGAACTTCATACCTGTGGTCCATAACTGTTCCCAGTCAGCCATCATTATGTTATGTCCAACATCTTGTGCCCATTTAATCATAGCAGATTTCACAGTTTCATCCTGTGTATTCCATTTCAACAGCAAGTTATACATCCCTGACAAAGCCATTAACCAACTTCCTGTGCTCTTTAAGTCATTGTCAGTTTACACTGACGAAAATGACGCCATCGAAATTGTAACAGCAATTCGAGCAGAAACAACACCTTGTTTTTAACATCAATGTGACAAGGTATGCAAGAGAAAGAGTTTCTTCCAATTAGTACAGGCCCGAATATCTCCCTCCACCTTCACAGGACCTTTGTGGTAGTGAGTAGAAATTATTATTATTTGGGGGTGGGGGATGTGCAAAAGTCATGGCACTTTTTTTGAAATCATTTTTATTTGATTTTACAAATATAAAATTACAACAGTCCAAATGCATATCCATATGTAGAGATTACTTTGAATCTCGAGACTTCCCCCCACCCCCTCCATGGGTCCTATTGTCAACATTTAGAACTTAATATTATTTCATAGTCTGTATTTTGTATTGTAATGGGAATTGGGGTTGCTTGTGCGTAAACTGCAAACTGCTCCAAGCTAGCCGTGCAGTTAAAACTATCCCCGGTTGACAGCCCTTGAAACGCGACTGTCTTAGTCACTGGCAGGATCCGTCAGTGGGCGGGACCTAAATTTGCGCCAACATAGGAGTTGTTTGACTCCAAGTCTCCGCCTAGATTCCCTGCGTGGAAGCCTTCTGCGCAGCGTGGGCATGCCAAGCGGAGGTCCGGTGCTCTCTCCGCTGATTTCACTGGAAGAGTCTCTGAGCCTCCCCTCCGCCTTGCTCTCGCCTTCCTCTTTCTCCCTGGTGTCCCCTGGATTTCTTTCCCCCATGGGAACCCTCTCTCTCTCCTTGCTAGTTCCCTCCCCTGCATCACTGGAGCGACTTTCCTCTCCTCTTCCCTCTGATGGCAGTTCCCTGACATGTATAGTCTATATTTTGTGTCCGGGCTGAATGGTGGGGTGGAGACGCTCCTTCAGGTACACTGGGCCAAGGCCATTTAGGGCTTTAAAGGTCAGCACCAACACTTTGAACTGTGCTCAGAAATGCCCTGGGAACCAATGTAGGTCTTTCAGGACTGGTGTTATATCATCTCGGCGCCCACTCCTAGTCACCAGTCTAGCTGCCGCATACTGGATTATTTGCATAACCAAAACCAGCCGCCTGAGAATGCCACCTCCCTCTGCCTAATGGCATTGCCAACCCTGCCTAATGCTAGGTCCAGATTCCCTGTTTGTGATTCACCTATTAGTTTGCCTACGTAGGCCTGCTGGAAATCCGCATCAACCTTGGGGTAAGACCTACAGCAATAATTGGTCTTTGGAGGAAAATAGCTGTAATTGACTTTGTACTGACCACAGGTCATAACAGAGCAAAAACTGTACATAATACAAGATCCAGAGTTGTAGATCAACATGGAAAATTCATAAACAATCAATAACACTATCAATAAAACATTCACATAGGTATAGAGCACATCTAAGTCTACAATCAATTGCGCAAGTGTCTAGATTTTTATTTTTCTGTGTTAAGATTCATCTACAGTGTTGCAAAGATAGTCACTAAACTAGTGTCCTTTCCTTTGGAGGAAAATAAAAATCCGGGCACCCCACTTGAACAGTCAGGACTGATATATGTGGAGTGTTCTGAAAGCCATTCGCTGAATAACATTGCTCTGCGAATTTTGTGTTAGAATGATACATGCATACAAATATCAGCTTCAGCCAATTGTCAGAAGAGAAAATCTGGGTTCAGTGAGTACTAAGATATATAGTTGCACACTTGAGTTGTGAGTTTGCTCTTAACAGTGTTAGACTCAAGTGACTTGGTGGGGGAAAGAAGCAGGATGCCAAAACAAACTGTTACTATTATAAATTTGCAACGAACTGCAATTTCTTCCTCTAATTTGTATATTTGTTTGTGTTTTCTACAGATAAAGGGATTGTTTGGCTGCTGATTGTGCTGCAGAAACTAATTTAAAGGTCTTTTTTAAAAAAAAAAATGCAGTGCAGCTTTTTTTCAAAGCATGAGCTCATTGGTCTCAGAAATCAATTTCTATGCCAACTTCTTTCATATATGGCCGAGCTGTAGGAGGATGAAAAATTATGACGGAGAAGTGTTTGAAGAATTATAAGAGAAACAATTGGCTATGAAATCCCACAAAATGCAGCAGCAGTATTTTTGCAGGTTATTTAAAAGTACTGTGAGAATGATGCATAATGTATTGTATGTTGCTGACAGAATATTGGAAGGGCAGTTTGCTTCCTGGTTTGGACAAAGAGGTGAGAAAAATGTGGTAGAGGGTTTAATGAATAAGATAACGTGTTTTCGGCTGCAGTGTTATACACTTACCGAAGAGTAAGCCCCACTGAACTAATAGGACTTATTTCTGAGTAGACATGTACTATTGGATGATAATTACTTTTTGAATTCAGGTTAAACCTGAAGAAAATGTCTAGCAAAAACTACAGTAATTATTTTGGATTTATTTAAGTGTGTGTGTGTGTGTGTGTGTGTGTGTGTGTGTGTGTCGATTTATGAGTACAAGTGCCAGAGGTAAGTAACAGTGGTGATACAAATATTCAGGTACATCTGATAAGTCATAGCAGTTCAGGAACAGAAAAACAATAAGCCTGAAATAGGCAACAAGCTTCTCTCATCCCATCCTCTTCCACTAGACCATTTAAGGACCACTTTACCAGTTCCTGGAAACCAAAAGAGGAGCGAGTTCTCCTGTGCTCCAGTCCTGCTTGAGGACTTTTGTTGGTGTACATAATGAGAGATTCGAAAACATGCAAGCTATGCTTAGAACTACATGGAGAAAAAATAAAAATGTTTGTGATTTGTCTTTTCGGTAGAAAATCACGGTTTACCCCAGAGCTAGTGAAAAGCTTGTGACATATTTCATTTATTTGTTTTGACGTAATCCATAAACGGATACCAGTTTTGGCTTACTAGTGGATTCAACTGATTAATTTTGTTCGTTAATTTTGTACACGCATGTTATTTGATTTTAGAAATAATAATAGAGCATGGATTTTGCTTAAGCAGCGTTATGAGAATCACATGACCAAGATACTGATGAAAATTGGTTGCTATTTTTCCTAGGGTTTAGAATTTGCCCACTCATGTCTGAGTGCACCTTTTGCAGTGGTCTATTCTCAAACGATTCTGCTGAGCCTTTTAAATAAGCTGAGCTGAGCTGTAGCTTAAGTGTAACCTTTTTTTGATCAGAGGTTTTGGATGGGTGACAGAGCATTTGGCATCAGTATGTTAAGGACAGTGGTGAGAATGAGGGGATTCTCTGAGAGCTTAGGATGTGTCAGCTTATGTTTGAGTGGGTACTTTCACAATAGACAGCTGGGAAATGATGCTTTTGTTATTTCAAATGTGCTTTATTCTAGTGTAAGACGGCTTATATTTTAGAGTAAGTGCGTCATATCAGTACCTGCGATCATTTCTTTTAACCATAGATGCTGTTCTGCATTTCTTGGAAAAGCTGAAATAATAATTGTGCTAATGTAGTATTGCCCCCTTTTTATGATCGTCTGATAATAGTAAATAAACAACATTTGCTTGCATTAAAGAAAAAAAGAAAGAAAACCTGGGTGCTGCAATTTCAGAGGTGGCATTCATATCAAGGGACTTTGGCCTCACCCTCATTGTTCCTTCATCCCTGCATTCCCAGAACGACATAAAATTATGCCATGAAAAAGTGACTCTTATGCCAATGTGAACTCCCTAGCTCCCCTTACTGCTGCCAACTCACCATGCTCCTTCCCTTTCCTAATGAATGCCCCCCATTCCCTCTGCCCATCCCTCATAGCAGTGCTATTTTTCTAGAAAAAGAGGTGCCAGAACTGAACGCTTCCCTTGATCTCTCATAATGGCAATGG
Source organism: Podarcis bocagei (assembly GCF_964188305.1). Classification (NCBI taxonomy): domain Eukaryota; kingdom Metazoa; phylum Chordata; class Lepidosauria; order Squamata; family Lacertidae; genus Podarcis; species Podarcis bocagei. The sequence continues at coordinate 26,906,979 of NC_138136.1, forward strand.
TGCCCATCTGAGAGGTGCCAGAACTTGGTGGCGCAGGAAGGGGTGTCTAGGGCCCATGCAGGCTCCGTGTTGCCCGAAACGGCAACGTGGGGCTTACAGACTCCATGGTGGTTCCGCACAACGTTTTCTGCCCTGGGTGCAGAGCATTTGCACTGCCCCGGGCGCTCGAGCAGCTAGCTACGCCACTGCCAGAACTGAGTTCCGGCAAGTTCTGGCTGAAAAATAGCCCTGCTCATAAGCCACCACTGACAGTTTCCAAGGCCAGTTTTCCAAGCTTGCCAGATCATTTTGTTGCACCTACTAAAAGTGTCATGTGAATGATAGCTTTCAGTGCATGAGATGGGAAAGTAAGGTTCACAGGCAACGGCTGGAGTGGCACATCCCATTTCGCCGTCTGAGGTGAAACAGGAATGTACAACCACATTGGCCCTGGGCGACAAGTATGGCGACTGGGGCATGAGGAGAAAACATGCCAGTGCAGCTGCCTCAGCTTCCCAAAAGCAAACAAGTCATATATTGGGTGTGTCCACTGAGAAATTCCCTAACCTCTCAAAGCTGCATATTGAATTTTAATTTATTTACTTATTAGATTTGTACCCTTCATCATAAGTTCTCAGGGCAGTTCGCAGAATAAAATACAGGATAAAAACAAGTAAAACAAAACAGCAACACAATACCCCACCTCCTTTCCACAAACACATTTAAAAGGCTGTAGAATATTAATCAGCCAAAGCCCTGGTTGAAGAGGAACAGTTTCACCTGGCATCTAAAATATACGGTATACAATGAAGGCACCAGCCGAACCTCATTGGGGAGAGCACTCCACAAATGGGGAGCCACTACAAAGAAGGCCTGTTCTCATGTTGCCACCCTCTGGACCTCACATGGAGGAGGCAAATGAAGAAGGGCCTCAGATTATGAATGCAGAGTCTGGGATGGTTTGTATTGGCATATTTTCTGAGCATGCTCAGATCCCAGTCTGTCAAAGATTCAGCAGCATCCATTCAAAGATTGTGATTGACTCACCAAGTAACAGCCATGATTGACTAGATGTGATCTAGGCAAAGCAGGGTGTATGTGGCAGCAAACTGAGAATTTATGGCGACTGACACCTAGGAGGAAGCCCAAGGTTACCGCTACATATTATTGCCTCTGAGAGCAAAATTGTCTTTGCTTTCTAGGCTGTATCGTTTCAGTGCAATTATGTTCTTTTTTTATCCAAAGAATGGCCCATTCACCACATGCTATGCTTTTCCATACAACATCAACAAATTAATTATTTTTCTCCTCCGTCGAGGAGGAAAGATTTTATTACAGGCTTCTAACAAGTTAAGATGGAAGCTGCAGGGATCCGGTTGTGGCAGTCAATGTTAAATCACTATACTAAAGCTGCTAGGTGAGGCGTAATTTACAGCGTACAATCAGGAAGGAATTGGTACACAGCCTCTCTGCCACGGACCCCCAGATGTGTTGCTCTGTTTGCTGCCACAGGTTCTCCAAAATTAATTCCCCTTGATGGCAACAACTGAACTGTGAGTTGCATAATGCTGAATTTTGACAAGGTTGGCTTGTCCTGTGCAGTCAGGTCTGTACAAGGGGGTATTTATCCTTCTGCTTCGCGCATTGGGTAGAGTTTGATCTTTTAACATTATAAACAGCACAAATAACTCCTGCACTGTAATCCTGTCAAAGGTGACTGTTGACTCTTTGTAAATCCATTTCATGAGCTGTGGCTTAAATTGCCAAATGTCTTCGCTTTCTGAAGTTGCAGCAAAAAGAAGGCAGATCCTAAGCTCAGGCTTACCCAATTAAATAAGGGGGTGCTCAGACGTGTCAGCCTGATGCAGCCCTACAGCAAATTTCAAATAGATTTTTCTTTCTCTGTGTTCATTATGCAAAAAAAGGGCCCCAGATTTCTCTTCTCTATATTCAAGCAATACCACATGTTTAGTATTATCCTGGGGAAAACCTGCAGGCCAAATTCATTCTGAGCGATGCGAGTGTAACTCAGTTCTGGCGGTTGCAGAGGAATTGTTGGAGATCTGTACTAGGATCATAGAATTATAGAATTGTAGAGTTGGAAGGGGCCATGAGGATAATCTAGCCCAACCCCATTCAATGCAGGAATATGCAGCTATCCCATACAGGTATCGAACCTGCAACCTTGGTGTTACCTGCACCATGCTACAACCAACTCAGCTATCATATAATTGATTGAGTTTTTCTTGCCCCAATGAGGCAGTTGTGAGGACTGAAGGTCCCCACCTTCCACTGCTCTCTAAGGCCCTCCTCTCCCAGATCCTTCCCCATCAGTGCAAGACTTGTCTTGTCTCTCTTTGTTCCACCCTCTTCATTCCTCTTTGGGACACCATGGCGGAGGGGATCTGGTCACAGCAGGAAGGGGAGACTTTCCTATTGTGGTAGGAAAGCTCTTGCTCTAAGCTCTTTTGAAATGAAATGGGATCTAATATTCCTTGCTAAAACTTCAATAAGTTTGGCATGATGCTGTATAGACCGTTGGTTTGAGAAGTGGAAGGCAGGTCTAAAGCTCCATTCTACTGTAGAGCACTTTAGATAGCCTTAAGCAAGCAAAGCACTTCTCTGTGAAGGCTACCTGCACACAGGTGGTTAGTGAAAGGGTCTTATGAACAGTGCATTACATGGTATGTCTTTTTTTGGGTGTCGTTAAAAGTTATGCTGATAATTATGCTAGGAATGGCCCGTGTGTTCCTCTCAATGGCTTCCTTACTCCCGCCAGTATTGCAAGCAATCACAGTGGGAGGGGAGGGGAGCTCGAAGAGAACATGGACCGACTAAGACTGTCTCACAATAACATAATTGCTGCACCTTGTCTCCATTACCATTCTATTAACAACCCACACCATTTTCTTGCTAGGCCTTTTGCCAGCAGGACCTTTGTTGCACCTCGATGGCATCGGCGCTAATGATCTTATATGTCCATTGTCCATAACCCTCAGCCTACAATTATGCAGCAGATGGTTAAAATTGCTGGCTCGGTATAAAAGGCTTCCCAACTGCTATCACTTTTTGTCATTATGCCTTATGACACCAGCGGATAATTATCAAATATCACGCTGCCTCGGTGAGAAAATTTATGGAAGCAATTTGGAGAGGCACATTTTTGGAGCAAAGAGGGCATCCGCTTAATGATTCTCTGACTTAGAAGGCCTCTTATTTTTCCAAACACACAGTGTGCATATCGTCAACATTTTTTTTGTCCTTTCTTATAGCGCCTGCAAACAATGGACCTGCAGCTATTTCACACATTACAGATTTTGAAAATCCACTGCATGCCTCAATACCACACTCTAAAGAATGTGTGGAGATTGGGCACAGCAAGGAGCAACGCCTAATCATAGGTTACATCGGCTGTCCTTGCTCTTTTCCCTGCTTTTATTTTTCCGTGTTTGTTCCTGATCTCAAGGAGGAGCTGGGCAGCCTCTGCAGCAGGACACAGACCAGGCTGGCAGGGGTGAGTCACATCTCTGCCACCCCGGCACTTTCCTGAAAAGGAAACTCCAAAGATCAGAGCCTTTCACCAGTGGCGTAGCGTGGGTTGTCAGCACCCGGGGCAAGGCAAGTAATTTGCGCCCCCTAACCCTAACCCCCAGATGTTGCGCCCGGTGCGGCCGGCCCCCCCTGCACCCCCCACGCTACGCCACTGCCTTTCACCCGTTATTTTTAAACCAAACAAAAATGGTTAGGCTGCTAGGTCCAAAAAGTAGTGTGTTCTCACTAGCGTAGATTGCATATTAGGGTAGCATATAAAAGTGGTGTTAGGAAGCACCGCAAAAAAGGAAGGCAGCTTCCACATATTCTGGTTTGAAGTAGCCACCCTGCATAAATCTTTTGTGCAGCCACTGACTTATGGAGAACAATCGGCCATACCATTATGGCACAACTCCGTGAGGACTGTGCAGAAGCAAAGGTGAGTGGATTGTACTCAATTTCAGCTACGTTGCGAGTAGAAAACTTGTAATTGCTTTCCTCTGTATTGAACTGCTTGCAAAAAAACAAAACAAAACCAAAAAGAAACATTGCTCACGATACCTTTTTGCATATCCGGTTCGTGGAAATGTTAAGACAACAATCATGGATGCAGTAAGAAGCCATATCTGCAGCATTTTATTCTGGTACTTTCCTGTCATTATTTACCTGGATAGAAACAACATTTGTGCTGCAGTAATGCTGATGCATTATTTTATGTTATGAAATTCTCTTTTTCCTGCTGCGATTTGCTGTTGACACCTATTTACTGTCTAGCTCAGCTACGTAATGAAATAGACAGAAAGAATAGGCAACTATTCTCCCCCCCCCCATCCTTGTATTTATAGCCTGATTTCAAGACTGACTGTACAAGCAAAATAAAATAAAATAAAATAAAAAACAAGGTCATGATAAGTCACAGTAGCTATTGTGTTAACACAGTGTTGTGACCAGTTACTGTCTTTGAGACCAGGGTTCTAGGCAGGTGCAGTGGGGCATTCTAGCATCCCAATTATAGAAGAAACAGCAACTACTGGATCCAAGAAGAAAAATGCAGAAAGGATACAGAAAATGCTGCAGCCAGTATCTAAAGGGAAATGGCAGTTCACGTGTAAAGAGGAAAAGTTCTATGGCCAGCTTCCTCACTGCCACGCTGCACCTCCTGTATCCTAAGTGCAGTGGCGTAGCGTGGGTTGTCAGCACCCGGGGCAAGGCAAGTAATTTGCGCCCCCTAACCCGTGGATTTGCGCCCCCTAACCCTAACCCCCAGATGTTGCGCCCGGTGCAGCCGGCCCCCCCTGCACCCCCCACGCTACGCCACTGCCTAAGTGGCTGCAGAGGCAGAGGTGGTAGCAACAGATCTCCTGTTCAGCCATGGAGGAGGAAGGCAGCCAACAGCAGGTCTGGATTGCGGCAGGGGATGGGGATGGGGGAGAGAGAGAGAGAGCCTTGGGGTTGGTAGGCAGAGGAGCTGGCAGAGCAGGGGGGCTGCTGAGGGACAGGTGCATCCTATTCTAGCTGTCCTTCTTGCCTCTCCTGGCCTACCCATCCACCATCTCTTGCAGCAGCACCTGTCTGTGATCAAGCAGACTGCAGTGTGACAATAACCTTAGATTTTTATTATATATGTCTCTCTCTCTCTCTCTCTCTCTCTCTCTCTCTCTCTCTCTCTCTCTCACACACACACACACACACACACACACACACACACATGTATCACCAAGGACCCTATGCAACTTGGCAGGTAATTCAGCAGAAATGAAGCATTGGATCAGGGGTCGGCAAACTAAGGCCCCCGGGCCAGACCAAGCCCACCTGGGTCCTAAATCCAGCCTGCACCGCGAAGCCAGAACCCACTGCGAAGCCTAGACTCCCGGAGATGGTGACGGGAGGAAGAGGCCAAGCGGCGGCGGCTTTGCCACTCAAATGCCACGCTTTGTTTACCTCAGTGGTGTTTGATTGGCGGAGACATCCCCACGCCGCACTGAGGTAAACCAGGAGCGGCGTTTGATTGGTAGAGCCACTGCCGCTCAGCCTCTTCCTCCCGTTGCCGCCGCCACCCTAGTGCTCCTTTGGGCCAGAGAGCAGAGCAGATGAGCTCACTCTGCCTACCCATGAGAGGCGGCAGCAGTGGTGGCGGCGGCAGCAGCCGCTGGGAAGATAAGCGCAGCAGCTGGGGCTAGGGGTGGGGTGGGGAGGAGGACTGCTTGCCCCCCTTTCCTCTTCTTCCACTCACCCCCTGGTGCTGCTTCTCTGGCCTGCCACAAGGTCTGAGGGACAGTGGACTGGCCCACTGCTAAACAATTTTGACGACCCCTGAATTAGATTGTGAGATTTTGAAAAGGCATTAGCAGCAAAGCAACTCTTTCAGCCTGAACTTACATGGGGGGGGGGAGTGTAAGATGAAACAAAAGGTGGACACTGAGTGTAAATGGTATCAGCCAGCTTTTTTGCATGCCGCAATTCAATACAGGCACTTGAGCCTCTTAGCACACATGGGCCAGTGATAGTGCCCATTAGGGAAGCCTCATTTCTTACAGGTACCAGAGTATATTTATGCTGTAGTATTTGACACTCAGGGAATATATGTTGGCACACTGGGTATGGGATAATGCCAACCAGATGGTTTGAGACAATTCAGGGAGAAAGCAGCTGGACTGCTGCTATATGGGAGCTAGCTAATCTGTTATGCAAATGTGTTTTTTTCTTTGCAGTTCTGAATGTGTGGGGAAACATCTGCAGCTGATCCACTGCACACAGCAGATGTTGCCAAGGATCCTCCTTTATTGACAAATGGTTAAATAAATGCAGGACAGTAAACATGAGTGTACACTGGGCACAGATATCACCTTATTGGCAAAATAAGCTAAACATTTCGTAGCTAAAAGTTTTTGGAGTACATGAATCCTATTCACTGTTGTTTATTTCAATCACTCTGTAGGCAATTATCCAACTTTTTTAAAAGGCCAATATGTTAAATACACAACATAATTTACAGAAAACACAGTAAAAGCCCAAAGCATGCATGCATTTCAGTTCTCTGTATATTTACATGGATGTAAATCCCTTCTGAGTTCAGAAAATGAGTATATGTCCATAGGATTGCAGCTCTGGGGTATGATTCTGTATGGAGGGATTGAGGAAGAATTTTGATTCAGTTTGCATTGCAAGTCAAATCTACCTAATTTGCATTTTTTGACCAAATACAAACCAAAACCTATCCTTTGAAATTCAGAGTTCTCCAGCCAAGTAGCCATGTGTATACAGGCATATACAATAAGGTTGACGTGTGCATTAAAATGTGTATATTTTTGAAAAAATATAAATATTAGGGAAAACGTGTTTTGCTAAAATGTGTATGTTAGGGGAAATGGCATACAAAAATGTGGCCGTTAGGAGAAATTTGTGCTAAAATGCTGGTGAATTTCCATAAGGCCTTTTATTTTTTTAAAAAATGTGGAGAATTGCATTTAAGATTAGGAAAAACAAGAAACTGAAATTGACAGTGTCTCCCATCTCTACCTATATGCATTTACAAGGGCAAAAGTGCCAATTGATTGCCACAGGATTTACTCCTGTGTAGCCCTCGAACTGTTAGTGTATGAATGTAAAGAAAGTTTAAAGCCATTTGACCAGTGAGTGTTTTGGCCTCCAATACACAAAGGTGTGATGTTACACTAAAAGCAACTCCAGTCCTCATGTAGCAATTTGTCTTTTTAATGAACAATTTTAAATGTCATTTTGGAGTTACACAATGGGGGGGGGGAGTAAACCCATAGAATGAAGCATCATTAATATTCATAGAAACAAGCAGAGTTCACATTTTGCAGTGATTTGGAATTTGACTGATCGCCATACAAAAACTCGTCTCACTTGAAAGTAAAAAAAAGATTTCTTTCAAGTTAAGGATTGATATTTGGCACAGCTCCTCTGGCAGAAAGTGCAGAAAAACTACTTCAAAAGTCTGTGTCATCAGTTTCTACAGAATAAAAAGATCAATCTGTCCCCATTCGTCGAGGTCAGTGATGATGGTCTGAAACAGTAATGTCTGCAAAAGAAAGAATATTCTGTGATGAACAATCAAATAATTTCATGCCCTCAAGTGGAAGAACTCTGCTTTGATAGTTAAATTTGACAAAAATAATAATAAAATAGTGAACTGATGATGTTGGTTTGTTTTCAAGGGTACTTCTAGATGGGAGCAATATCTCATATAAATGGGTCATTCCAATCTGATTTTTTTGTGCTCATGATTGACACACAAGATTCAACACACACAGCTTAAGTCTTAACACACTTCAGAGCTATGGCATAGTCTCCCACCCACATCAACGGAGGGTGGTGGTCCTTGAGATAATGTTTCCATGCTACCAGGCATTTAATTCTTGATTACTATTTTGTTCACGTTTCTATATTCTCATACGCATGACTTTTTTTCAGCTTGAGTTCACCAGAATTCAGTTCCATCACCTCTCAGATGAGCTCCATTGCCATTATAAGAGAACAAGGGAGGTGTTTGTGATGAATTCTGGCACTTCTTTTTCTAGAAAAATAGCACAGCTCATACGAAATCTTCTTGGACAGAGACAAAGAAAATTACATAGCCAGTTTGGGGGCCATTTTACTACCCTGAGCCAAATTCCAGTGTTTCTCAAGGTAGCAAAATATCCCTTGTGCTGTGTCAGGAAGAGGACATTGGAATCTAGTGGTTAACATTGGCTGAGACAAAAAAAAGGCACACCATCAATACACTTCTAGATTTGTTTTTTTGTTTAGGGCATTTTATGTGTATAGAAAGAAAGTCATTCCTTGTATAGGCAAATATGGGAAGGACACAAAATGTGTGCAATGAAACAAAGGGGTGTAACGTTGAAATGGCCTTGCTAATGCTCTGTTCAGCTGTAGATTTTAGTCAAGCATGCACCATTTAGGAAACAGATGACATATCAGTGGGAAACTTAATTTACAACAGTGGCATCAATCAACTCTTTCCCCTGCTAATGAAAAAGCAATTCATCCTGCCTCTGAGCATATGCAAAGTGCCATCCCTGCACCACTGAGGAACACTCAAAGCCTAGCCCCACATTCACTTCAATGGGACGTATTCAACTAACTTGTTCCATCCATGGATTTCCGCTTGCACAATGGAGCGTCTTCTCTGCCTCCATCCCACATGCTCCTTAAATCTGTTCTGGGGGCTCCCCAACCCTCCAGGGCAGATTTGGGGAGAGTGTGGTCCATGCATGGGGAGAGGAGGTGGGAAATCCTGTTGCGTGCAGCTCAAAATCCTAGCTCTGATAGAATGAGTTAATTGGGTATTGCCCAATGGCCAGAGAAACTTCCTTAGAGGATGCCGACCATTAATGCTCCTTCCTTGTGTAATCAGAACTTCATAATGGGGCTGGCTTGTGCAACACAGACCCATGCTGAGTCTGAATTTGAGCTGCACTGTGAATAAAAGCTACTCTCGTAAAACTATACTGATGCTCTGACAATTCAACAGATGCTCGTTTCATCATCAACAAGGCAGGCTTTGTTTCTTTCCAGCAATTTGCATCAGGAGCTCCACTCCCCCTTGCCATTTGGAGCGAACGAAGCACTGCGAGTCCTCTTTGGCTTCCCGTATTTAATTCGAGGACTGGGGCTAATTTATGGCACTCCTTTGAAATATTTTTATATTGGGCCACTCCACTAGGACAACATAAAGCAGAGAGTAATTTATTTCTATGCAGTCGTTACAACAGCAAGTGCCTTGATGGATAGGGCTGAGTACCGTGATGAGATATTTAACGATCACTAACGATCATCATGAATAAAGTCCATTTGAAGCTAAAGCAAACATTGCCATCCACTGCAATCAATGACCCCGGCAATCAGCTCAGTAGTCCAAACGAAGTCAGCAGGAGTCTGGCATGAGATTTCCCAGAATTACAGCCAAGAATCCAGAAGCAATGTTGTCAAGCGTGGAGAGTCCTCCCCTCCCTTTGGCAACTTCACAGATTCGAATTAACAAGCAGTTGATAAGATTTATGGTCCGTTTATTACAGCATCATGTTGCAAGCACAGATACACAGCTCTCCACAAGGAGGGCAGTTGGCTAGTCTAATCCCCGTTCCACAGCATTTTGGGCGCCAGTGGGGAGTTCCTCCCTCCCTCTGACTCCTTTGCTCTCTCATATGTTTTGGCCTCCAAGTCCGTGGTGAGGTGAGGGGTCCCCCACGCTCTCAAGTGATGTCTCAACTAGCTGCCCCCTCCCTTCTGGTTCTGTTGTCATTATCTCATAACTGGGTAACTCCTCCCTAAGCTGTTCAGCTCCTGTCTCTCTCTCTGCTTCTGAACATGCTGTGGACAAGTGGGAGCGACTTACCCCTCCAGTTCTCCATTGAAGAGAAGCTGGTCTGCCATAGAACACATTCCCCAGTCCTCGTCTTCAGATCATTCCCTGACAGATGTTGAGCATGAAGAGAGACCAGGCAAGGGCTTCTTACCCTCTGGTATACACAGGGAAATGACCCGTGACTCCACGTAAACCACTGTTTCTCTGCCTGCAGCACAGTCAAGCAAATATATAGCCATTTTGTTAACTTTTTTGTTCAATCATTTGACAGTTAATAATAATAATCAAAAAAACTCTGCCCCAGATGAAGTTACTTCAGATCATAATATTCTGCAAGAATATATATATATAATTATGTTAATAATCTCAGAGCTGTTGATTTTGCTAAGCAAGGTTTGGGTCAGCTGACTTTCCAGATGTGGAGATTCTCCACATCTCGTATAACTTAGGAAACCATGCTGAAATATCTGTAGGGAAGTTTTCACATCAAAGAGGATGCAAAAAAATGGTTCCAAGGGTTTGCTATTTTTCCCCTCTTGAAACAGAGGCAGCCTATGGTTCTGTCCCCAAGCATGTTCTTCCATTTTAAAGTCAGTAAGAAGGAATTAATAGTTGCCTCCAGTTTTTCTGGATGATGACTTGGGTAAATATTAATGATGGGCAAAGCTCAAGAGAGTTGAGGGCTTGGTTTGGAAGAGTATCCAAAACCTAACTAAAAGAGTGTACCTTCTTTGATGTGGAAATCAGGCTGGAGATCTCAGAACAAGCTACTATGAAATTAATGCTGATTCTTTGCTTGATCCGGATCTGAGTTACCTTGAATGTTGTTTGGAGTGTGAGAGCAAGATGCCTTTGCTGTTGAAAAGTGTTGCCAAGGTGGAGTTTAGCAAATTTTCAAAAGTTATTTTCTTTGTCAGATAATGTTTAGACTTTGTGTTGAAGCCTGAAGAAAATAAAAATCACACTGGTAGCTTTACATGTTTTTTTAATGATAGCTGAATATTTTTCCTGCTCTCTTTCACGCTATGTGTTAGGTCTGGCCCAAGGATATTTAGAAAACAAATGTTTAAAACTACCCAAAAAGCAAAAACTCCAAGCGCTATTCTCTACATTCTTTTTTTCCAACCCCGCATTCACGGCAGTGGTTGGAGAGAGAAAAAACTGTGTAATGTGTTTAAGACTGAGTGCAAGTCAGGGACTTTTTGCACATTATGCACAAGTCTCTGGATTAAAATCTAGGGAGCTGGTGTGGCATAGAATGCTGTGAATCAGAAAGCCACTGGTTTAAATCTCACTTCTGCCATATGCCTACTGGTTGGCCATAAAGAAAACCACTTTCTCTCAGCCTCAGTGTTGCCATTTGCGATTACAATACAGTGGTACCTCGGGTTACAGATGCTTCAGGTTACAGACTCCGCTAACCCAGAAATAGTACCTTGGATTAAGAACTTTACTTCAGGATGAGAACAGAAATCACGCAGTGGTGGCGCAGCGGCAGCAGGAGGCCCCATTAGGTAAAGTGGTACCTCAGGTTAAGAACAGTTTCAGGTTAAGAACAGACCTCCAGAATGAATTAAGTTCTTAACCCGAGGTACCACTGTATTGATACACAGCCTTCTGCTTTGGCTCATCTTCCTTTTTCTCCCCCCCCCCTTTTTTCTCTTTTCTTTTCTTTTATCTTTCCCATAGTTGCTTATGTTCTGTGTCATGTACTTCGATATTTTTTGTAGTTTTTAAAGCCCCCCCCCCCATTACTATTAAGGAATTTTCCTGTGTAATTTTGGTTGTCTATATTTATTTGTACCTGTTTAAAGCAAAAAAAAAAAGTTTTTTAAAAAGTACATCATAGGTATAAGAGCATAAGACAAAACAAAACCAAAAACAAAACAAAAAACAATGGGTTGGTGCCAAACCCTTTCCCATTCACATCTTCCCCATTCCAAATGGCCCCAAACTGTTTTCATCCCCGCTGTGGTGGGTTTCAAAATGAACGTCTGCATTTTGAACACCGTTGGAACGAAGTGTGTGAAAGTTGTTTTAAGGACCAGTTTCGTGTGGGAAGCTGTAGTCAGAGAAAGGGCTAACCACCATTTAGCCAGTGTGGTGTAGTGGTTAAGAGCGGTAGACTTGTAATCTGGGGAACCAGGTTTGCGTCTCCGCTCCTCCACATGCAGCTGCTGGGTGACCTTGGGCTAGTCACACTTCTCTGAAGTCTCCCAGCCTCACTCACCTCACAGAGTGTTTGTTGTGGGGGAGGAAGGGAAAGGAGAATGTTAGCCGCTTTGAGACTCCTGAAGGGGAGTGAAAGGCGGGATATCAAATCCAAACTCCTCCTCCTCTTCTTCTTCTTCTTCTTCTTCTTCTTCTTCTTCTTCTTCTTCATCTATTGTACACTTCCGTCAAGCTCACAACAGATCGTTATTCTTATCAATTATCTCTATCTGCATTCCAAAGGAATCCCTCATCTTGGTATCAGGGAACATTTCTCTATGTGGTATCATTCTAAACATAGCCAGATCTTTCTTGCTGAACCCTTGTCCCCTAAATAACTATTTAAACATTTCCATTCTTCTTCCACCAATTTTTTAGGTTTATCTCTTATTGCAACCCATTGTTTTAAAAGAAGTGGCTTGCTTTTTAAATAAATAAATAAATAAATATTGGCAGACACGTGTGTGCATAACATTTGTTTGCCCACTCTGAGACGCAAAAGTTCCTGTGCTCAGTTCCTCAGCATCTCCTGGTAGAGCTGGGAGGGCCCACTGTAGTGTAGACACTATTGAGCTATATGGACCAACGCCCTGACTCAGGCTGGATCTAGACACATCAAAAAAAGCGTTTCAGGAAAGCGCGTTGTAAACCTCATATTGGCAAATCACATTTGCGAAAGGCGGAACTCTACAGCGCCACCTGGTGTCAACGGTGTTATAATGCATTTAAAACTATTTCTCTACTAATGTAGCTGAGTCCTCAGTAAGAGGCAGCTTCATATTTTCTATTGTTTTTCATGCATATCTCCGAGTTCATTCATATTATCATAGAATTGTAGAGTTGGAAGGGACCCTGAGGATAATCTAGTCCTTGCAACGCAGGAATATGCAGCTGTTCCAAATAGCGATTGAACCTGCAACCTTGGCATTATCAGCATCATACTCTAGGTAAAGGGACCCCTGACCATTAGGTCCTGCCGCAGACGACTCTGGGGTTGCGGCGCTCATCTTACTTTATTGGCCGGGGGAGCCGGCGTACAGCTTCCGGGTCATGTGGCCAGCCTGACTGAGCTGCTTCTGGCGAACCAGAGCCGCGCACGGAAACGCTGTTTACCTTCCCACCAGAGCATTTATCTACTTGAACTTTGACGTGCTTTCGAACTGCTAGGTTGGCAGGAGCAGGGACCGAGCAATGGGAGCTCACCTCGTCGGGGGGATTCGAACCGCCAACCTTCCGATCTACAAGTCCTAGGCTCTGTGGTTTAACTCTAACCAACTCCTTATCCAGGCCAATGCACATCTTAAGCCATTTTCCGGCCATTCCAAACTTTGTTAATATTGGGATGGCTGTTTGTAAGGTAGTTGGTGGGTGGTGGAGGGTGGGGAGAATGAGAATTTCTAAAGGAACATCTTTGCCAAGGTCTGTTGTATGTCATTAAAATGCATTTAACGTAACAGTGCCCTAGGCTCCGTGCTATTCAAGGAATCTCTCTCGCTTTTTGATAGGTGAAAAGAAAAGTGGCCTTGAAGAGCTTAGAAACAATCCGCCTTCCTGCCGAGCTCTTCTCTCAACATCTTAACTTGAAATGGTGCAAATCATTCGTAGGACGGAATGGCAGAGAAAGGCAGGGAGAAGAGTACACAGCGAGGAACTCAGGAGAGGAAAATAGACATGATCAGCAACAGCAGGAACATGGTGTGGTAGGACTAGATCAGGGATGGGGCACTTTCAGCTGTTGGTGAAATCTAACTCCCGTCAGCCCCAGGCAGCATGGCCCAATGGTCAGGGCTGATGGGAGTTGTAGTCCATCGTTCAGCCCGGAAACTGAGGTCCAGCTCTGGTGGTTCCCTCCCTGCGAGAAGTGAAGCTACAGGAAACCAGATGGAGGGCCTTCTCGGTAGTGGCACCCGCCCTGCGGAACGCCCTCCCATCAGATATCAAGGAGATCAGTAACTACACAATTTTTAGGAAACATATGAAGGCATCCCTTTGTAGGGATGTTTTTAATCTTAGATATATGCTTTTATATGTGTTGGAAGCCCATCCCCCGAGTGGCTGGAATAACTCAGTCAGGTGTGTGGGGTACAAATAATAAAATTATTGTTATTTCCTCAGAAGTAAGCCCTCTGAGATTGATGGAGCTTGCTCTGAGGTACATGCATCAAGGATTGCAGCCTTAGCTGGCATTTCAGCTGATTGCAGCTGTATTTTACAGGCAGGGGGGGAAATGCAGTTTGATCCCACGCTAATTATATACCTGCATGATGTTCTTTTAAGAAATGAAATTACGGTAAGTGTTTTAAATATTATGAGGTTTTGAAAAAGCCAGTAATGGAAGGAATAAATGGTTTTGGAAACCATTAAAGCCTTTTGACGAACACTGACAAAAGCAAAGAAATGAAAAGCGACGCTGAGTCCTTGTAGCCTGCTGTTTGTCATTTGAGGTTTTTCTTACTTTCGCACCACCACTCAGCATAATTTAAAGGAACCGGGCCGATTCGATCAACAATTCATGATCGTTTCATTGCACAAGCCCTGGGGAGGAACCTCTTTCTGTTAGAAAGCCTCAGCTTAGTGCTAGGTGTTCCGAATCAATGCAGCTTGCCTAGAATTGTAGAGCTGGAAGGGACCCGGGGGGTCATCTAGTCCAACCCCCTGCCATTATTCCAAATTCTGTATGAAATGAACAGTAGCTAAATGCAGGTGCTTTGCGGGGCATTATTTGAAAAGAACTTTAAAAGTTACTTCATGAAATAAGAGCTGACAGTAAGAGCTGTCAGGAAATCCGCTCGACTTCCTAGTGGGGAGGAGTTGTGGTGGACCACGTGGCCACCCACTCCCCCCAGGGGCAGGGGACGAAGTTCTACATTGGCCCTAGGGATCCCGGCCATGTCAGCATGCAGCCAGCCAATCCGTCGGCTGGTGGGGGCGTGGCCAGGACCATTTAAGTGAGGGCGAAAGCTGGGAGGGCTTCCTCTTGGCTCGCTTCCTGAATCTCCCACCCTCCGTGCCTTTTGCAGGTTTTCATTGGCCTTGCTATGGACCTCGGTTGGTCGCCGTTGGGGGGCCTGGTAGGAATTTTTCCACTTGGCAAAATTGGCGCAGGCCATTTGGTTTTCACCTACCTCGTAGCAATCGTCACAACTTTGTGAGGTTCTGTGGTTAGGCATTGTTTGACCTTTTGATGGGGGAGGGGAGGTGTGGCCATCACCTGCCCCTCCAAGTTTAAGGGTATTCCATTAAAGGAATCTAGAGGCGGGGCTAGGGCCATGACATGACCCCGTCGGGAACACCTGGGGGAGCTCGAGTTTGTCTGCATCGATGGGGCTCCCCCTTCTGGTGGTTTACTGTTATTTGGCGCTGTGGGTTAAACCACAGAGCCTAGGACTTGCCGATCAGAAGGTCGGCGGTTTGAATCCCCGCTACGGGGTGAGCTCCCGTTGCTTGGTCCCTGCTCCTGCCAACCTAGCAGTTCAAAAGCATGTCAAAGTGCAAGTAGATAAATAGGTACCGCTCCGGTGGGAAGGTAAACGGCGTTTCCGTGCACTGCTCTGGTTCGCCAGAAGAAGCATAGTCATGCTGGCCACATGACCCGGAAGCTGTACGCCGGCTCCCTCGGCCAATAAAGCGAGATGAGTGCCGCAACCCCAGAGTCGGTCACGACTGGACCTAATGGTCAGGGGTCCCTTTACCTTTACCTTACTGAGTTGAATAGGATCCAAATTGCAGCAGTCTGATTGGTCCTAGAACAATAGGATTCAGAATGCAGCAGTCTGATTGGTCCTAGAACAATAGGATTCAGAATGCAGCAGTCTGATTGGTTCTAGAACAATAGGATCCAGAATGCAGCAGTCTGATTGGTCCGCAGGAGCCACCTAATCCAACTCCAGGTGGAAATGAATCCGCAACCTGATTGGCCTACAGGAGAATCCCGGAACTAGCCAATCATGTGGGGCCCATTGTGTAAATAATGCATATAAAGCAGACATTTCGGGGGAAATTCCATTCCTCACTACTATGAGCTAAATAAAGAGCATGAAATCCACACTCAACTCCGAGTATATTTCATTTACCCTTACTGGACTTCCTGCACAACGGGCAGGAGTCAGATATAGTTTGGTCCATTCAATGCCTAAGCCAATTACCGCTCACATTCTGTAATCAATAAAGTTAGGCCAAAATTTGCCCAATAACATTAACCTAATATCTGTGTCCTGGTGTGTTTTATTCTTCAACAAGGGGGTGGGGTCTAGACACGCAAGAGACTCCCTTGGGAGGCGTTGGGCTCTCCTTCACTAGAGGTTTTTAAGCAGAGATTGGATGGTCATCTGTCATGGAAGCTTTAGTTGAGATTGCAGGGGTTGGACTAGATGACCCTTGAGGTCCCTTCCAACTCTACAATTCTATAAGAAGAACTTTCATAAAATGAGAACTGCAAAAAGCATTATCACATCCATATTGTAAAAAATGGAGCCGGAGTCAAATTTCACCAAGTTTGATAATTTAAGAAAGTTATAAAAAGAATTCCTAATTTCTGCATTTAGGTTTCAAGCTTGAATTTTGGAGGTGCCACTTTTTGATTGTTTTGTGTTTGGCAGGTGCTTAATAGAGTAGCTATCAATCTCCCAACTGTCAAATAATATGTATATACCATTGCATGTTGTCTGTCTGGGGCTGTCACATACTACCGTATTTTTCGCTCTATAACACGCACCTGACCATAACACGCACATCGTTTTTAGAGGAGGAAAACAAGGGAAAAAATATTCTGAATGAAACGTATATTCATAAACGTATAATGAAAAATATTCTGAATGAAAGTGGACGTATCATTTTTGTGCTTCATGCTGTGGCCACAGACATGTGATCTGATGGTGAATTTGGGGTGACCCAATGCAAAAATCCTGAGAATCCCTGTGGATCCATGCTTTGTAACCATGTTTTTGCACCATTGCAGCCCCAGGCAACAGTGGGTGCGTGATTTTTTGGGGGGGGCAGGCTGTAGCCATGGACATGCTATGTGCTCTGATGGTGAATTTTGGCTGACCCAATGCAAAGATCCTGAGGATCCACGTGGACCCATACTTTTTAACCACGTTTTTGCACCATTGCAGCCCCAGGCAACAGTGGGTGCGTGATTTTTTTTGGGGGGGACAGGCTGTAGCCATGGACATGCTATGTGCTCTGATGGTGAATTTTGGCTGACCCAATGCAAAGATCCTGAGGATCCATGTGGATCCATGCTCTGTAACCACGTTTTTGCACCATTGCAGCCCCAGGCAACAGTAGGTGCGTGATTTTTTTTTGGGGGGGGGACAGGCTGTAGCCATGGACATGCTATGTGCTCTGATGGTGAATTTTGGCTGACCCAATGCAAAGATCCTGAGGATCCATGTGGATCCATGCTTTGTAACCACGTTTTTGCACCATTGCAGCCCCAGGCAACAATGGGTGTGTGATTTTTGGGGGGCAGGCTGTAGCCATGGACATGCTGTGTGCTCTGATGGTGAATTTGGGGTGACCCAATGCAAAGATCCTGAGGATCCATGTGGATCCATGCTTTGTAACCACATTTTAAGTGGGGAGGGAAGGAAAAACACAGAAGGCTAAGAATGCAGGAGAGGGCTATAACGTGAGGAAAGGAAGGCAAAAGTTTCCCCCCACCCACCCACACAAGCCAGCCAGCGTGCTCTCTCTCTCTCCCTCTCCCTCCCACCAGCATGACAGAAGAAAGCATTTTAACTGCATTAAGAACTATTTAGCAGCGAAACCTAAGCTTTGCCATCCCTTAAGAGGTACAGACACTGTAATCTTCCAGATCGCATGAATTTACAGGCAAAACACTGTTTAAGGATTTCATCCTTTTAAATGGAAGAAAGCATATTTGAATGCTGTGTGTCTCCAAAAACAAAAAGTAGGAAGTCAAATCAGAATTTTAAGCCGAACCTGTAATCTCTCTTCCCTTCACAAACATTGTTCCCTCCGGAGCAGGGAGAGGATAGAAGGGAGGACGCTCCTTTCCTTTCCTCTCTTCTTGCCTGGAGGGGAGGGGCTTTCCCTGCTCTTTGTTCCGTTTGAGCAAACACAGTAACGAAACAGAGAGGGTGGGCAGTAAGACCCTGAGGCAGAATGCAGGAAAGCAACAGCTTCCTCTCTCATGGAGCTCCCTTCTCCCTGAAGCGCGGTTTGATTTTTGCCTCATTTTTCGGCTCCAGGGACCACACATTCGCTGCATAACACGCACAGACATTTCCCCTTCCTTTTTAGGAGAAAAAATCTGCGTGTTATAGAGCGAAAAATACGGTAAATATCATTGCATGCCACCTGTTCCACAGTCCAGTGCTAAATATCACTGCAAATCAATGATAAAAGGCTGTCAAGTACTGAAATCAAATGTCACCAGGTGTCAAATACCGATGATTCAGTGACTGCTTGAATATTCAATATATATCGAGTTATATTTGACATTAACACTTGCTGAAGAAATTCTGAAGGTAGTTTTTGAGACCAAATCATTTCTGTAAGATATGGGACAGATCCCCATATCACATGGCAACCCATTAGAATCATGGAATCACAGAGTTGTAGAGTTGGAAGGGATCCCAAGGATCATTTAGTCCAACCCCCTGAAATGCAGAAATACCACCCACAGCTATCCCTGGGTGGGCTTGGACGCAGGCAGCTTGCCACGCAGAACCCGTTATCGCAGGAGGCAATTTAAAGTGGCTTCAACATGGCAACCACATCCTGTGTAAATGCCCTTATTGTAGAAGCCCTCAGGATTGTGTTAAATAACATACTTAATGCACACAGTGAGATCCCTCTGAAATACACATTTTATATGCTTTTAATGGCCTCTGGTCCTTCTGTCAGCTCGGAAGAAGCATCACATTGTGCTACAAATGATATCTTACTTTGTGCAACAGAAATTGAATCCTAAGTGAATTGGTTTGTGATGAGCTTCTTTGGTTTTTACTTGCAGAACTTGTTGCAAAGCAGCACTTGAACTTAAGTTAACACAATCTGATCCTAATTCTCTTGTCTTCTTTTTTTAAGTGCCGATGCAAAGATTACATTGTAAAAATGCATAACTCTCATTTGTGGAATCAGTTGCATAAGAAATAGAACCCATCTTGCCCCACATTTCTTAATCTGCCTTTTCTTAAGTGTAAGAAATAACTCACACATTATGTTTAGCAGTCAGGAGGCATAGCTGTCATCGGGCAACCATCAGACATTCTACAGAGCTGTCTTGTGAACTGTTGCTTGGTAGGGGAGATACAAATATTTTAAATAAATAAAAATACCCAATGTTACAAATTGCTGAGGTTGATATGTAGCTTTATTGATGAGCTGAATGCATTATTTATTCCATTGCTATTATAGCCCCATAAAAATACTCCAGGAGCCTGCAGTGAGAAGCCATTAAATAAAACAGTTTTAATATGTGAGTAGGGAACCTGTGCCTCCCAGATGTTGTTGGACTACAGCCCTTATCACCTTTGGCCATGGGCCATGCTGGTTACAGCTGATGGGAGATAAAACCCAACAATATCTAGAGAGCCACATGTTCCCCACCTTCCTTTTTATAAGATTAGGTCCAGTCGTGGCCGACTCTGCGGTTGCTGTGCTCATCTCGCTTTACTGGCCGAGGGAGCCTGCATACAGCTTCCGAGTCATGTGGCCAGCATGACTAAGTCGCTTCTGGCGAAACCAGAGAAGCACACAGAAATGCCGTTTACCTTCCCGCTGGAGTGGTACCTATTTATCTACTCGCACTTTGACGTGCTTTCGAACTGCTAGGTTGGCAGGAGCAGGGACTGAGCAACGGGAGCTCACCCCGTCGCGGGGATTCGAACCGCCGACCTTCTGATCGGCAAGTCCTAGGCTCTGTGGTTTAACCCACAGCGCCACCCGCGTCCCTTTTTTTATGAGATACTCTTGCACAAAGATATCTAGCTGTTACGCAACACCCTTTGCTCCTGTCGCCAAAATTCAGGTGGAGGCATCCCTGACACAAAAACTGCCCCTACATGCTGTCCTCTGTACTCCTTGTTTCACATTTCTGAACTCCAATTCCAGGTGCATCATTTCCAATGAAGCAAGAAAACTCTACAATTGTACCTTGCTTTTCGAACAACTTAGTTCTCGAACGTTTTGGCTCCCAAACGCCGCAAACCCAGAAGTAACTGTTCCAGTTTGCGAACTACCATATTGTATCTTCTCATATCATGTCATACTTCTGGAACATATCACTTTCGGTCGGTGTCACCCCTAACTTGGGGCGTTGTCCACATTCAGCGTCCCATTTTTGCTTTCTGAAAATCGAAAAGTATGCATTGGATTTCACAGCTAGCCAGACACGCAAATATCAGGGCATTCTAAGAAAATAAAAACGGAGCTCCAGCAACATTTTCCCCAAATCAGCTCTGCCGTTGCCACCACAGGAAGATAAGCCCAGCCATTCATATGAAACTTAGTATAGACGTGAATGACGAAAGAGTTTCCATTTCTTATTTCAGAACCAATGGAAACTGAATAGAATGGTTCCTATTTGACTCGATTTTTCATTCATGGCAAACAAACACCTCCGAATGTAGGACAAACGCCTCGACTGTTGCATCACACTGGAATACACTTGATTTACAACCCGCCTGCCCAATTTGAATCCGTACATGCTGGCTCAGTAGGTGCTTGATAAACTTCCTGTTTTTCATCTCTGCCTTGAATGGTAGAAATCCAAGTGTTTTCAAGCACCTGGTCGGCTACGCTCCATGGCTGTAAAGTCACAAGTTGTTCAGGAGCAGATTACAGTCTTTAAATTACAGTCTTTATATAAAGTTTCGCCAAACCCCTGCTCCCCTGCACTAGCTTACCAGCAGGACATTTTCCATCTCTTCTTTCCATTCATTTATACCTGTAAAGTGTGCGTGCAAAAACTGTGAATATCATGACTTGGTATTCTGATTTGAATCAACATGCTGCAAGAAAAGAGGCACAAAAACAAAGGGTTTGATAGAATGATTTTTAAGGGAGTTTTTAAATGATATTTGTTGTTAAACATTTTGCTGCCCTGGGCTCCTTGGGAAGGAAAGGCAAGTTATAAATTATTACTATTATTGATTGAATTTGTATACTGCCCCTATACCTGCAGGTCTCAGGGCGGTTGCAACGTAAAATCGCAATATTAAAAGCACACAATACATAATAAAAAACAAAACAACCCAATAGCGCCCCCCTAACCCATGTTAAAAAGGCATTGGGTGAATTGAAACCATCATCATCATCCAGCTTTCACGGGGCAGATTATAAATTTTAAATAATAATAATAATACAGCTTTCACATTTCAAGTATTGGAACTATTAAAATAGAAAAGACACATCCCTCAATTTGTTTTTCTTTATAGCCTTTTAAAAAATGTATTTTCTCTCTTGCGTGTCCCCCCCCCCCCCCCGCTATTTTCAGAGAAGGAAGAACTAAAGGGCAAATTGCTCCAAAAACAATTATAACTGAAGCATCGTCAGCCTGTAAACCTACTTCAGCCTCTAACAAGACCAAGATGCTCTCTCACCTCCATCATGGGGAGAAACGTTCTTCATGCACCATTAGATGAGCAAGAAGCACTCAGAGCAGTTAATGAGGCACAGGTATTCTAAACTTAGAACAGGCAACTGATTATAAGCATAGGCATTGACAGTAAACAAAGAAAAGCGGAGGTCAACTGATGTTCAGAGACGAAGCTAAACATCACAGTACAAGCCTAACCACGTCTACTAAGAAGTAAGTCTTGTTGACTTTAATGGGGCTTACTCCAATTAAGTGGTGCCTGGGTTGCAGACTCGGACTGGTTTAAAGGAATACTCACAGGTAGGTAGCCGTGTTGGTCTGCCATAGTCAAAACAAAATACAGTGGCACCTCAGGTTACATACGCTTCAGGTTACATACGCTTCAGGTTACAGATTCCACCAACCCAGAAATAGTGCTTCAGGTTAAGAACTTTGCTTCAGGATGAGAACAGAAATCATGCTCCGGCGGCACAGCAGCAGCAGGAGGCCCCATTAGCTAAAGTGGTGCTTCAGGTTAAGAACAGTTTCAAGTTAAGTACAGACCTCCGAAACGAATTAAGTACTTAACCCGAGGTACCACTGTAAAAAAATTCCTTCCAGTAGCACCTTAGAGACCAACTAAGTTTGTTGGTCTCTAAGGTGCTACTGGAAGGAATTTTTTATTTTGGTTAAAGGAATCTTAGTGAACCGATGAGGCAATTGACTCTGCAGAATTTTGCGTATTGGTAAAAAATGATTTGGAAGAAAACACATCACCATTATTAATATTATTATTATTATTATTTTAAAGAAATAATCTGAATTGTTTCTCCAAACAGACAATAATAAAAAAGAAGAAAATATAATTCCTTGGAAACAAAAACTAATGTACACTGAAACTAATAAGGTAACAATGTGCTCCTCCTGTTTATTGCAGATTTGCCTTGATTTGCTTGCAACACTCTTATGAGGAGGTTAGACAATGTCCAGTTTTATGGAGCATTCACTCGGATTTGCTTGCTCTCACAAACATGTGACAATGAGCATTCATCCTGAGTTCATTGTGATTTGCTTACATGGTGGTTATATGTACATTTACCTGTCACTTTTCTAACCACAAAAAGTCAGTCTGGGTTGTTGTTGCTTTTTGTGGATTTGTTGCATCAGAGTGCTTTAATCCACTTTAATTGCACAAACCTATGCAACTGAATCCCTCCTGCAAAATATGGGCAGTCTGGAGGCAAGCAATATGAAAATTGTTGAACAAATTCCAGCAGCATAAACTTAACATGGAAGGGAACCAGCAAAATATACACTGCTGGGGGGGATTTTTCACCAACCATTTGAAGTAGTGTGATGATACTTCAGTGTAGTGAGAGATCAGTGGGACAACTCTCTGTTTCACTTCTCACTAGAGAGAATGCAACTACCAGTATAGGAAGAAGAATTTCATTTTCTAGATGTTAGCTTATACCACAAGGCATATCTTTTAACACAAACAATGGGCAAGTTCCTTCTTCTATTAATATCACAGCATAGTAATTTTAGAGGTGATTGCATGAACACCCTTCCCAGGATAACTAGCTTTTAAGTACATAAAAGGAAAGGACCTATACCACCTGCAATTTTTGCAACGAGAGTGGCATAGTGTATCTTGTCTGATCAATTACAATTCAACCCATATGCTAGAAAAAACTTTATGGGGTAATCCAGATTTGAGGATAGGGAGGCAGCTTTTTGTAGAAGGAATGATTGTGGGGTATATGCATTAGATCAGCTCATAGTTCCAGATTTTATTTTATTTTTTTTTTGCCATTTTCCATATTGTTGTTTAAATATCATTTACCGGCGAGTGCTGAATGGCAATACTGTCAATGACAACGCTTATTACAATGTCTGTTTATGGAACAGCTGCTTTGAGTGCTTCAGTATCTCCTGAATTATTTAAGTGAATTATTGGATATCCTAATAAAGCTGAAACCATGACTGCTGCTTATTCAGAGAGTTCTGGAACAGGGAATTAGACTGTGCTGTACAACCTAAACAATGGGAAATTGTTTTGGAATCTACACAGAACATTAGAGTTGAAATGTGGGGTGGGTATTGTTTTGTTTGTTTGTACGTTAAATATTTTTGTGTTTTTATACTGTAAACTGACCTGTGATCCATGGATGAAAGGTGGTATATAAATTAAATGGATGGATGAGATACTGATCCACCAGTCTCAATTTGAGTCCACAATGTTTGTACTGGAAGGCACTGTCTAATAATTATATGATGAAGGTCTAATGCTAAAAAGGCCTCATTGAGGCATATGATGTATCTGGAGATATATTCATCCTAGCCCGAAATCGTTACCCATATGAATTGTGTACTAGCAAAATCTTCAGTATTGCCAGATGTTCATGTCCTTTTGAACTATATTTCTACAGTGTGGGAAATAATAGCAGCACAACAAAAGTGGATGTTAGAATCCCTTATGGTTGACAAGAGACTTGCACTTTGAGCCTAGAAGAATCAATACCCACCATCCATTATGCAATGGTCTGAGGACCTTACCACCCTTGCTGCATTTGAACATATATATTTTTAATAAATACCAATTCTGTGTGGATACCTGTTTGGACATCTAGGGGGCTTATATTGATTTATATGTTTAATTTTAGAAGGAAAAGCTTGTGGCTATTACAGTCTCAAATGAACTCATAGTGTGTATTGTTATTGTCGGGTGTGTGTCATCCCTCCAACTTTTTTTAAAAAATCTATCTTTGTTATTTGTTGTTTCTTTGTTAAATTTGACACGTTTTCAAAAAAGGCCAGGTCTTCGCCAACCACCTGAATCAGTGTAGCGATGGGGCATGATGGAACTCGCTCAGCAACACATTTTGGCATGAGGGAAATGGCTGTTTACAACCCATATAATAACCTTGGATGTAAATAGACTACCTGACTGCTAAGAAGCAAAGTTGCTTTCACCTTCCAGTGTTTCGTGCAATGAGTGCAAAAGCACAGGTATAACTCACAACCACTAGGGCATTGTAAAACATCCCACTATATAACCTTTAAACATTTTCTTATTAAGATTTAATGCAATAATTTGAAAAATATCAAAGCCTCTGTTCTTCTGCATTAAGTCCTGTCTCCGTTGGCCTCCTCACCACAACAATATCTGCTGAAGTTAGATAATTCTGATGCAGCCTAGTTGTTCTCGTAGAACTTAGGGGTCACAACTGCATGTCACAAGGTGCCACGGTTGCTGGCTTAGCGTGTTTGATTTGGAAAAAGCAGCATGTTGGTGTTCACTGCCCAGTCACCCCCACTTCATTCTTTCCCTGGTGTGATGGGGAGAAACAAACCAGGACGTCTTGGCTTCTCACGGCATCTGAATGTCGGATCCTGGTGTCTTCCTCCCAAATTAGTAAGTGATCCTGGATTGTACGGAGAAACAACCACGATCCTGGATTTATATGTCATAGAAAGTTTAACCGGCTTTCCTGTTCACGTACCATCCAACATTCCTCAGAAGAAAATAGTGACATTTCTCACTCCCAACCCCCATTTTTTGTCATCTCGCCTGCCCACAGAGCATTCCTATCAGAAGAAGGCGATTGCCACCCCTGTTTACTCCAACAGGACACAACACACACCAGTGGCGTAGCGTGGGGGGTGCAGGGGGGGCCAGCCGCACCGGGCGTAACATCTGGGGGTTAGGGTTAGGGGGCGCAAATCCACGGGTTAGGGGGCGCAAATCCACGGGTTAGGGGGCGCAAATCCACGGGTTAGGGGGCGCAAATTACTTGCCTTGCCCCGGGTGCTGACAACCCACGCTACGCCACTGACACACACACTGTCCGCCATCCTGAGAAAACAACTTAATCCCGATTTTATTTTATTTTATTATTTGGTAGATGTACAAAAAGGAAAACATAGACCAATAAATAGATTTTAGAAAGGAGCAAGATTAGACATGAGTGCACGAAGCACTTTTTTTAAATCAAGATGCATCATACTCTGCTCCCCCTTTCTTCTTGCCCAGGGCGGCCCTGCCCTCTGTCTGCCCCTTAAAGCTGGCATGTCAAGCCTTGCTGGGAGCAGGCTCTCCTCCTCCTTGCCCATGCTCCTGAAGCTGCTACAAGGTGCCCAAGGGAAGAGGCCAGCAGTAAAAGGTAAAGCTAAAGGACCCCTGGATGGTTAAGTTCAGTCAAAGGCGACTATGGGGTTGTGGCACTCATCTTGCTTTCAGGCCGAGGGAGCCAGCGTTTGTCCACAGAGAGCTTGCCGGGTCATGTGGCCAGCATGACTAAACCACTTTCGGTGCATTGGAACACCGTGGCGGAAACCAGAGCGCATGGAAACATTGTTTACCTTCCCGCTGCAGTGTTATCTGTTTATCTACTTGCACTGGTGTGCTTTCGAACTGCTAGGTTGGCAGGAGATGGGACCAAACAATGGGAGCTCACCTCGTCGCAGGGATTCGAACTGCCAATCTTCTGATCGGCATGGGGCTATGGAGAGGCAACAGGATGCTCAGGACAAGCGCCAGCTCATCCTCTTCCCTAAGCTCTCCGACAGTGGTGCTGGTGGAGGAAATAGGGACATTCCAGGATCGAATCAGAAGCCAAGATGGCTTTCATGATTCTGGGACTGTCCCTGGAATATAGGGACACTTGGAGGGTATGTATTCACACTAGGCAAAGTGAAAACAGGCAGCCTGCATGAGCACAATGCTCATTCTCAATAAAACATGATATGCCATTACCTCTGGTTTATCCTGATGTATAAACAATGTCAATCTGTACAGACCTAGGAAAAAAATAAGCTTTAGATTTTCTAAATCTGCACTGACTTATACTCAGTCAGACCACTGGTACATCTGACTCAGTATTGTCTACCTTTGGTCTTCCAGATGTTGCTGAACTACATCTCCCATCAGCCCCAGCAAACATGGCCAAAGGTCCTCCCCACATCTGGTCTAAACTGACTGGCAGTGACTCTCTACTTGGAGATGCAGAGGATTATACCTGGGACCTCCTGCATGCAAAGCAGATGTTCTACCACCAAGTTAACACCCTTTTCCATTCAAGAGGATGGAATGGAGCAAGTGACCAATGTGGGAGGAGGGAACACCCAGAAAAAAGGAACCATACGACAAAGTGTGATCTGGAGTCCTGTAGTTGCAGACACAGCCTCCCCTCCTTGATACAGTGGTACCTCGGGTTACATACACTTCAGGTTACAGACTCCGCTAACCCAGAAATAGTACCTGGGGTTAAGAACTTTGCTTCAGGATGAGAACAGAGATCGTGCAGTGGCGGTGCAGCGGCAGCAGGAGGCCCCATTAGCTAAAGTGGTGTTTCAGGTTAAGAACAGTTTCAGGTTAAGAACAGGCCTCCAGAACAAATTAACTTCTTAACCCGAGGTACCACTGTATTGTTGTATGCACAGCTAAAGAAATGCTGGATCGAGGTTGATGTTATTTTGAAGTTAAAAGGCCATGTTGAAATAGCAGGAAATACTAGAATTTGCCTACTTTCTGGCCTTTAAAAAATGCCCATTCCCTAACATGACAACATGAAACAAGATAAATATAGCCAAATCTCTGCTACTCCATGGAACTTCAGGGCCCTTTGGAATGATGTGATTCAGGATGAATCACATAACATTATTTCATACATTTAATAGGTTGAACTCTAAAAATAGGTTAAAGATTCTGCAATTGAAGTTTGTTTTTCTCTGAACACTCGGCTGCAGTTTGGTCTAGTTTTCCCCCAAATATTAGCAAGCAGGCAAGCTGGGCAACACAGAATCTCATCTAGGATAGCTGTGGGATCATCCTTCCACACTACCATCACGGAGGTCTGTAAAGAGCTTGTGGTTCCACCTTCAAATTTTGGCACTTGGCTAAGGTATGCCTCAAGACGACCTCTTCACACACCATGTAAAATGACTGAGTTGTTTGCCACACTGCACCAGTATTAAACTGGTGTTTCCTTCAAGAAATCTAAAGCACAAAAGGCAAATACGTGAAATATGCTGTAGAGCTGTCCGCAGAGAACTCTTGCTCATCTGGGCTGCCTGACGAACCTCCTGGTGTACCAAGCCCCATCTTCAGAATGTATTTAAGCAGTATCATGCCGCTTTAAACTGTCATGGCTTCCCCTCCCAAAGAATTCTGGGAACAGTAGTTAAGGGTGCTTAGAGTTCCTAAGACTACCCTATTCCCAGAGATGAATTTAGGAGAATTTGTTTTTTTAATAAAATATTTATTAAAGTTTCACAAATTATACAGACAAACACAACAATACAAACAAACACAAACAAAAAAAAAGAACAAGTATAATTTCAAACCCTTATTTTCTTATAACTTACTTCTCCGACCTCCTCATACCTCCCCTTTCTGCATTCCAATTTCAAATTTTAATTCAGCAAATCCTCACCCTTAAATTTATCTAATTTTTAACCTTTCTTTTCTTTTAACTTAATCCTTACAACTGTAATCCACTTAATTTCTAAACCAGCATCATTCTATGAATTTAGGAGAATTTGACCCGTTTGGTTGCACAGGCATGGAGCCTTTGGGGCGGGGGCACCAGGGGGTGCTGCAGCTATGATATAGAATGGAAGGTGAGAGGCAGGGAGAGCCAAACTTTGGTGTTTCACAGGGTGTCACTGAAATTAGACACCCCAGGTTCTGCCACTGCTATTCCCCTCTTCTAGCTACAATTCCCAGAATAGTTGGACAGCCCATGCCTCTTCCCAGGGAATTGGGAACTGTAGCTCTGTGAGGGGATTAAGGATTGATCACCTAGGAACTCTCAGCACGCTTAACAAACTACAGTTCCCAGGATTTTTGTAGTGGGGCAATGGCTGTTTAAAGTGGTATGTTGTTGCTTTACAGGGGGCCTGTGACAAATATGTGCCTTTGACAAATTATGCACACAGAAACACTGCAAGAAGCACTCATGGAACCACGGCAAACACAACTGCCATGTCAAATGGCCTACACAATTTCAGAATCACTACTCTGACGACACCACAGAAAGTAGTCATGGATTATGTCTGTGTTCTCTATATAATTGCTACATTTTCAAATACAGGATTTAAGTGGGCACCTAGCATTCTTTGAAGTTTGCTGCCCATGTCTTCATCATTATTCTATTCCGCCCCCCCCCCTCCCGGCAAGCTTTGTGTCGCTATTTATCAATATTTACTGGTTGTTCCAGCCAATCAGTTTCCCTACCCACCTCTGTGCACAAAGGTATTATGTTCATTTTTACATCAAGATCACTTTTCAAAGCAACAACTGCAAGCTTGATAGTTTAATGATACTTTGTTCAAGAACTGGACACAATGCTTAAAAAAACCATATAACTGGGATATAGTGACAGCTGCTCTGATCCTCAGAGAATATCCTAAGTCACTGCTTTGAAGTTTGTTCTACATGTCAGCACCACCAAGCTCACTCACAATGGATAAAACACTGATAAGCACTAGAATTGCAGCAACCCAGAGAGATATATGTTGTAGGAAACAGAAGTGCTGAAATCTTTGTTGCCATGACAACAAACCCCTAATTCCATTTCCAAGGGGAAGCTATTTCCTAAATGGGGAGGGGGGAACGACTCTGCTTCTCTAAGCAAAAATAGCATGTACACATTTTGGGGGATCAATGGATCTGAGAAACAGAGGGAAAGGGGAGCCATCTATAGGCAATTTTGCCGAAAAACAAAGAGCAGTGTTATTTTTATTATTATTATTTTTTAAGAAACAAATTACTTGCTGTTATGCAAACATCCCATGTATGACTGAAGCAGAGAATCGTTTCAAGTGTGCCCAGGGGCTGCATTTCAAGAAATGTATTCAGTTCACCAAAACTTGTTCATTATAAAACCTCAGATAGATCACCGAAGAGCCAATTAGAGGAAGCACTGAAAATATTCTCTTTCTCCTCACCCCAAACTGCCGTTTTCAGAGGATCATTTCAATAGATGAAACTGTCATAAGGGCGGGGGGGGTGGATTGCTGTCGTTGTGGATCTGTTCTTTTCCCAAAACCTCTAAGAAAAGTCCAGTCCATGCTGGTTTCTACCAGTTCACAGCGATAGGACTGTGAATGCAGCGTTTTGCACCTTCCCACTCCTGGCACAGGGAGGGAGGTGTCTGTATTTTTTCAGGGACACTTCATTTCTGACTGTACTGGATGGACTGCCAAAACATGAGCTGACTAATCTACCCTTAGCGCTCTCAGTCCAAAGCGATGAAACCTCGCCTGGGTTGTGTCAGCAGCGTTAACAATTGGGAAAATGACAAGCTCAAGTGTGCAGAGGCCGTTATGTGTTTATTTTGAAGAAGGAGAGGAGCAGAAATGCCAGCTGATGCCAGAGCCTGCAGCACAATCTCCATCCCTCACCCCCATTCTCCCACAAGCATAGAAAAGGGTTCCCCATGCAACTGGGAGCCCTGGGAGGAGGAAGCAAACTCCCTGCAACTGCCTCTTCACTGGCCAATAGCATACCCTCCAACATTTCTCCGATGAAAATAGGGACGTCCTAAGGAAAAGCGGGACATTCCTGGATCAAATGAGAAACCGGGATGGCTTCTGTAAATTCAGGACTGTCCCTGGGAAATAGGGACACTTGTAGGTTCTACAATGGATGGAGCCAGACTAGTTTTGATGTGATGATCTTCTCATGTGGCAGGAGGTACTAACTCCCAGTGGCTCCTAACTTGTGGAAGAAAGCAAAGTGTACCCCACTTCATCTCCACAGTCCCAGTTCAGAGACAAAAACAGAGTTCAGGGTAAGGAGAGAGAACGGAAATAAAGTTATTCCAAATTTAAAAGCACCCCGTGGAAGTGCAAGAGGAGTGGTTTTGTAAAAACAGAAATTATTTCTGCTAGAATCCCATCCCCCCCCTGAAAGGCATCTTAATTTAGCTGATATGTGCCCCCTCAACCTCCCCCCACCACTCATTCTCAGCCTTGTCTTATCCTCAGTTCTTGTTTCCAAAGTCTCCTGACCCAAACTTTCAAAAAATTCCCAAGCAGCAGTTTGAGAAAGTTGCAGAGGGTAAACACGAGACTACCCACAATGCTTCAATCCAACTGATGTGCCCTTTTCATTCCTACTTCAGCCCATGTATGTTTCCACCTCTCTGTTGCTTTGCCCTTTTGCTCATTGGTGCCAATCAGACAAGTCCCAGAGTTGCTCATGTTGTGCGATAAATATATCTTTCCGAGCACCTTGCTAATTCCATTGGGCTTTTTGACACCTGAAAGGAACCTCCACGAGCCATGATTTGAAGGTACTCTGGCTAATTACAAGGAGTGAAATGTGAAACACAAATACCAGGGAAACTGTAATTTGAGGACAGAGCTGTTGTGAGTAGGCAAGCACGATGATAAAGTGTGGCACTGAGGACATCTACTGACAGCTGGAGAGAATTATTTCTTCAGTAAATAGGACTCTGGCGAGAGAAGAAAGAGCAAGTCCTTTTCCTTTGGTCATTAGCTTTAGTTAAATCTCTGATAAGGGTCTTAAGTTTACAAACTGAACTCCATTGCTAAATTTGCCATTTGGCCAATCATTTTGCAGTTCAGGGCACTAATCTTTTATTATACTCATTTGTTCGTTTCCCCTTTAGAGAACATAAGAAGAACACAGCTGGATTCGCCCTCAAGGCCTGTCTAGCCCAGCAGCTGTTCTCACAGCAGCCAACAAGATGCCTTTAGTAAGCCTGCAAGTGAAATCTAAGTGCAACAGACAGAGTGAGGATGCACATTCAACTGCCTAAAGGTGCCCGGGTCACACAGGAGATTGCAGTCACTGAGATAAGGAATGAAGAGTCGCTCCATTGCCTGGAGAGGCCACTTCCTGTTTTACACAGATAAGCTGTTTTCAATGAAGACCAGTAACGGAAGCACACAGCTATACAGTGGTACCTCGGGTTAAATACGCTTCAGGTTACAGACTCGGCTAACCCGAAAATAGTACCTCAGGTTAAGAACTTTGCTTCAGGATGAGAACAGAAATTGTGCTCCAGCGGCGCAGCGGCAGCAGGAGGCCCCATTAGTTAAAGTGGTGCTTCAGGTTAAGAACAGTTTCAGGTTAAGAACGGACCTCCAGAACGAAAACCCGAGGTACCACTGTAAAGGTAAAAAGTAAAGCAGCCCTGGATGGTTAAGTCCAGTCAAAGGCAACTATGGGGTTGCGGTGCTCATCTCGCTTTCAGGCTGAGGGAGCCCGTGTTTGTCCACAAACAGCTTTCCGGGTCATGTGGCCAGCATGACTAAACTGCTTCTGGTGCAATGGAACACTGTGGCGGAAACCAGAATGCATGGAAATGCCATTTACCTTCCCACTGCAGTGGTATCTATTTATCTACTTGCACTTTGATGTGCTTTCGAACTGCTAGGTTGGCAGGAGCTGGGACAGAGCAATGGGAGCTCACCCCATTGCGGGGATTCGAACCGCCGACTTTCTGATTGGCAAGCCCAAGAGGCTCAGTGGTTTAGACTACAGCACCACCAGCGTCCTACAGCTATAAAGGTAAAAGGTAATGGACCCCTGGGTGGTTAAGTCTAGTCAAAGGAGTTTATGGGTTTGCAGCGCTCATCTCGCAGCTATAAAGGTAAAAGGTAAAGGACCCCTGGATAGTTAAGTCTAGTCAAAGGTGACTATGGGGTTGTACCTATATTGAGGCAGCACTGGGTATTGTAAATTTTGCACCCCTAACAATTCTCCACCTGGGGCAACCACCCCCTGTGCTGTCCCTCACACATACTAAACCACTGCCAGTAACTGAGCAAGGGCTGTGTGAAGGGGAAGATCCCAATTTAATCATGAATTCTTTAAGTTGATAGACAAATTAAAACTGTTGGGATTCGAAGAGCTTCCTTGGTTGCAACTTTTTAATTCATTTTCAACAGCACAAAGAGACCAGCTGAATTATTACGTCTGCAATCTGGTCAGAAACGTGGAAGGGAGCATATCTAGCTCCTCTTTGCCCCCCCCCCCGATGTCTTGAGCCTGCCTTTGCAGGAGAAGCAGCTGCAACGTTGGTTTCCAGGTTCTCTCACTTCTCCTGTGGTGGTAGTGGGCCACTGCTGGAACCCAGAAGCTACCACCAAGGCCACATGACTCTGGTAAGTGAGGCTTGGAGGGGGGGAGCATGGGTGGAGCACCTTACTGTTTTGCCCCAGGTGGTAAAACGGGGCAGGCTGCCCCTGGCGCATCTATTGAATGAATCAACCCTGCCAATAAAAACTTCCTGTTTGAGGGGCAAGTGAGGAGTCCAAGTATTGTGTGCATCCCTTCCCCAGAAGCTGATTTGCTGGCAGAGTGAAGATGATCTATTCTACATGGAGATGTTCTTGATCAGGGAAGATGCTGGGCCTTCACTGCTAACACACACACACACGTGTGCATACCACACGACCACTTCATAGTATTACTCCAGCCTAAGACACAAACAACAGAGCATATTTCTGAGCTGTACCACATACACTGGCAGAGGAAGCCTTTTGGGCACCTGGGGTGGTGCACCCAGGAGCAGGGCAAACCACCCATAGGGCCTGGACACACCGCGCCACGTGGTGCCCATAGGGGCTAGGGATGGGGCGTGCCACACCATGCCCATAGGGACAAGCAGAGGAGGAGCTAGCAGCGGCGCTGCGCATCCCAGGGGTGTGTGCCAGCGGCAATGCGCATCCCAGGTGGGGGCGCCAGCGGTGGGGAGAGTTACGGGGGGTGCCGCCTGCTGGAGATGGAGGCTCATACGACTGGGGACAAGGCAATAAAATTTATCGTTGGGACAGAAAGCTGACTTAATAAATTGTTTCAATATACTGCTGGTTTTACATATACTAATGTGTATTATATCTGTATTTGTTTTTAAAGTTTGATTTTATCTGTATTTTTGAATATTTTATATTGTCGTATATAAAGAGCTTAGAGGTTTTTGCTGATTAATCAGCACAATCATATCTTACGCACATTTAATTTAGTTTCAAGAGATCCTTCTGGAGCTCTTCCCAATCCATCTTTGTTTTAACCCTGAAGAATTTAGGACAATTGGCAAACTTGGCTACCTCACTGCTCACCCCCAACTCTAGATTGTTAAAGTTAAAAAGGGGTTGTCCTAAAACAAAGCCTTGATGGGTGCCACTTTCTACATCCTTCCATTGGGAGAACTGTCTATTTATTCCTACTCTCTACTTCCTGCTACTTAACCAGTTCCTGATGCACAAGAGGACCTCTCCTCTTATTCCTGGTAAGCCTGTTCAGGAGTTTTTGGTGGGGTACTTTTTGGAATTCAAGGAACACTATGCCAACAGCATCACCTCTGACTATATGCTTGTTGACATTCTCTCTTTTTTTTTAATAAGATATTTATTAAGATTTTCAAAATATTACAAAAGAAAAAAAAAATACAAAATAAAAATAAAAATAATTAAAAACAACTCAATCTTTCCATTACTTATTTTTCATTAGCTTGTTTCCCGGACCTCCTCACGCCTCCCTTTTTTGTATTCCAATTCAGTTTGTTGGTTCAGCAAATCCTTCCCCTCTTTGTTTATCCTAATCTTTAATTTTAAAATATTGTAACATTAAATCTTTACCTATTAGTAATCCATTTTTCATATTCCCTTATAGTATTGCAGCTAAAAACCCCTTAGTTTCTATCCAACATCATTCTAACATTCGCTTGTTGACATTCTCAAAGAACTCTTAATAGGTTAATGGAACAGGACTTGTCCTTTCACAAGCCATGCTGATTCTGCTTCAGCACCTACATATTCTGCAGTTTATCTTCAACCATACTCCCCATCCATTTTCCTGGAAGACACATAAAGCTAACTGTCCTTCAATTTCCAGCATCTTCACTGGATCCCTTTTCAGAAATTGGTCTCATATTCACCACTTTCCAGTTCTCAGGTATGTTGGCTGGTCTTTGGGGCGAGTTGCTTATTTTTGTTAGAACACATTCTTTGGAACACGAACGGACCTGATTTGAAAAGTTTATAAATATAAAATTTAACTGACATAGTTACCCATTTCCTAAATTTTGTTAGTTTTCTCCCATCCCCCATTTCCCCCACAGTCACTTTCCCGTCAAATCACTTTAGAAGCCATTATCGTCCAAACAGGCCTGTAATGTCTGGTTTCAATGTTACATCCTCCGTTTTGTCTAGCTCTACCCATTACTGCACCTTTGAGAACTTTAAAAGTCCTAAGCAAACAATCAGCAACACACCATCTGTTCCAGAGTAATAGAACTGGAAACATGCAAGTCCACGCACCTGCTAAGATCTACAGTCTGAATATTTATATTTACTTTTATTTGAGTTGATTGTTCACATGAAGTTACCCCAGTGAGATTGAGTCAATAACAACATAGAGATTTACCCAATTACTGCTTAATTATAGCTATTATAAAATCAATAACCCTTGTATTTTGATCCTAAAATCTCACACCTGCAACAGTTATTTGCCTTGCATAGGGGCTCATTTTCTAGATGAATGGAGGCTTTCACTGTGTAAATCATTAATAATACTCTTAGTTGCTATTTAACAGCCTCAGGCAAATCTGGAAAAAGATTGTGTGTTTTTTAAGCACAAGTAGCAAACTGGAGCATACATATTTATTTTCAGAGAAAAATTATAATCCTGAAAAACAGATTGATTAAAATGATAGAATATTGTCTAGCACAATTTTCAAATAAAACATGTATTGACATTTCATGGTCTACCTACATATCAGAAATGCAGATGTATTCCTATACTTATACAGCAGTGATGTCATTAAAAACAAACACCCCAATCCACAGAATCATAGCATAGACACATTCCTAATTATAAAGCAGCTCACAGAACGGGTATAAGGAGCTGCTTCTTTAATTAGAAATGTGTATAAGCTATTATTCCACAGCAGTGCAGGAAGCGATACGGGGAAGGGAGGGAAATCAGCTTCCTGAGAAGCTCAGGTTTCATTTTTTCAAAAGGTTTTCTAGCCCTCATGAGGGTAAAAACTAGTTTGAAAGTATGTGGGCAACGCTTGCAGAAATCTCAAAATCCAGCAGCACAATTTACCCCTTGCCATGATTAGCTATGCAAAACCAAACAAAAGCAGAATTATAATAACCCAGTAAAATATAGAGTGGTCTACATTGCAGTGTTTATGCAGCTCACAATTATTCATTTTATGCTATTTTTAAAAAGAGCACATGTAGATGAGGCCATTGGCATACTCTGACCAGCTGTAAGGTCTCAGCCACAGGTCTTTTGTAGCTTAAATACACAAGATTCTTTTAACTGAATATATCAAGGAATGAACCTGAGACCTTACACATACAAAAAATGTGTGCTTTATTAATGACCAGACATTGATCACCTGCCGGGGAAAGAGGGCATGCAAAGTGGTACGCACAGTCTTCTGGAAAACTCACAGCATGCCCAAGCAAGATGCAGGAGTCAATGGATTCTTGCCCCCATTTTCCTCTGCAGCACCATCTTGCAAATGATAGACTCACAGAGTTGAAAGGGACCCTGAGGATCCTCTAGTCTAACGCTCTGCAATGCAGGAATATGCAGCTGCCCCATATGGGGATCAAACCTGCAACCCTGGCATCATCAGCACCACGTTCTAACCAACTGAGCTATGTATGAGCTGTATGTATGCAGTAGCCAAGAGTCACATGGAGAAAAGTGTGCAGACTGCTCTTTGCTGAGTTGTGGCCATCTTTTATGATTAGCTTATTTCCACCAGTAAGATCACAGCAAGAGATGATGTCTCTTATCCTCACCTTTAAAAATATTTATACAGAATTTTAGAATGGGAACTTTTTACAAACTACTTTAAAAAACAACAAAATGAATTGGACTCCTTGGCAGGTTTTGAAAAAACACACACAAATTTATTATTGTTAACAAAAT
Organism: Podarcis bocagei; assembly: GCF_964188305.1. NCBI lineage: Eukaryota > Metazoa > Chordata > Lepidosauria > Squamata > Lacertidae > Podarcis > Podarcis bocagei. The sequence goes on from NC_138136.1 coordinate 26,943,513, forward strand.
AGACAGATAATTTAAGGATCTTTACAATTTTACAATATGCAGAGAATAACATGGGTTGAAAAAACAGAGGAGCTGAGGGAAGTCTGGGGGGGAGGGAAGGAGGGTTTTTCTTGGGGAGGGGTGAGGGGGAAAATGGGGGGGAAATGATGAAGATGATATGTTTTTGATAATTGTTATGTTGAAGTTTTTAATAATATATATATATATATATATATATATATATATATATATATATATATATATATATGCAGGTTTTGGTGTCTTCGGGTGTCTTCCCGTGTAAGAGTTGGGGTGTCTAGGCGACGTTTCGACGAGGTCTCACTCGTCATCTTCAGGCTGGTGCTTTCGGCTTCTTGTTACTGGAACAGAGCAGGATCTCAGTGTTTGAGTTCCTATAAATACTGTTGAGGGGGTGTGGTGTATAGCCTCCAACGTTCTGGGCAGAGAGGAAGTTCCCAGGTTAGTGTGTCTTTTCTTCTTTTGTTCATTAATTACTTGAGGGATATCTTGAGTGATTTCTTGAGTGATATTCTGAGTACCACTTAGGAGGGTCATTAGGTGTGGATTAGTTGCTAAAGCTTTCGTGTCTTGACCTCTTGACCTAGTGAAGAGTTTTTTCTGAGAAGATGGCTGTACTGCACTTAGTTGTGCTCTGGCTTGGCTTCGTGTATAGGGGCGAGCTGTGGTTTTGTGCCCTGTGCCAGCCAGATCTGTGTAGGGATTGCAGGGGGGTGCAGCATCCGGAGGTGCCACTATGGTTTGGCTACTGGATGGTGTCTGTAATTTATCTGTGGAGAGGGTCTGGGTTTGGGTCTGGTGTGGTTGATTGGAGATGGCGTTCTGTGTGCCTCTGGTTCTGGTGTCGGTTTTTGTGGGGAGGGCTATTTTCCAGATGTCTGGCAGGCGGGACGTATCGTCACGCTTGTTCATGTTGTGAGGGTGTTTCTCTATCTCGATGGCTTCCATGATTATTCTCTTGTGGTGGTGTTCCATGTTAAAGAGCAATTTGGAATCTGAAAAATTAATTTCGTGTCCTGTTTCTTTCATGTGTTGGTAAAGAGAGGAAGTTTTTTCTTCTTACATGCACAATCACACCACCACCCTGCACAAATAAACTCCGTAGCCAAGACTCTCATCTCCAGAACCAAACGCCTGGCTGACAAAGACCACTTGACAACTGAGTTACAGAATCTTTCAAATGTGTTAATCGCCAACGGATACCAGCAAAACAGGGTTACGAAGCTAATCCAAAAAGAAACACCCCCAAAAAAGCAAGACACAGAAGAAAACAATGGCATGGCCCTCCTTCCTTATATCAAGGGCACTACAGATAAAATTAGCAAAATCCTCCATAAACACAATATCAAAACAGCCTTTTGCACCAACCAAAAAATAGCCAATATCCTCAGAAACCCCAAAGATAAAATCCAGTTAGAAAACCAAGGGGTCTATGAAATACCCTGCAAAGTCTGCCCAGCCACGTACATTGGACAAACAAACAGACGAATAAATGCACGTATCGCAGAACACAAGAATGCCGTCAAAAAAGAAGAAAAAAACTTCCTCTCTTTACCAACACATGAAAGAAACAGGACACGAAATTAATTTTTCAGATTCCAAATTGCTCTTTAACATGGAACACCACCACAAGAGAATAATCATGGAAGCCATCGAGATAGAGAAACACCCTCACAACATGAACAAGCGTGACGATACGTCCCGCCTGCCAGACATCTGGAAAATAGCCCTCCCCACAAAAACCGACACCAGAACCAGAGGCACACAGAACGCCATCTCCAATCAACCACACCAGACCCAAACCCAGACCCTCTCCACAGATAAATTACAGACACCATCCAGTAGCCAAACCATAGTGGCACCTCCGGATGCTGCACCCCCCTGCAATCCCTACACAGATCTGGCTGGCACAGGGCACAAAACCACAGCTCGCCCCTATACACGAAGCCAAGCCAGAGCACAACTAAGTGCAGTACAGCCATCTTCTCAGAAAAAACTCTTCACTAGGTCAAGAGGTCAAGACACGAAAGCTTTAGCAACTAATCCACACCTAATGACCCTCCTAAGTGGTACTCAGAATATCACTCAAGAAATCACTCAAGATATCCCTCAAGTAATTAATGAACAAAAGAAGAAAAGACACACTAACCTGGGAACTTCCTCTCTGCCCAGAACGTTGGAGGCTATACACCACACCCCCTCAACAGTATTTATAGGAACTCAAACACTGAGATCCTGCTCTGTTCCAGTAACAAGAAGCCGAAAGCACCAGCCTGAAGATGACGAGTGAGACCTCGTCGAAACGTCGCCTAGACACCCCAACTCTTACACGGGAAGACACCCGAAGACACCAAAACCTGCATTCCTGTACCCGTGAAAATCTACGAAAGCATATATATATTAATTAATTTAATATATAATATATAAATTAATTTTGCAGATTCCAAATTGCTCTTTAACATGGAACATCACCACAAGAGAATAATCATGGAAGCCATCGAGATAGAGAAACACCCTCACAACATGAACAAGCGTGACGACACGTCCCGCCTGCCAGACATCTGGAAATTAGCCCTCCCCACAAAAACCGACACCAGAACCAGAGGCACACAGAACGCCATCTCCAATCAACCACACCAGACCCAAACCCAGACCCTCTCCACAGATAAATTACAGATACCATCCAGTAGCCAAACCATAGTGGCACCTCCGGATGCTGCACCCCCCTGCAATCCCTACACAGATCTGGCTGGCACAGGGCACAAAACCACAGCTCGCCCCTATACACGAAGCCAAGCCAGAGCACAACTAAGTGCAGTACAGCCATCTTCTCAGAAAAACTCTTCTCAGAAAAACTCAGAAAAACTCTTCACAAGCTCAAGAGGTCAAGACACGAAAGCTTTAGCAACTAATCCACACCTAATGACCCTCCTAAGTGGTACTCAGAATATCACTCAAGAAATCACTCAAGATATCCCTCAAGTAATTAATGAACAAAAGAAGAAAAGGCACAATAACCTGGGAACTTCCTCTCTGCCCAGAACGTTGGAGGCTATACACCACACCCCCTCAACAGTATTTATAGGAACTCAAACACTGAGATCCTGCTCTGTTCTAGTAACAAGAAGCCGAAAGCACCAGCCTGAAGATGACGAGTGAGACCTCGTCGAAACGTCGCCTAGACACCCCAACTCTTACACGGGAAGATACCCGAAAACACCAAAACCTGCATATATATATATATATATATATATATATATATATATATATATATATATATATATATTTGCTTTCGTAGATTTTCACGGGTACAGGAATGCAGGTTTTGGTGTCTTCGGGTGTCTTCCCGTGTAAGAGTTGGGGTGTCTAGGTGACGTTTCGACGAGGTCTCACTCGTCATCTTCAGGCTGGTGCTTTCGGCTTCTTGTTACTAGAACAGAGCAGGATCTCAGTGTTTGAGTTCCTATAAATACTGTTGAGGGGGTGTGGTGTATAGCCTCCAACGTTCTGGGCAGTGAGGGAGTTCCCAGGTTAGTGTGCCTTTTCTTCTTTTGTTCCTTAATTACTTGAGGGATATCTTGAGTGATTTCTTGAGTGATATTCTGAGTACCACTTAGGAGGGTCATTAGGTGTGGATTAGTTGCTAAAGCTTTCGTGTCTTGACCTCTTGAGCTTGTGAAGAGTTTTTTTGAGAAGATGGCTGTACTGCACTTAGTTGTGCTCTGGCTTGGCTTCGTGTATAGGGGCGAGCTGTGGTTTTGTGCCAAGACACGAAAGCTTTAGCAACTAATCCACACCTAATGACCCTCCTAAGTGGTACTCAGAATATCACTCAAGAAATCACTCAAGATATCCCTCAAGTAATTAAGGAACAAAAGAAGAAAAGGCACACTAACCTGGGAACTCCCTCTCTGCCCAGAACGTTGGAGGCTATACACCACACCCCCTCAACAGTATTTATAGGAACTCAAACACTGAGATCCTGCTCTGTTCTAGTAACAAGAAGCCGAAAGCACCAGCCTGAAGATGACGAGTGAGACCTCGTCGAAACGTCGCCTAGACACCCCAACTCTTACACGGGAAGACACCCGAAGACACCAAAACCTGCATATATATATATATATATATATATATACATACAGAATTTTAAATGAATACAGTGGTACCTCGGGTTACATACGCTTCAGGTTACAGACTCCGCTAACCCAGAAATAGTGCTTCAGGTTAAGAACTTTGCTTCAGGATGAGAACAGAAATTGTGCTCTGGCGGCGTGGCAGCAGCAGGAGGCCCCATTAGCTAAAGTAGTGCTTCAGGTTAAGTACGGACCTCCGGAACGAATTAAGTACTTAACCTGAGGTACCACTATATGGTGCTTAATAATCCTTACTAGAGATCTGAGGCCACAAATTTGCCTGATTATTTCAAACCAATGTGGCTCCTTCCTTTTCTCCACAGCTCCTCGCCATGTGTAGCTCTCATACCTCCTCCTCCTCCATCTGCATAATCCTCTTTACCAGGGGGTGGCTAGCCTGCGATCCTCCAGATATTATTGGACTACGACTCCCTGGCCATTGTTAGGAGTTCAACATCTGGAAGGAACTAGGTTCCCCATTCCTTCTCCATACCAAGCCTTTGGCAGCCAAGTACACTCCTGCCTGCTGAATCCCTCTACCATGTTAACCTGACTCAGTCAATTGAGGCTAAAAGTTATGCCACCCACAGTGGTACTGTGGATGAGATGCCTCTCTTGCAAGCTGTGTTGTACTTCGACTTCTCGAAAGACTTAGTAAAAACGAGCTATCAGAGAAAACTTAAGACTTTCGTAAAAAGTCACTAAGAAATGTTGCGGGTGGGTGGGGTGGGGTGGTAGACAAGCCCCGAGGAGCTGGTCTCCAGACTTCTCTGCCAACCTGTCATTTCCCCAAGCAAACTTGCTCTTGCAAAAGAGGATGTGTTGGCAAACTTGGTGGCTGGAGGAAGCAGAAGCTGCATATGGCTCATTCTCAAGGGCTCTGTCAAGGGGATGCGTGGGAATTGTAAGTTCCAGTGCCTACCAGCACAATTTATGAAACTGAGTGGAACTGGAAACCACAATTCCCATGCTTGTGGCAGTGGATACCCCAAGAGTATACATGTTGAAATAAATTAAAGCATTCTGGATTGAGCATTTTGGACTCAAATGAGGGTAGTTCTGAAATACTGAAATTTGTCACCATCAGTAGTTTTCACCCATGTACTTGGTGCTTATTATCATCATCATCATCATCATCATCATCATCATCAATGTGCAATTACCATTCTTTTTTAAATAATCCAGTCAACTCTGGGGAAAAACTAGCTTGGGGGACAAAACGGTGGCAAAGGAAACAGTGAAGGGAGCAAGTGTTTAATCCATATGGCATAGAACCTTCATATACTTGGGCTGGAGGATGGTGGAGCAAATAGGGGTGCGGCAAAAGAATTTACCAGCACTTATAGAATCGTAGATAGGGACTCAGGTGGCGCTGTGGGTGAAACCACAGAGCCTAGGACTTGCCGATCCAAAGGTCAGCGGTTCGAATCCCTACAACGGGGTGAGTTCCTGTTGCTCAGTCCCTGCTCCTGCCAACCTAGCAGTTCGAAAGCACATCAAAGTGCAAGTAGATAAATAGGTACTGCTCTGGCAGGAAGGTAAACGGCGTTTCCGTGCGCTGCTCTGGTTCGCCAGAAGCGGCTTAGTCATGCTGGCCACATGACCCGGCTCCCTCGGCCAATAAAGGGAGATGAGCGCTGCAACCCCAGAGTTGGCCACGACTGGACCTAATGGTCAGGGGTCCCTTTACCTTTACCTATAGAATCGTAGAACTGTAGCATTGGAAGGATCATTTAGTCCAACCCCTTGTAATGCATGAATATGCAGCTGTCCCATACAGGGATCGAACCTGCAACCTTGGTGTTATCAGCACCACACTCTAACCAACTGGACTATCCAGGCAACCTTTCACTGTCCCTTGAATCATCCATTCACATATTAGAATACGCCTTGAGAAAGATGATTTACCAAACGCTCCTCAATTTTGGCCATTATCACAATGAACTGAAAACTTAGCTGCCCGAGCCCAACAATGCTTGATGTAATGTTCTCTGTTGCAGTTGCTTTCAAAGCTTGCAAAGCTGGAGTTGAATGAGATGGCTATTGGCAACTGCTGGATAACGTGTCTGCAATTAACTTATCATTTGTTACCGTTACATTTTTTAAAAGTGCCGTAGAAAACTCTAGGGAAGGAAAAGGGAACCAAAAATAAAATCACATTTCCCCAAACGACCATTACCAGTAAGAGCAAATTGCTCAATCTATTCCACCTGCTCATCTTCTGAAACGACTCCTTGTGTGTGTATTTTACCCAAGGCCATCCCAAAGAGACTTGTAATGTCAGCATGGGGCCACGTGCAGACTCATTACGATAATATTGTTCCTTTGGTGGAGCTCTAGCCAGCTAATCTGCATCTTATGAGCAAAACAAAATCCCATGTGCCTTAAATTAGTGGAGCACGACCATTAACCTCTCACTTAAAAAGCACAAGTGACACACAATTATATTGATATAGTTAAGCTTAACCTAGCAATTAGACCTTAATGACCAAGACACGGGGAACTTCCTGGGGATTAATGAGTAGAATTCACCTCAGGTCAGCAATTCTCTTCAGAATGGACTAGCCTTTGAAGAAGTCATTGCAACCAGTTATTGTTGTTAGCCTCCTAAGAAGATAGATGCTTGGCCTTTTCTTCTTATTCAAGATGTGGATTCCATGAGGCAGGTGAGGAGAAACACACAACTGATTAATTTATTGTTGAAATTACAAAATACCCAGTCCACTAACGGAGATAAATATTTTGTTAAAGGGCCAAGGGGAGAAAGGATGCAGTAACAGCCTCTTCTGTCCACCAAAATTGCCTCCCGCTCTCCTCATACATTTATTTTTGCTGTAGGGCAAAATTAGAGCCCTGCTCACAACAGGAAGTGGGGACAAGGGTCCAGGCCTAGGGGATGAAAAGGACAGCTGTTCTACTGCCCCAGTCTTCTTCGTCATAGGTATAGTGGTGCCCCGCAAGACGAATGCCTCGCAAGACGGAAAACCCGCTAGACGAAAGGGTTTTCCGTTTTGGAGGTGCTTCGCAAAACGAATTTCCTATGGGCTTGCTTCGCAAGACGAAAATGTCTTGCGAGTTCCTGTGGGGTTTCCCCCCCCCCTTTTTCCCAAGCCGCTAAGCCGCTTATCAGCTGATCCGCTAAGCCGCTTATCAGCTGATCCGCTAAGCCGCTAAACCGCTTATCAGCTGATCCGCTAAGCCCGCTAAGCCGCTAATAGCGCTAATCCACTAAGCCGCTAATGGGCTTGCTTCGCAAGACGAAAAAACCGCAAGACGAAGAGACTCGCGGAACGGATTCTTTTCGTCTTGCGAGGCACCACTGTACATCCCTGTCCGAGATCTAGCAACCTGAGTCAGAATTTTATTTGCTCCATAGAGCGCATATCGTGATAAGTGTTGGGGGCTGAGAAGTAGGAACAGCAAATGGGTACCGCTGTGCTTTCTTACTCTGAGTTGAAAGACAAGTTACAGCCAAGTGGTTGAAAGCTTCTCTTCACCAAATGGATGGCCTTAGAAACATAGGGCTTCTCAACAGACGATGGAATGAAGAAGGGAGTCCCAAAATCACCTCAGCTGTAAACTCAGTTTGCAGCTATAGTTACGCAATTCACATGAGGAAGTAGAACCAATTTCATAACAACTCTCTTCCCCGGATGTTGAGTTGGCAACGTCACAGAACCTGACTGAACCAATTCAGCGCAGGTAAAACTACAAGAAGCCCGCCTTTGCTTTTAAATCTTACAAGAAAGGAGCTGGGGATAATGCCTAGAGAAGCCTTTCTCCTCTGTTCTGTTAAGCCAAGGCCTTTGTTGGAGCAGTGCCTCAGATACTATTGAACTCCAGACACATGGATTTAGGCTTTTGTAGGATAATTACCAGGGAGACCTATTCTAACCACCTTGTCCTAAGATTGTTTATCATTCCTCTGTACTCAGACTCAGTGCCACACACCCCCAGCTTTGTCTATATTGCGTTCATATATATTTATCCTAAGAAAAGGAAACCAACTTACGTAAGCCGGAGGAGGTGGCAAATGGGGCTTAACATTCTCAACGGTTTTCTACACAAGGCTTTCTGGGAGATGGGTTCTGACCTCTATTCACTAAACCTGATCCCTACAAGCCATGTGGCACTCAAAAAAAGATAAAAATTTAAGTTTCTAGCAGTGGAGTCTTACGAACAGTTTCCTTATTCCATGTAGGAATGTGTTGCTTTCACATATAGCTATGAAATTCTACATGTGACCTCTCACATGCAAGCATTTTATACATCAATATTTGGTATATTTCAACTAACTTGGGACAATTTCCTTCTTTCCTATCTCCAGCTATCCTTACACATATTTCTCCATTAGAGGGAGTCAGGATCTGCAATGACTCAGAACTATTGAGCCACAAACAGAATTATGTTCCTCTCATTTGTTTTTTACAGCTCGCAAGCCCCAATATTATGAAACTACTTAAGAGCCTATAAAATTAGAAGCAAACAGTTACGATTTATGAGCTCAAGTTTAATTTCAGAATTGTAACCTGAACATGTAATTAAAAGGTTAGAAGTGCTTGAAGGTGTTGCGTGGGACGAGGCAAATCTACACTTTCTCAGGATACATTTCCAAATGTAATGAACTTGTTGTGTAAGATTTATGATCAAGTAAAAGGGGGACAGTTGGAGTTCTAAGGTTGCAGATGCTCCATTCCATTCCAGCTTCTCTCACAATTGCAGGGGGTTGGACTAGATGACCCTCGTGTTCCCTTCCAACTCTATGATTCTAAGTGAGAATTCTGAGCTCACTGAGCATGCTCAGTCCTCACTGGGCTACTTTTGGGGTCGTCCCCTTAAGTGGTTTTTTTCTACAAGTGTTTTATACAATGCAAACTTGGGTGTCCTCCCAAGTCCTCTTGTACTTTGATGGCACTATTCTGGCATCGTAAAGAACAACACTGAGAATCAAAATGATTATTAGTATGAATGTGGATCTCCTTTTTTTCAATTAAAAATGCATTCTGCTTGGTATTGCTCTCCCATTCTGAGACTGAGGCAGCAGCAGACTTTCTCCAGTTAGCTTTGATTCACATCTTGGCAGATTTAAATCCACATTAATAACACTGGCAAGTCCTAGAGGTATTACTGCACTATTTCAGGATCTTGCAGTCACTTCATTGATACCGTTTGAAATAATAATAAAGAAAGGGTGCTGTAGAAAAAACACAGAAAAGTTCCATTACCAACAAAAATACTATATTCTCTGCAACAAACAAATTTGTTGAAAAATGGGCTATTATGTGCAACATTTTGGAACTACTTATTTCAATAAAACATCCACTTAAATGTTGTGTTTTCTTTGCTGTTAGTTTTTGATACAAAACAAAGAAATACATACTTGAGCAAAAAAAACCCAACAACCTTACAACAGTAACTTTTGGCGGGTTTGACATGTTTTAACAGCATTGATCAAGTTAAATAATCAGAACTGATGTTTATATCATAAATTGTCATAATGATTTCAGATAACAACATGGTTTGGACAACTGAGTCAATCTTCCCTCCACCTCATCTGCACATTTATTTATTTGGTATTATTTTGATTCCTTTCTTCAGCTTTAAGATCAGTAATTAAAAGCCTGTCAGTATGCTCTCGCTTCAACAGATGACTGACCTTCATGCTTTTCTCTTAATGCCATTAACTGATATGCCATTGCCCAGTTTTCACTGACTCTGTGCAGACAAGCATGTGTCACAGCTTTTTCTGATATTGCAAACTGGATGGGTAGCTCAAATCTAAAAAACTGAACACTTAGAAGTGAATTCAGATGTCCACAAGCAGTTTTTCTTAAGATTCAAAGCTACTTGTTTATGATTTAGAAAGGGTCTTTCAAATTACACCACAAAGAACATTGTTTCAGGGCTGAGTTGTCACAGAATCTGCTAGATCCCCTTTTCTTTCCTTCTTTTTTTAAAATATAATTTTCATTATTACAACTTCCAAAATCACATTGACATTCAAATATACATCTCCACTGTTAATATATTTCTTTATACAGTGGCACCTCGGGTTAAGAACTTAATTCGTTCTGGAGGTCCGTTCTTAACCTGAAACTGTTCTTAACCTGAGGTACCACTTTAGCTAATGGGGCCTCCCACTGCCGCCGCCACACGATTTCTGTTCTCATCCTGAAGCAAAGTTCTTAAGCCGAGGTACTATTTCTGGGTTGGTGGAGTCTGTACCTGAAGCGTCTGCTGTAATGACTTCCCTTCTTCCCCTTCCATTTAGTTTACTTTCTCCCTTTATTCTTCATTATATATTATACTGTTGAATTTACCTTAATCACTTGTTTAGTTATTTTCCAAATACTCCAAAAATTCCCCACTCCTCTTTATATACTTGATCTTCTTGCTCTCTTATTTATTAGACCTACTAACTCTACATATTCTATCATTTTTGATTGCCAATCCTCACTCACCCACCATTTTGGGGCTAACAAGATCTGAGCTGCTGTAGCGGCATAAATAATTTTTTCTGATACCTGGGTACTTCCATCTGTACCATTCCCAAAAGGAATGCCTTTGGGTTTTTTTTTAACATTTAGAACCTGCTAGATCCTGAGCTGACCCTTCTGTGACACATGGCAGCAGCAGGCCTGATCCAGGTCTCTTTGCTGCAGCAGCCCAGAGCTGGCACAGCAAAGAAGCATTTTTCCTACATACCCCACACCCCATGAAACGTCTGTGGATCCAGCAGCAGTTGCATCATTCGATTAAGCCCTGCTGCTCTCTATTGGGTCATTTTCTTTGGATGAGATAGCACTGGAACTTATAGTAACTTTGCAATATTTCTCTTATTAACAAATGCAGTAGAGCATAAGTAGAGGCATTCAGATTAAATAGCAACTCTGCTCCCTGCCCTAACAACACAAAGTAATTTTTTTTACTGCCAGTTGTTCCACCTTCAGACAACTCTGATGTGCACCTCTTTTAATGGATTGCTTTCCGCACAGTTGCAGTGTCTTCAAAACTACCTTGGTAGATTTCAGACAACAAAGCAATGTACTTTGTGTATGTTCACCATATACAATTTCTTTATTCTTCATTATGGACTGCTCAACAAAAGCAAGAAGACTTTAAATGCTTTTTATGTGCCTCTCTCACAATATCCCATGTCTTCTTAGCTTTCTGTTACAGTGCTGCTGCTTTTTTTCTGGCATTTAGTGCAACATATACCATGTGGTTTAGACCACGCGGGTGGCGCTGTGGTCTAAACCACAGAGCCTAGGGCTTGCCGATCAGAAGGCCAGCAGTTCAAATCCCCACGACGGGGTGAGCTCCCATTGCTCGGTCCCAGCTCCTGCCAACCTAGCAGTTCGAAAGCACATCAAAGTGCAAGTAGATAAATAGGTACCACTCTGGTGGGAAGGTAAATGGCATTTCCGTGCGCTGCTCTGGTTCGCCAGAAGTGGCTTAGTCATGCTGGCCACATGACCCGGAAGCTGTACGCCAGCTCCTTCGGCCAGTAAAGCGAGATGAGCGCTGCAACCCCAGAGTCGTTCATGACTGGACCTAATGGTCAGGGGTCCCTTTACCTTTATACCATGGTAATATGCCTTTTTGTCAATGAAAACAGCAACATTTATACATGTCAACATTCAGTTGCTTCATGTCCCTTTCAAGGTGGTGGTGATGTTGTTAGGAATCTATGTAACTTAGTGCTTTCACCCATGGATGAAGGATTCATGATTCTCAGGTCAGTAAATCATGAAAGCTTTATTGATAAAATCATCACACGATCTTAGCATCAACTCCAAGTACAGTACAGGTTCAATTGTAAGCAGAGTTCCAGGATACATGGCTAGGCATAAGCAAAACTGTTGTCCCCAAACTGTTGACACATACAGTCCAATACCTACCTAGCTGTTTCCTGCTTCTGATATATTTAATGCAGTGTTTATTGTTTATCTTTTTTGCCATTTATTTATTTCTTACTTTCTTTCCCCTCCCACTTATTGTTACCTGCAATTCTTTTTCCCAGTATTACTGCTTCTTTTCATTCTCCTTGCATGAACAAGACCCTCCAGGCTCCACGGAAGCCTTCTCAACTATTATAGCTTCCCTGACTCTACTTGTAAACCATATTGACAAGCTCTTGGATTGTTTGCAGCTTTTCAATCAGTAGCATACATGCTACCCAAGCTTCTGTTATTGTGGTTTTAAATAACTTCCATGCATCCTAAAGAGAATTGGCCCTCTTGACACCCTCTTTTAACTAATTTCCTCATTCCCCCCCTACTTTGAAATTAAATGTGGCTATGCCTTCCACTTACATATTTGTTAGCACTGTGATTACTGTTTCCAATCAGTCTGATAGCACATATATCTCACTTCAGATCTTGGGCACCTCTTGGGATGCAACCCTGGACTGAATCCTATGATTAAATGTTCCAAAGCATTTACTGTATCAAACATAGGCGCCGACTCCCTGGGGCCTGAGGGGGCCCGAGACCCCTCAAAAATTCGTTTGGGGGGCTCCGCCCCCCCAATAATCTCGGCCGCCCCTCCAGCAGAGCCCCGCCGCCGCCCCCCGCCTCCTCCCTCGCCAGCCAGCCAGCCAGCCGCGCACCCTAGCCGGAGAGCCCCGGCCGTCCCCGTCGCGCAATCGGCTGGATCTCCCTTCAGCAGGCCGTGCTCACAACTCGGCCCAGGGACCCCCCAGCAGCGGATCTCGGGCCCAGCTGAAGAATCCGGCAACAAGCCCCCTCCTCCCCAATCGCTCCGGCTCCGCCGAAATACGCTCCAAAACCCCCCAGATAGGCCGCCGGCCGCCAAGTCTCGTGGCGCCCTGAGCGAGGGTCTCTCCCCAACACCGCCACCTCGAACTGCGTTCTCCCGGCTACCCGAGCGAACCAGCGGCAGCTTCCCGGGCGCTCTTCCCGACTCTGCCTCCGAAGAAGAAGAAACAGCCCCCGCCGAGGTGCATCCCAAAAGTTGGACGACGACGCGTCCCGGTATGGGCCCCCCCAATATTTTTTATAAGTTGGCGCCCCTGGTATCAAAAGGTTGTGGGTCTTTCCAAAAATTCCAATGTGCACTTTCCCAGTAACTGAAAATAAAGAACCATTTCAAGATTATTCTCATAGCTTTGTGGCAAAGGCATGACAATACAATTCTCTTATCAAATCTACCTCCCTCAGAACAAAGCAAAGCATGCAAGTATGTTGCTGCTACAGTTCTTCCCATAGGAAGCATTCCTCCACTTTTTCATCATGACTTCTTGCATATTCTGCCCTATCGTTAATTATATGACCTGGAAGACTTACACCATTATTCTTTATGGAAGGATCATCCTGAACCCGATGAGTCTAAGCTCCTGATGGCTTTCAAACAGAAAAGAATTTAAAAGCTGATCTGCAAACTTTCTGATATCAAGTGGCAGTTTTCCAGTTCCGCAGTGGTTTAACCACTCTACCAGCTTTGCTTGAACCAAAATTTCCCCAGTACCCATGCTATATAAACCCTTTCCCCACACCACCACCCTGTTATCCATTCGCTGAAAGTAGCCCCGGATTTGGACATTTATAAAATGTCCTGAAATGCTTCTTTGGAGATCCTGAATTTAAAAATCTTAGCTAAGTTTTCCTCTTCTAGGACTGCAGCACTACTTTTCTCAACAGCACTGGGATCAACGTGCACCAAAGCCACGGATTTCTCTTCTGCATTTTCTAGATGGCATTCAATATCCATATCCTTCACACTTTGCAGGCAAGTCGCCTTGCAGTAAACATGCCTATTACAGCTCAACCTCATTGCTGTTCATCATCAAATGGGCCCCTTTTAAACAACTATTTCTCTCTTCCTCAGTATGATGCCTTCCTATCCCCAAGGCTCCATTCTCCATCACAACAGATTATATTGTGCCATAACCTTGAAGATCTCATATACATACCTCTCTTAGCTTCTCCAGGTTAGCTACCCTAGCCTCAAGGGAACAAAGAGCCAGGAGCTCATTGTCTTAGGGACACACCAACAATTTGTTCCCTGCCAGCAGATAACCATACATGTGATGCCCTGTACATTACACAGGAAGTTACCTACTCCTGCTGGCTTTCTATCTCCATAACTGATTGATTAAACTGAGTATAAACCTGTTTTAAATTCAAGAGTTAAGGACTAAACCCAACAAAGTTAGGCATGGTTAAGCCTGCTGAAATCAGTGGGATTAAGCATGTCTCCGTTGGATTTATGCCTAAGTATTTAAAGGGGCATCATGAATAATATAAATACTGTTGGCTGCAAATTGGTTGGTTATATATTGCATAACCTAAGTATAAACAAGGAAAGAATGCCTTCTTGAGAAACGTCTTCTTGAATATCTGAAAACTTTGTAGTTTGTACCTGGAAGAATTGAGTTATTCCCCTCAACAAACACCCTGTATTCCTCTTAGAAATCTACTGTGATTTGCAGGGATAAGACAGGGATGAACAGTCTATTGCTGGACTACAACTTCCTTCATCCCTGGCCATTGACCATGTTAGCTGGGGCTGATGGGAGTCAAACAACATTTGGAGGGCCATAGGTTATCCACTTCTGCCTTAAGACCTATGCTACAAACAAACTTAACAGCCATAGATTCTTTCCAATGAATTTTGGAGTTAAGAGTCTTTGAAGTGTGGGAAGCAGGCAGGAATCTAGCAGCCTTGAACACAATTTTACTATCTATAAAACTGAATTCTAACCAAAACTTTAAAAAAGAACAACCTATAGTTCTCAGATTTCACTGCAAGAAACCAAATTGATCTTAGTTAAAACAAAGTTGGTAGCATACAGATGCCTTAAGACTGGATGTGCTGTAGAGAGCAACTGATCTCTACTGGATGAGGGGTGACCCATGTATTTGCTTCATCTTTCAAATGTCAGGAGATGTGCTGGAAGCATAGCTATATTCATGACAGCTGTGCTTTTAGAGATGACAATGGCCATAAAACGTAAGGTAGGAAGAAACATGGAAGAAGCTGGACAGAACACATGTTTTGCTGGTGTGGAGCTCTCTTTCATAGCCCAGTTTTGATCTGAGAGATGAAAACTATTATTGTGCTTTACGGAAAGTTTGTCTCAGAAGGGGGGGGGGACACAAGTTGATAATTAAGAGCAGGAAATTAAGTTTGAATTCTGATTCTGAAATCTCACTTGAAATCAGCCTTTCCTATCACAAGCATTTGCCAGATGTGAAGTGTGGCTGTGAACTGAGCTGTTTTACAAACCTGGCACTAGAAGGCTATATTCCCAACCAAATTTTGGGTTTCCCAATTGTGTCCCAGTATTAATCACAGCTTCCATGAACTCAACCACAGTTCACAGCCTTACATAATGCTCCTATTAGTCAGCTACTCTGAGGAATACACAGCTTGAGCAGTTTTCCCGCCTTGAAAACCAGTGCACATAGCCTTCCAACTGGAAAGGGGAGGGCAATATAGCTTCCACAAGCAGCAACTACATCTTTTCAAAGTTATAAACCACATACACTTTAAAGGCATATGAATGGGGGGACTTTCACCAACCAAGCACGGAAGCCTGTCCCTAAGTAAGCTAACTCCAGAAGAAAATAGCCACTGACTTCAGAATTGCAGCCTGAAACTACTACAAGGAAGTAGGACACAACTATTGAGTTCTCAAGCAGCTGAGAAGTGGAAAATACAGCAAGTAGGGTTGCCACTTTTGGTTGGGCAAAACATGGGGCAGGTCAGGCAAAGAAAAGGCAGGTTGTGGGGGGGGGATTGGGGGACTTAAAAGTGCAAAAATGATTTCAAAGCAATCTATTACAATGATCAAATGGAAGCAAAGTTCAAACTGTAACAGCAAACATTCCAACAACAATCCTGAAAGGAAATCCTCCCCACCTGCTGAAT
This sequence comes from Podarcis bocagei, assembly GCF_964188305.1. Taxonomy (NCBI): domain Eukaryota; kingdom Metazoa; phylum Chordata; class Lepidosauria; order Squamata; family Lacertidae; genus Podarcis; species Podarcis bocagei. Next base: position 26,959,559 of record NC_138136.1, read on the forward strand.
TTCTGCCTGCTGGAAGGATGAATGTAGAAACCCAAACAAAACAAAACAAAAAAAAAAGAGAGAAAGGGAGAGGGGAAGGGACGAGAGAGACAGCAACAAGTTCTGCTTTTCTTCCTCACAGAGCTTTGCCTTCAACATCGTAAGCAAGGCTTGCATAACCCCTCATCGAGGTACAGTGAATTTGAGAGATCGTAAGTTTTGGGGAGAAGAGAAAAGCAGAGGTGCCAACTTGAATATAAAAAAATGGGAGGGGGGCTCCCAGGTAAGCCCCGCCCCACATAATGCATCACATGATGCGCTGCACACACACTATGTGAATGGCAATGCCCATCAACTGGGGGTGTAGGGGCTCAGCCCCTTTAAAAATTTGATTGGTGGGGTGAAGACACCCTCGGCCCCTAGGAGTCGGCTGCTATGGAGAAGAGTATTTACACACGCGGGCAGCAAAAGCGAAGTGGGTTTATAAAGTGGAGTCACTGACGGCGCCCTCCCTCACCCCACGAGCCGCAATTCCCACAGACCCCTCGTGACCACTCCACGCGCGCCACGGGCTCCCCGCTCTCTTCCCTCCCGGCAGGCCTGGCGCGGCCCTCTTCTCCTGCTCCCGCCTCCTCGCGGCCGCCGACGTCGCCACCGTCGTCCTGCGCGAGCCGCGCCGCCCGCTTCCCTTCGCCCGTGACTCCTCCCTCCCCTTCCCGCTCTGTCCCAGGGCTGACATCACGCCCGGGGTTTCCATCGGACGAGGGGAGGGGAGGGGGTGAAGGAAAGAGGAGGAGGACGCTGTACGGAGCGGCTGCGGCAGCGTGATGGCGGCGGCGGCCGGGAGGACTTAAAGCAACGGCGTCGCGCGCCCGCTCACCTCGGGGTGGTTTTTTTAACCCGTTCTCTTCCCTCCCGCCGCGCTCTTCCCTATTAAACCGCTTCTCTCTGTTTCTGAGGGGGCTCGCGCTGCTTCTCCCTCCCTCCCGCCCCCCTCTTTTTTCCGGGTAGGCCAAGAGGGAGGGCCAGAGAAGCGGCAGAGGGAAGAGGAGAGAGGGAAGAGATCCCGGCAGGCCCCGGAGCGCTCCTTCCTTCCTCGAGGCCCGGCTGCAGCGCTCTCCCCCTCGCTGGCTCCTCAGGAGAGGCCCAGGCAGGCCTGGCGGTAAGTGCGGCCCGACGGAGAGCGAAGGAGGAGGGCAGGCTGTGGGGATCGGAGAGAGGCACGCCATACCCGGCCTGGGCGCCTTGTGTAGGCCGCGGTGGGGCAATGGAAGGGCGGAGAGGGAGGGAGCCAGCCAGCTAGACGGGAGTTGGGAGCCGAGGCTCCGGCTTGAGGGAGGAAGGAAGGAAGGAAGGAAAGGGCCCGGCCCAGGCGGTTTTGCTCGGTTCTGTGTGGAAAGCGGGCGAGCTGAGGGGGAGAAACGCCGCTTTTGTTCAGCCGCTGTGCCTCAGGCCGGTCCGTTTGTCCGACCGCCTTCGCTTTCTCGCTCTCAGCCCCCGCCCTTCACCCCCATATAGAGGCTCGCAGGAGCCGACCGCGGTGCTGCTGCTGGTTGTCTTTTTTCCCCTCCTCCGGCTTCCCCCGCCATCTCCCTTTGTTTACCAGGCGGCCGAGGAGAGGCGGTTATGCAGGACGCAGCGAGGCTTTCGCAAGCGGGGCGAGGAGGGGAAAGGCGGGAGGACCGCGGCCGGCCTAAAAAAGAAGCGGCGGCAGTAATAGTGGGAAAGGCGCCCCGCGAGGAGCAGCAGGAGACACCCGCCGCGATAAGGGGGGAACCGGAGGGAGGGGAGAAAGCCCATTTGTTTTGGCACCCACTAAATCCACGAGGCCCGCTGCTCATTGGCTGACAGGCTGGCTATCAGGGACTCGGTGCGGTGCCTTCCTGCTGCTCTGATCAGTGGCCCCGCCTTTTGCTTGGGTTCCCTTAAATAAATATATATATATATATATAACTGGGTTGATTGAGACCAAGTGGATGATCTTTGCTGCTATGGTATTCCCTGTTAGCTTGTATGGTGCCCAAAGGACGCTGACTTTCTAAGTAGCTAGAAATTGCTCTTGTGCTGGTGGCAGTAAGAATTAGCAGCACAAGAGTAATTCCGGCTACTTAACAGAGCTGGCCTTAGTATAGGATTTTGAAAGGGGCAATGCCATAGAAATAATAGTTGGGATCTGTGATTTGTACATTCACTATGGGTCAGGAAAACAATTTTGTTATAAATCAGTCTTACCTATGTTTACTTGCAGTTTCAGTTCTCAAGTAAGCAGTCAGGAGACTGTAGTTTTAACGGGAGTGAGCAAGCTGCATTTTACTGGTGCTGCAAATTTATAAAATGGTTCATGTATGCATGTTGCTTACAACACAGTCCTATGTATGTTTACTCAGAAGTCAGATGAATTGTTATAATAGGACATGCTCTAGTGAGTTGGTTTAGGATTGCAGCTTTACTTTCAGAAGAAAAAAGTTCCAGCCTGCACCAGCACTACTCCCTTTCTTTCCCTTGGCACTGCCACTAATGGCACTGCTAATTAGATCAATGTCAGAATGCTTCAGAAAGGATCAAATTGGGTTTTCCTGTGTATGAAGTTACTTAGCCTCTGAAGAATAATACTGACCCTGCTGTATGAACTTACAGGGTAAAGATCACTGAGAGAATCCATTATGAGTGTTCACTGTCAAACTAGGACTGGATAGACTCAGGTTCAAATCCCCCACTCAGCCACAAAGCAACATTGGGCCGGTCACTATCTCATGGGTTTGGTGTAAATCGAAAATGGATGGGGGATGGGAATGCAGGGTTATAAATGTAACAAATAATTTAAGAATCTGATGAACTGCACATATCCAGCTAGTTTACTGCAGTATCCTCAAATAGATTACAGATTTGTAAACATTTCACATCTTTATTATTTGTGTATTCATTTTTTAGGGTAACTTGGGAAAAACAAATAACCGCTGAAGTTACATGTGAAATATCTGAAGAGCGAGGAAGACGACTCTCTTAAGTGGACATTTCATATCCAGCTTCCAAACTGGAAGAACTTTATTTATATTTTTATTTTGGTGAATATTTACAATGAATGGGCACAGTGATGAAGAAAGTGCAAGGAACAGTAGTGGAGAATCAAGGTATGTACTTAAAGATTTGTCTCTGGTAAGTCTTACATTTTTGTGAAAGTGAAGTCTTTACCATAATTAAATTGTTTATTTTGAAGTATCGGACCAAGCATTCTTATTTCAAATAAGGACTCTGGAAACTAATTGAATTTACTCAGAAATAAGAGTGTGCACAAGGCTCAGGACCCAATTCTAGTGAATCCATTAATGGTGTGCCTCAGGCAGTAATGGAATATGGTTAACTAACACTCAAATATGCATGTCTTTGCAACAACAGTATGCGTAATGGTTTAGATAGGGTGCTTAGCCCAGCCTGTCATATGTATCTGATTACACAGGACTAAGTGATCTCCATAGGATACATTTTGTGACCATATCTTAGACGGATTCCTGCTCCAGAATCATGTTCCTCACTTGCATTTCTCACTTTCTGTCTCAGTGGTACTTCATGTCCTCCTTGTGTTGTGTTTTAAGGGTGAGAGGAGGGAGTACCACCTCCATATTTGCATAGAACCAAGGAATGGTTTCATCTAGAGTGAGTGCTGGAACTGGAGTAGCTAATTCCTGCATTCCATACTTACCTGGTTAAATAAACTTGAATCCAATTCTATACCATCTTAAGATTTGAACCTTATTTCAGAGTAAACCCATGTGAAGTAGCACATAGTATCTTGGGACTTGTACCAGTGAGGGTTATGTTCATTCTCTAGTGTTGCAGGCAGTGTGCATTTGAATACTGGAAATCACAGGTGGGAAGGCTGCTGTTGTATTCAAATTCTCCTTGTGAGCTTCCCATAGGCATATGGTTGGCCACTGAGGACAGGCCTTTGGCCCAGTCCAGCGGAGTTCTTATATACACTTATATGCACTTGTGTGTTACCCAGCCTTGCAGATAAAGGATCCAATCCTATGCCATCTTATTTGCAAGTAAACACTGTTGAATGGAACTTAAGAATATATATATTGAATTGTACTATAGTGAATTGAATTGTATATATATCATGTAGTTTTCCTTGTATGTTCATATCTTACGTGCTATAGGGTGTCTTGAGCAGTGGTTCTCACAAGCTAGATATCAGAACACCCCCTAGCTGAGTAGCTAGCTGTAAAATTGGACTTGCCTCTGATAAGAAGGCCTGTCTTAGAAGGCCACTTAATGTGTCTCTTTTTGTTCTTTAAAGGATTCCAAAAAACAAATGGATAGGTTTGTTTGTTCATGTATGTTGAAAACACTACATGTTTATAAATTGGAAGCTTTAGAGAATGTAAGAGGAGCCCTGCTATAATCCAGCATCCTGATCACAGTGTGGCTATACAGTGGTACCTCAGGTTACAGACACTTCAGGTTACAGACTCCGCTAACCCAGAAATAGTACCTCGGGTTAAGAACTTGGCTTCAGGATGAGAACAGAAATTGTGCGGTGGCAGCGGGAGGCCCCATTAACTAAAGTAGTACCTCAGGTTAAGAACAGTTTCAGGTTAAGAACAGACTTCCGGAATGAATCAAGTTCTTAATCCGAGGTACCACTGTATGTAGTGAATTCTTCTGGAAAACCCACCAGTAGGACATGAAAGGAATAGTCCTCTCCCCACAACCCAGTAACTGCTATTCAGTAGCATAGCGCCTCTGAACCTGCATGCACTGCGTAGCGTATATTGATGGCATGCCTCTGAATACCAGTTGCTGGGGAACGCAAGCGAGAAGAATGCTGTTGTCCTCATATCTTGCTTGTGGGTTTCTCAGAAGCACGTGAGAACGTGATGCCAACTGCTGCTTATTCCTGTACGTCACAGCCATCTAATCCTCCTTTAAAGCCATCTCAGGTAGTGGCCACCACACTAAATTTCAGCAGTGAATTCTATAAATTGTGTTGTATGGAAGATGTAGTTTGTTTTCTCTCTCGAACCTACTACCACTCTGAACTTAAAATGTGAGGAACAGCTCAATTATTTTCATGGTTCTTGTAGATTAAAATTACAAGGTTTCCCTTTGTCCTAACACTCCCATGAATATTCTGTATTTGGTAATGTTTTCGTACAAAAATAATGTGACCCTCCATTTTTATTGTAGTATGGAAACTCAAGAGCAGCTGTCATTTGAGCCTTAGCTATTATGGCACAGACAGCTGTGTCACAAAGATGGTTAGATTTGTAGATAGGTGATCCCCATCAGTACTAGTTGTGGAAGCAGCTGTAGTTACTAGTGAGGTTTGGCATTGCCTGTTTCTGCAGCCTGGTGGAATGTGTAGCAGAAGCTACCCAGAATTGCTCCCGCTTTCCATCCCAGCCTTCATCTCCTGCAGACTGCAGATTAGTAGTTTGTCATTTCTCTTAATACATCTGGAAATATATTGGAGACTTGGAAGTAGTGCATGAGAGGCAGTATAATTGTGCTTATATGGATACAACTTGGGATGCAGATGAAGTTGCCCGATTATGTTCTGTTTTAAGAATTTTGATAGTTTGAGTATGCTTTTCTTTAAGTGTATTTGGTGGAATAATTCATATATTTTCCATATTAGTGGAATATAAAAGAGATTCCCAGGTCATGCTCATTGGCAGGCTAATATGAAACAAGATAAATTTGTAATCAAGCCATTCTTATCATTTATAAAGATGCTCTATATGTCTGAATAATCAAGTCTACCTGTCTACTTGCTGTTCTTAACAGCTTTGTTGCATTCGTGGGAAAGTTTTGGTCAGAAAGTTGTGGAATGCAATAGAGTGTCTTTGTGGCATCTGACTTCTCAGCTGTGGAAGTGCCCCTTCAAAACGCTCCCAAAATGTCTATTTCCCTCAGGGAACTACACTGAGTAAAATCACTTTAAGGCAGCCTGAGAAGGCTTTGTGATATTGCCATCCACTACCACTTCAGTCCCATGCTTTTGTATTCTTTCAGCTATTTGTATTCTACTGAGAAGGTGTATTAGATACCCAAGGATTAACTATAGCTATGTAAGACAGGAGGAAAGATGACATGGAGAGAGGTGGGCTAGGGTTAGTTAGCAGACAGAGGCCAGGAGGCTGAGGAAATGAGAGAGGAGGAGGCTGGAACAGTGTCTGTGGAGTGGTGGGGAAATTAGAAAAGCATGACGTACCGTATATGCTTGTAGGAGAAAATGAATGTAGGATGTATGTACTCAGGGATGAGGGAGGGGAAATGGGTTCTGACCAGGGGCATAGCATGGGGGAGGACTGCTGGAGTGATTGACCTGGGTGCATTTTTTCAGGGGAGGGGTGCTGCTGCTCACACCATCCTCCCCAAGCCAGCCCTGTGCTGCTTTGTGAGGCTGGGATCATTCCAGCCTCACAAAACAGCTCAGGGCTGGTGCTGCTCCAGTGGCAGCAAGGGCTGGGCTGGTGCGCAGTGAGCTCCTTTTGCCTCCTGCACCCGTCCCCCCAGCGCATGTGCGCCCCAGGCACTATTAAAGCATGCTCCGCGGCTAGTTCTGACTCTTGCTTACCACATTAAAATACATGTTCCCATCTGAATGTCTCTTCTGTCATGAATTTATAAGATGGTCCCTCTGTCTTAATCATCATTTGTGAAAGCAGGGCAATACCAACAACCTACCTTATGGGGTTTTCTTTTCTTTTTGAATAGTCTGATATGTATGTATGTATTTGAAACACTTTAGAGACTAAAGAACGAAATAAATGTGTGTGGTTATTATTAGCAGTTAGCATGATGATACTACTTTTCCCTGCTGGGTTTGCCACGCTGATCCTTAGAAGTATGCTTAATTAAAATAATGAAAAATTTTGAAATCTGGGTTTAGCATTTGATATCTCAATTTATTGTTTAGTAAATGATCTAATTATTTGATTAATCAAAGTAGCATATTGTAAATCTATATTCAAAAGAATAGAATTTCTTGATTGGTTGACAGCCCTAGTAATAAGTAAATGTGTCCTATCCGACAAATAGTTTGTTGGGGTAGAGCCTGTTTTATGTGTGGTGGTGCATATTCTCAAAACTGATTCTAGATTCTCAGTCTCCCCTGGAATCAACAGATTGCAGCCTACTGTCTCTAGTTCTTTTGTCTGACACAGTTTTAATTATAACTTACCGGTAATTTATAAATTATAAATCAGGGTGTTTTTCCCCCTATTGGTACACTGTCCTTTAGCCTCAACACTGCTATGATCCAAATGAGCTGTGACATCTGTAGTTACAAAACTGCTTTGAATTCAACCAATTTGATTTTTAGCGGAGCCTGGGAAGCACTGAGTACTTTTTTCAACTAATACATTGAACAGGCTTTATTGGTTTGGTAGTGCTTCAATTCTTTGCAAGGCAGAACAATAAAGCTAGGCTTCTAAGGTCAGTTTAAGGTCTTTAGTAGTCAAATCTGGTCACAGAGGTTATATTGTGGGAGGTAAAAATTCTTAACTTGTGAAAATTGGATAAATGTAAAATCTGTAGTAGAGATTATTTAAAAGTGCCAATACATGTACAGGAAATAGTTTTGAACTTAAAGTTCTTTTCTGAACTTAAAAGATTAACATGGCATAAGTTTTAGACTGAAAATAGTAAGTAGACTCTGTTGGTCTGCTTATTTAATGTGCATTTGATCCTGGTCCAATTGCACTGGGTACCAATTAGTTTCCAGGCCCAAATCAAAGTGCTGGTTTTTACCTATAAAGCCTTAAATGGCTCAGGACCACAATACTTCAAGGATTGCTTCTTTCCATATGAACCAGCTGGACCCTGAGATTATCTTGTGATGCCCTTCTTCGTGTGCCTCTTCCTTGAGAGGTCAGGAGGGTGGCAACACGAGAATGGGCCTTTTTTGTAGTGGTTTCCCCTCTGTGGAATGCTCTCCCCAGGGAAGTTTGCCTGGCACCTTCACCATACACCTTTAGGCGCCAGGCAAAAGTGTTCCTTTTTAACCAGGCCTTTGCCTGACCTGATCTACATCCTATACCCTTTTTAAAATGCTGGCTCTTTTAGGGGTTTTTTTTATTTGGTTGTTTGTATTTTGATTTTATGTATGTGATCCTCTATGTGAACCGCCCTGAGACCTTCAGGTATAGGGCGGTATAGAAATAAAATTAATAATAATAATTAGGGGGTCTGCTTTTATGAGCAAAATATTTTTTAACGTGAGGTTTTTGAGACTTAATTTTGTTGGTGCAGCTGTTAGTATGTAAAATCATTAGCTCTTTGCTTTCAGTGTAACACTGAAATGTATCATAACGTTGTAGATCCTACTATTTTCTGAAATGGTACCATTAGTTGTACGTACTTTGTATTCATTTGAGACAATGTTACTTTAAAACGTTTTTATTTTCAAAGGCCTGTTTTTCGATCAAGCTGTGTGTTCGTTTTTTTAAAAAAAATGATAATAACAATCTGCAGCAAATCTTGGCCTCACATATTCCTCCCTTTTCCATTTGCAAGGGGAGGAGATTGAAAGTTTCCATGTTAAATTGCACTTGTTCGGATTCTGTGAGTTCAGATTTGAGTTTGTTTGAACTAACAATTGGAATAAGCCAGTTTCCTGATTTTGGATATCACAGAAAACGTACGTACAGTGGTACCTCGGGTTACATACACTTCAGGTTACAGATGCTTCAGGTTACAGACTCTGCTAACCCAGAAATAGTACCTTGAGTTAAGAACTTTGCTTCAGGATGAGAACAGAAATCACGCGGTGGCAGCGGGAGGCCCCATTAGCTGAAGTGGTACCTCAGGTTAAGAACAGTTTCAGGTTAAGAACGGACCTCCAGAATGAATTAAGTTCTTAACCCGAGGTACCACTGTATTGAAAATAGTAGAACAAACTTGAATCAAAATTGCACATAATGCTTTAGAGACAATTGAGGAGCTCATGAGTTTTCATATTAAAGTTAAGGATTGGTTATTATGCTTGCTCCAACAAAGTCCATTCTTGGCTAATTTAAAATACTGTTACTGATAGTGTATGAAGTAAATATAGCAAGATACTTGTCTTGTTTGGATGATCATATCTCAAAGGATATATGAATGAGACCTGTTCCTCCCCATGCAGCTATTTCATGTTGCATGAGCAAATGAAAAGCCAGGAAGTTTCAGTTAACTATAGTTTCTCACTATATCCAAACTGGCCACAACAGGTTAATGGTTTCTAAATATGCGATGTTATGAAACTAACTTTAAACTGTGACTTTATATCTTGACTTTTTTAGAAGCCATAGTTTCCTAGTTCAGTAGTAAAACTGATTCTGAGAATTCCTGGTTTATTTCCCAACCTGTGAGAAAGAAAGAAAAAAATGTCTATGTGTTTTTTGTTACTAGGCCAAGATGTGATCATCTGAATGCAATCTTATACTCAAATATGAACACAATGATGTCTAATTAGTTTGTCTGAAACACTTACAAATTTAACTGATACTTACATAATTGCTTTTTATTAACTGATTAGTAGGTGAACAGGAAACTGAAAGCTGATAATGAAATGCAATGAGGGAGGGGGAAATGATATTTCAATCTGGAGGCACTTGTGTAGTATGGTCAAATTGATTAAATCAACACCTTAGCTAGCTTGGGAACAGATGAATAATAATGGATCCTAGCCAATATAGAAATTGTATATGACTAACATCAAGTTTTAATAGGGAAATTACATCCATCTAGTTAGAAAAAACATACTGAAATAATAGAAGTTGAGATGTAGCAAATAGTAATGAAGAGATTATTCTGCTACAGATGTGAAAGCTTAAAAAACACATAAAATAAAATCTTTGCATCAACGGACCTAGGGAGCTTATCAGTAGAATAGCCCCCTCCTTGACCTGAAGAAAATCATTGTTTCCAAGACTCAATGTTAATCAATTTAGTATTTGGAAATCATTGGAAATCATAAATGGAATAGTCTTATCTCAAGTACTCTGCAGACCACCTGATACTTATAAACATTACTAATGCAAGCTGTGGTGATGAGAGAGAGAGAGAGCGCACTCCTACTTTATTCAAACGACCATTTGGAGGACACCTCATTTCCATTGGATGTGTAGGTGTGATAACATTTATAATAACATAAAGAGAGCCCCTGCTGAAAATAGGCCACCATCCGATTTTCCACAGTGGCATACTAGATGTCCCTTGACAACAATGGCCTTCACCCTTTAATGTTCTCCACCAACAGGTATTCAGAGCCATAAGATCAATAGCTATTGTCACTTATAATTATTGATGGAGACCTTTCTGCAGTGCTATTTTCCCATTAAAAATAGTATAAATGGAAACAGGACCAAGTCAGAAAATTACTTAATGATGCTGAGCCAGAGTGGAGTACTAGAAGTTTGTTATTTCTCTTTCAAATTTACTGCATTCCTGGGAGTTTATGGCGTTCTACTGCTCGTCAGAGGAGGAAGGGAGGAACATTCATCTCTTTCAAGACAGGCAGAGTGTGGACACTGTCAACTGCTGTTTCAGTGACCATGTTTTCTGATGAGTACAGTTCTTGATGGTACTCTGCCCATTGCTTCATCTGCTTGTTGCAGCTTGTGATGATCTCTCCCAACTAGGTTTTCAGTGGTCCATTTTTCTTGACTGTTTGTACAAGGCTTTATTCATGCCTGCATCCATTTTGCAAGTGTTACAACTGACAGTAGCAAGTTGAATGCTCTGGCAGTAGTCATTGGCACATTGTCTGGCAATCCACTGGGCATCACTCCCTGCCTGTCTTAGTGCATCTTCTTGCAGGGTGTACACTTGTAGGTCATAAGAGCTCTCACTTTGCAAGCAATAACAGGCTCCATTTCCTTAATGTCAGCCTCAAACCAGTCGGAGATCTGTGTCTATCTCTCCGTTTGAAATATATCGACTATTAGTTGCCAAGCTCCACAACACAAGCCATTAGAAAAACTACATTTTAAATATATGAGTCTGAAGTTTAAAACACATTTTTGTCTGTCTGTTGGAGGAAGTTGCTTGTGTGCAAATGTAAGCAAAAGCATGCAACTGCACGTCCATAGCTCTAAAGCATGTGGCAAATTAACATTTGAGCAATTGTTACTTGGATGGGGAAACATTAACATTCCTGTGCCCAGCATGCAGTGTTCAGTTAACTAGCAACTAGATGTCTAAGGTCATTCCATTCTGTACTTTATCCTATGTTCTAAGTATGTGTGTTCAAAAAAAAAAAAAGCATATTCAAGGCTCCTTAATTCATTGACACTCCATTTGAGGGATTTATTGGGAGAACTCCAACTTGCAGATGCAGGCATTACTGCAAAGACTGATAATCAGCTGGTCATACTGTTGAAGCAGCAACATTTACTATCTAAGGCTAACACTTAAGGGGCTTTTAAATGAGGACTGCACACCTGAATCTGTTCTTCAACCTTCTTATAATATTTACTTTTAACTTAAAATTGCAGCCAGTCAGATGATGATTCTGGTTCAGCATCAGGTTCTGGATCTGGTTCAAGTTCTGGAAGCAGTAGCAATGGAAGTAGCAGCCAGTCGGGAAGCAGCGATTCAGACTCTGGTTCAGAGTCTGGCAGTCAATCAGAATCTGAGTCTGATACATCTAAGGAAAAGAAAGTCCAAGCTAAACCTCCAAAGGTTGATGGAGCTGAGGTAAGGTGGACTCTCTCCACAAATGAGAAGCTCTATTTAAATGGTTGTTGTATTAAGTGAGCATCTGCATAAATAGTGTAAATTAGAAAGTACTTTAGTAATATGAAACATTGGAAATGCTGATAAAAATATCAGATGGCAGCAGTGCCAAACTTTCACCTTTCTAAGAAATACTGCCTGGGTTATTTAGCAACGTGTGTTGTATCCACTGCTGCCATTCTACTTGTGGAACAGACTTGCGCTTGCACAACTTCACCCTCCTCTCCCATGCACCCTCAAAATCTGCTCCAGAGGATTGGAATACCCTCCAGAGCAGGTCTGGTGGGTGCAAGGATTCAAGAGGAAAGAGAAGTACCACATGTGGAACTCAGTTCATGCAGCAGTGAATACATTGGATGTTTCTGGCAACTCTTAAGTAGAAGTCTCTTTTAAGTTTAGAAGGAACTTACAAAATAATATATTAAAGAATCGTGTCTAATTTTTGCCACACAAAAGGCAACAGCATTATAGCCTTCTAGATGCAATTTTGACGATGGCATGATATCCTTAGCATATCAATATAACTGTAACCGTTTCAGTTGAATCAAGTCCCTAGGCCACCCCACCCAGTGGAAGAAATATATTTCAATTGTGTTCATTTGTTTCTTGATAACTTTTCTTGTATTTTGGATCTACCTGTTACTTGTAAAGTTTGTGGACTTTACTGAAGAATGTATTTTATTGCTTGTGTTTTATGTGACTACATAATTGTTTTTATTTGAATTCTGCTTTAGTTTTGGAAATCAAACCCAAGTATTCTGGCTGTACAGAGATCAGCAATGCTCAGGAAACAGCAGCAGCAGTCAAAAGCAGCATCCTCAAACAGTGGCTCAGAAGAGGTGAATAGTTAGCTAGTATTTTAAATATAAATGTAAACACAGATCTTTACTAGCCAATGCCAGTATTTTAAAAGAAAAATTGGAGTCAAAGTATCCTTTAAGTAAAGTACCTTTCAAATCATTGACTTGTATACTACTGTAGATGCCAACTGTTACCTTTCTTGGGGCCAGCACAGTATCTTTAAGACTGTATGTCATACTTGCTTTCAGTATTCACAAGATTATAATATATGTAGTTGAATTCCCTTGTAAAAGAAAAAAGGTGTCGAGTTCAAATGGGCTGGAGGACCAATTCAGGGGCTAATTTGACAAGCAGCTTTAATGAGGCAACCAGTAGTTGGACTGAGGATCAACTTTTCAAATGTCCCTTGCCATCCAAACTTAATGTGCCATCCTTCCTCATCTTACCTGCAAAATTTCCTGCAACTTCAGTGTTGAAATGGAATAGCAGTGTTAAGAGAATGACTGTTTGTTTACTTCCTTATGGACCTTATATTTTGTTTTTCTATGCAGGACTCATCAAGTAGTGAAGATTCTGCCGATGACTCATCCAGTGAAATCAAGAGGAAGAAACATAAAGAGTAGGAAATTAAGTATTACATAGCTTGATGTAGTGTTTTAAATTTATCTGATTAGTAGAGCACATGACGTTGTCAATGTTATTTTATCTCAGTGGTTGCTTAGTATCCAGTGAATAAACTACTTGCTTATCTGTATACTTGTATGGCTATCCATATAGTGACACGTTAGGATTTGCATATTTAAGATCTTTGCATGGAAATATTCTCATTTTAGAAACAGACAACTGCAACAGTATTAGGAGTTTAATTGCCCAGAACATATTTCTTTCCAAGAGGTTAAAGCCCCTTAAGCATCATCTGGTGAATGTTTTCTGTGCAACTGGCCAACCAAAATGTTTGCTTTCTATCACCCCATCATTCTCTCACTGAGGCAGATCAGGTCTCTGACATCACACAGTTTTATATATACTCATAAAATGCCTCAAAAGCATGTTACTAGCTCAGGAAAATTCCATGCCCCTTCCCTCCTGAGCTTGATACTGAAAGGAGAGAGAGTAGTCATCTCTGCAATCCCACTGCAGTTCTGAAGCTTTCAGAAGTGCATCTGATGTTGAAGGAGCTCTAAGTGTCCTTTTGAATTTGGAATTTGCCCCTGCCCCTTCTCCCACTGTCCTTTCTACTGAGCTTAACCTTAGAAATTATCCACCCCAAGGAATTGTCCTTTGGATTATCCAAAGTTGTGCTTTACTTCTAAGGGGCTCCGAGTGCCTCCAAAAAGCAGTACACTACAATTATAAGGATGGTCCCCTACCTCCAGCTACAGAATTAGAAGGAAGGCTGAGGCTCATCAGGGTTGGGGAGAATTTGGATCATGGCCAGTGCTGCTAACATATTTGTGGACCACAGCAGGTCTCATTAAGGTTCATATATTCAGTTCATATTTGGGTTTTTTAAGTAGCCTCTTGCTTCACTGAGATTTGCTTCATTGAAAAGTTTTTCCTAGAATTTTCATATTGCTTTGTTTATTTAATATATGAAGGTTTGAGTATTGATGGCAGTGAGAAAAAGTCATTAATGTGGAAAATCTATATAGTTAGCATTTCATTCTAATGAATCTGGAATTATTCCAGATAGTTCTCCTATTGTGTGAAAGCTGTAGAGACAGAATTTTTAAAGAAAGTGGCAAATAACTACTTACCGAAATATTCACAAATTCCTGTAAATCATTAACTATTCATTTTAGTCGTGCAAAGTTAAAGGTTTAACCCTTTTCCTGTTAAAGATTTAACCTTCCATCTACATTAAATTTTCTGCTAATTTCACTTGTTCAACATTGTTGTTTTCAAAATGTGTCAGGATAGTGGCTCACTCCCTTTAAATTTTTTTACTAAAAACTTGATTTTGTAAGATTATTCTTACTTCTGTTGATCTACATTTAGGTATATAAATGTTCTTTTTGTAATTTTAATTTATGTAGTGAAGACTGGCAAATGTCTGGGTCAGGATCTGTCTCTGGAACTGCTTCAGATTCTGATTTGGAAGAAAGCAGAGATAAAAGTAGTTGTGAAGAGAGCGAATCTGACTATGAGCCAAAAAACAAAGTCAAGAGCAGGAAGCCTCCAAGCAGGTATGTGAAAAATATTTTAGATTGTAAAGTGTCCCCCTTGTTTGGATAAAAAAAATGTGAATATCCTCCCTACATGTTGCCATCTAGGAGTCCAGTAAGTAGATGAGGTAGTCTTTGTACACTGGGATGCAGAAGAAAGAAAAGTTGTCTTCTTGCTGAGGGGGCATCTCCCATTTTCTCCATATATCTACTATTTTTCTTGCCTCCATTGCAGAATGATCTGCTACCTAGTTTAGACTGCTTTAGGCCAAAGCTTCTCTTGGTTTGCGAGCTAGAAAGAAAGAAGGTAGAAGTCTTTTTGAACACTGAACCTACTTGGGCTGAGTTTGTGTCTTGCAATTTTTGTGTTTCAAGGACAGGTGGAGTCTATTTTACAGCTGCCTGTCTTCCTCCTTTATTGAAGATAGTTAAGAAAAATTATGATGATTATGGTAATTATTAGGGTGGTGGTTTATTACCCACTGTTCATCCTAAAGTCCCAAGGTGGGTTACAGTGCTACAAACAAACAATTTAAAACAACTTTTAAGAACAATTTATTAAATTAAAAACAACTTAAAACTTTAAAAACAAGGTGCGTCCTTAAAACATACTAATGGGAGATGCTTCCTAGTTCAGCCGTCAGCTTAGTTTTTCTTCTAAAGAACTTGCTTTCTATTCTATAGAGATATCGCCCTGTGCCTGGATCATTTTCAGGTGAGACAGAAGGAGAAGGCACATATAAGCTAGTTCTCTATTTTACAGTGTTCAAATGCATTCCTAGGTCCTGTCAATATTATATTTTATTCCTTTTGATTGACCGGAGTGGCAGCAACCAGAGTACAGAAAGCATTGGGCTCTGGCAAAGTCAACTGATTAGAATGTGGTGACAAAGGCTTTAGAAACTAATATGTTGCTCGCAATGGCCGTTCTTATTTGGATAGTGTGCAATTGGGCCCGTTGAATCCTTTGTCCATGTGCTTTGTTTTGCTTTTGGAGAATGTGATGACTTTTTATTTCCTAGCGAGGCCAGGTCCAGTTAAGGCTCTTCTGTGAGAAGCTTGCAACCTCAGGCATGTTAATTCATGCTGATGTGCTTCAATGTGGCAAGAGAAGCCACAATGCTTCTTTAGGGTGGAGCCTAGAAGCCTGACCTAGAACCCAGCTGCTAAAAGAAACCGGACCTGTTCAAGAAGAACCATCTGATAATAGAAAGATGGGAGAAGTGGTTGTTGGGAGCTCTTGCCCCACCCCCAAAGAGAAAACCTTCAACCATGTGTTTTCTCCACTTGGAGCATAAAAGTAATAAAACCCAGCAGATTAACTGTGTGGGAAGCTGGCTGTCGAGAGAAAGCATTTTAGATGTTTCCCTGTTGTGGCTGTCGCTGTACTTCAGAATCCATCCACAGTAAATGCTATGCCAGCAATGTCTGCGGATTAAAAACAAAACAACCAAGGTTATAATGTGTCTTAATGCCCCAAAGGGCTACTCTTTTCACAACCTTGGCCCTTGCCTTCTGATGTGTTCAAATTCCATTGGCATGGTATAAGAAACTGGCTAGACTCAACTCCTTAATGGTGTTGGGACGGTTGGGTATTTTATTTGAATAGACAAACATTTAGTATAATAAAAATGTTTTTAAAATGTCAAAAAAAAAGAAAAGAAATCTGATAAGCAGATTCAGAGATTTACTACAGGAAGTTAATAAAAATTGGTGCTCCGGCACAACCTACAGGGTTCTGAGCATCTTTGCCTGCCATTTATTCTAGGGCTTTTACTGATGAGTGTTATGAAAGTCTGTTTTTCTTTTATTTTTCTTCAAATGTTTAAGAATAAAGCAAAAAAGTGGAAAGAAAAGTGGGGGGCAGAAGAAAAGGCAGCTTGACTCATCAGATGATGATGATGACGACGACGATTATGATAAAAGAGGATCTCGCCGCCAGGCAACAGTAAATGTTAGTTATAAAGAAGCTGAAGAAGCGAAGACAGATTCAGATGATCTGCTGGAAGTCTGTGGAGAGGATGTTCCACAACCTGAAGAAGATGAATTTGAGACAATTGAAAAATTCATGGATAGCCGCATTGGAAGAAAAGGAGGTAATATTGACTTATATTTGTAAAACTTCTCAAGCTGATGAATAATGTTTCAAATTATTTCTATTGGGTGAAATATATGAGAAGTACATGTTGTGAATGGTACAGTAACTAATACTTTAACAATCTTGTTAATAAAACTGTTAGGGTTTTTTGTATGTATTACAAAATATTTTGGTTATATATGTTGTTTCAGTGCTGTCCTATTTTTCACTTTCTTTGCTGTAGTTTTGCTGTATATGTTGGTGTCAACACATACTTTTAGCATTAATATAGTTTGTATTGAACTTTTAAATAGCACAGCAATGTACCAGCATTCTAGTACAACTTCATGGAGTGATTATAGATGCTTCTGTCATCTAAAACCAATCTAAGAATGTTTGCTGTGCTATCTAAAGCCATTTAGTATTGCAGTTGATGCTGTTGTCATGCTCTTTTTCAGCAACTGGTGCTACAACCACTATCTATGCAGTTGAAGCTGATGGAGATCCAAATGCAGGATTTGATAAAGCAACAGAACCTGGTGACGTGCAGTACTTGATTAAATGGAAAGGCTGGTCTCACATCCATAACACTTGGGAAACGGAAGAAACCCTGAAACAGCAGAATGTTAGAGGAATGAAGAAACTGGACAACTATAAGAAAAAGGATCAAGAAACAAAACGGTGGCAAGTATTGTTTATTGTAAAAGTATAATACAAGCACATATTGTATAGTATTGAAGTATTCATTTGGCACATGTCTTTATTCATGCA
The DNA here is from genome assembly GCF_964188305.1 of Podarcis bocagei. Classification (NCBI taxonomy): domain Eukaryota; kingdom Metazoa; phylum Chordata; class Lepidosauria; order Squamata; family Lacertidae; genus Podarcis; species Podarcis bocagei. Next base: position 26,977,079 of record NC_138136.1, read on the forward strand.
TGAACATAATTCGCAGAATGCTGAATAAGGCAGATGTAATTTATTCATAATGTTTTTTTTAAAAAATTGAAGTACTATAGTACTGTTGATCTGCAGATTTAAGGTTCAGCATTATGCAGGATTCTTAATGGTTACTGTGTGCTGTATCCAGTTGTGGCTTTGTGCCAGCAGAAATGCTTCCACTACAACAAGGTGAGGTACCCTATTTTCACCAATCCCTCTTCTCAATTGCAGCCCTTTAAGCCATATTACAGGGATAACCAGTGTGGTGCCCTCCAGCTGTTTTGGACTACAGCTCATATCCTGGGCCATTCTAGCAGCGGTGATGGGTGTTGTAGTCCACAGCACTTGGAGACCACTCCATACTGTTCCAGAAGAACCAATAGCCTTTTGGTAGGATGGAGGGGCTACATTGGGTAAGAAAGAATTAGTGAAAATATGGATTCCAATATATTTCTTCGACTCAAAACACCAATAGTAGTTACTGACTTGTCAGGGTTGCCAACAGGATTCATTGGATGTAGTTCATTGAATGCAGACTGAGCCCTCTGCATCTCCACACACACACACACACACACACACACACACACACACACACACCGCCCAATCTATTGGCAAGAACCTCTTATGTACATATATCAACTGAACCTCATTTATGTTGTGGGACTGTTGCAAAAATAAAAAGAGGAAGAGGAGAATAATAGAATGTTGCCTCCAGGTTGTGCTTTCTAACTTTATAGATTTCCAGTTTACTTACCTTCTAATCAGTCTTCCTGTACTTCTGTTGAAAGTTAGAAGAATAGTAAACTATACATTCTACAGGGTTATAATGAATACGCTGTGTAATTTCATTCCAGGTTAAAAAATGCTTCTCCAGAGGATGTGGAATATTATAACTGCCAGCAAGAACTCACAGATGATTTGCACAAACAGTATCAAATAGTAGAAAGAATAATTGGTAAGTGACAGATTTTGCAACTAGAAATAATGCATGCATTTAAGTTTTTCTGTGTTCATGTAGTTGGAAACTACATGTACTTTATAAACTGTTTTAAAGACTTTCAATGTACATGTCAGTGTCCCTACAGCTATATCCATAAGTTGTTCATCTATTCATGAGTTGTTCAGCATAGTGCCTTATTTGAGCCTAATTATGTGTCAGTGTTAAATTTCATTTTAAACATATATTTCCCACAGCTCATTCAAATCAGAAGTCAGCAGCAGGTTATCCAGACTATTATTGTAAATGGCAGGGTCTCCCTTACTCAGAATGCAGCTGGGAAGATGGTGCTCTCATTGCAAAAAAATTCCAGTCACGCATTGACGAGTATTTTAGCAGAAATCAATCCAAGACAACTCCTTTTAAGGACTGTAAGGTGGGTACCTTAGTGTTTCTTTTAACAATGTCTCCTTCAGTTGAAGTAATATCCGGTGTCAGGCTATACCACTGCCATTTTGCAAATGGCAGCTCAATTCAAAAAGAAGAAACCTGCGTAGAATACTATTGATTAGGAATAAGGGATTAAGCCTAACGTTCTTCCCGACATCTTGTTTTCTGTGTCAGAGAATTATTTTGTTTAGAGAGGCATTTGACTGAATGATGCCAGGCATAGCTTTACCACTTCATCTGCTGTATGTGAAATCTAATCCAAAAAGAAGAAGTATAAGCTTTAATGGTTTCAACTATTTAAGAACTACTTTTTTAAGCATGATGCTCAGGGTGGAAGTTGGTCCTTGGCTGTAATAGATTCAGTTTTTCACTTGCATAACAATTGTTTTAATTTTCTATACTTGAATTGGAAGAATAAGTGATATTCTCACCACTCCTCTTTGTCAGGTTTTAAAGCAGAGGCCAAGGTTTGTGGCCCTAAAGAAACAACCATCTTACATTGGAGGGCATGAAAGTTTAGAGCTAAGAGATTATCAGTTAAATGGACTGAACTGGTTAGCTCACTCTTGGTGCAAGTAAGTACATTATAAAATGTTGCAATTATATGTATATATTTTACAAGCTTAACAGGAGCACAGTCATACACATTTGCCACTTAATAAATATATCTCTGTGTGTGGTAGTTATGTTTAATGGATTGTACAAAAATAGTTATTTATATCCCATTCTTATTTTCATGCAGACTTTTTTTTAAAAAAAGCATGATCATCAAAAATTGAAAGCTAGTTAAAATCTGAAGATAGGACTTAAACTTACATGATTCAGTTTTTATTGTTTGATATGTGTGTTTAAATGAGCGGTGTCTGTTGATTCTGTGTGTACCCTGAATTACAAGTTGAATGGAAAAAAATTGGGGAAGGTTCTCAGATCCTAGGTCAGATTGTGCCATTAACAAAGCATTTCTGTCCTGTCAGTGACTACCTAAGCTTCTGAATCGCTTTGCTGCACCCGTAGTCCGATGGTACAGATGCCCATGACCTAACCCCACCAGTGACATATGCTGAGGGGGATATTTCCATGCACTAGACTTTCCTGAGAGTCTGGCCTTTTTTGCCAACCTTTCGCACTATGCAGTGATGAAATTTTGCTATCCTGGGGAAAATAGAGGCTATATCCCCAAAATTCATTGTGGGAAGGAACAGAAGCCCCTCTCAAAATCCTTGGGGTAACAGGGTCTTTGCTAGGCTCTGAAATGTCCTCCTCCAGTCTTTCCTGGGGAACTATTGTCTTTTTCCCACTGCCCCCCCCCCGGATGAGTCCTCTTGTACCCACTGCAAAATGGTGAAATCTGCTCTTGTGGGAGAAATACTGCAACTGTCATTCTGAAATTTGCCATGTTTTATATACCTCACTTTACAGGAGCAACAGTTGCATTCTTGCAGATGAAATGGGCTTGGGCAAAACAATACAAACTATCTCCTTTCTGAATTATTTGTTTCATGAACACCAGTTATATGGACCTTTCTTGCTGGTAGTACCACTTTCCACTTTGACATCTTGGCAAAGAGAAATCGAGATATGGGCTCCCCAGATGAATGCTGTAGTTTATCTGGGGGATATTACTAGCAGAAATGTGGTAAGTGATCAAATTCTACAGTGTCACTGTATTCTTAGTAGATCCAAAATTAGTGCTTATACAGAGATGGCATTGGAAAGATTAAAATTAACCAAATTTCACATTTATTTTAAAGAGTTGCTTGTTTTTGATAATATTTAATATTTTTGTAAGTAAAATAAAGTGTGTATTCTCCAATATTTTGATACTTGGTTGAATTACAGAGAAATATTAGCCTTTCATTTTTGCCAAATACATTGCTGCTATCTAGGAAATGGCAGAGACTCTCTTCCATTGTCTGCTAAGACAAAGGGAGGCCAACTAACCAAAAAGCAGTATTCATTCAAGCTTCAATTTACTGAACTCACATAGTTAAAATGTAATAATTGATTACTTTCATTAGAGAGGTATTTACGGATAATAGCTTTATTCAGTAATGGAATGGACTGTAAAATATGAAACTATAGGTCTTAGCATGTTATATTTGAAATTTACATTATGCTTATCAGTTCTTTTGAATCTACTACAAATGCAACTGAAAATAATACTTCCATTCATTTTGATTTAATCTTCTTTGTTACCCTTGAACTAAGCAATATTTTAACAGTCTTTTAATTTACAAATTTTCTTAATAAAATTCACTGACTGCTTTTTGCTGATTGTTAAAATAAACTTCCTCATAGTTGATCAAGAAGTAAAGTGTTATACTGATCAAGCATTAAGCACATTTAACTCCGGTACTCAATGAGCTTTAATTCTTTCTTGGGAACAAGATAATAGTTTGAGCTACTTTGAAGTCAATCTCTCTCTCACCTCACAGAGTGTTTGTTGTGAGGGAGGAAGGGAAAGGAGATTATTAGCCGCTTTGAGACTCCTGAAGGGGAGTGAAAGGCGGGATATCAAATCCAAACTACTACTCCTCCTCCTCCTTCTTCTTCTTCTTCATGGCAGAATGCAGGATTCAGATTGACAAGTTATTCACAAAGTAATTTATTTGCAGGGGGTGAAATGCTTTCCTGCCTCTAAAGAGAAAGAAGTGTTTGGAGCAAAAGGGAGGGGGAGAGAGAAGGAAGGAAAGCTAGGAAACAAAAAAGAACTGCAGAATAACAGTTCCATCTTTCAGTTCCTCATTTGTACAGTAAAACAGGGCAGGTGTGTGGTGGGGCAGATGACCACTCTGAGGAACAAACCATTCAGGCAAGAACATGATTAACTGTTACTCTTTATCCCTCTTTCTTCCGGGGTAAGATATATTTAGCCAGGTAGCAGTAGTGACTATAGCCGTGCCAGAAACAATCCTGTTCCACAGAACTTCTCCTGTCTGTCACTATCATGATTGAGCCTTCAGGCAGTACTCACCTAGACTCAGAAGGACCTGTTTATAGGATCTCCCAACTCACCAGATACCCATTTTCGAACCAATGAAATGTTTTCATGTGTCTCCCTACAGATCCCCATCACGCCATAGGACCCAACTCTCCTAAAGGCCCAATAGCATAATCTGGATTAGATGTTACTGTCCGAAGAGAAGGGTGTGGTGGGAATTGCAGTTGCAGTAGTGTAGCAACTTCAGGTATCAGAGGATAAAGGGTTTTCCAAGACCCTGCTAAGTACCGTATTTTTCGCCCTATAAGACACACTTTTTCCCCTCCAAAAATGAAGGGGAAATGTGGGTGCGTCTTATGGGGCGAATGCAGGCTTTCGCTGAAGCCTGGAGAGCGAGAACGGTAGGTGCGCACCGACCCCTCTCGCTCTCCAGGCTTCGCGGACCTCTCCTCAAGCAGCGGGAACGTTCCCGCTGCTTGGGGAGAGTTGCCGGCATCCCGAAGCCTGCGCGCGCCCATCTCAGCGCGTCCAGGCTTCGCGGACCTCTCCCCAAGCAGCGGGAACGTTCCCGCTGCTTGGGGAGAGTTGCCGGCATCCCGAAGCCTGCGCGCGCTGATCTCAGCGCGTCCAGGCTTCGCGGATCTCTCCTCAAGCAGCGGGAGCCACCGCTGGGCTCCCACGGCTTGCAGAGAGCTGCCTGTTTGGGGGCTGGGGTCGGGGGAAGCTCGGGCTGCCCCAGCCCCGCGCCTGGGGGAAAATAATTTTTTCCCTTTATTTCCCCCCCAAAAAACTAGGTGCATCTTATGGGATGGTGCGTCCTATAGGGCGAAAAATACAGTATCTCAGTGTGCTTTCTAATCAGTGGCACTACCCTCCTGTCCTGCTTTGTAAGTGGGCAGTCATTTATAGCCTTTGCAATCTGAGAGATGACAGCTTCAGATCAGTTGATCCTGGAAAATGTCAGAGAACAGTGCATAATAGAGTGATGATACTAATCTAGAAATTGGTTTGTGCCCAGTACATGATTGAAAAGCCTTCTCAGGCACTTGTTCAAAATCAGTCATATCTTCTTCAGTTTCAAGCTTTAGAAATGGTTCCAGCCCATGAGGCATTGGGCATATTTTTTTACCATGCTGGAAATCAGTAGGAGGAAACGAGCCATTCTGTCTCTGAAGTACTTCAGCAAATTGCTGGAGAAAAGGTGCTCCAAGTTGTGGATGCTGAAGTTCACAGCAGCACAACCAAGATATTTCCTTGCTTTGTAGATACAACAGAAGTCCGTTGCTGTATTCATCACCACTTGCCTGGGCAAATTGTGTTACAATTTGAATTCCTCAGAATTCATTTGAGTCAAAGTATATGTTGAGCTCTAAGCAGCTCTGTTAAGTCTCCTGGACTTTCAGTATCAGTTGGCAAATAAACAGGCGTAATTCATATAAACAGGTGTACTAACAAGGTTTATATTAGCAGGCAGTTGAGCAACAGAAACTTGTCTTATTAGGTTATTTGGCACAGTTCCTAGGTCGGCATCTTGAAAAGGTGGTGGTTTTTTTTTTACTTACGGACTTCTCATATAGTTATGAACCTTTGCTTATAATTATCTTTGTAAGCCTACACACACTTCCACAGATAGTTAGATACAGGTTTTACATAGGTAGAGATACATGGATATAAAATGTGTGTTTATAAATAGATATAATGCAGCATTTTAATACCACCAAGGAGGTCTGGGCAACCTACTTGATTCTGGTCCCCATTCCAATTTTATCTTCACAACAACCTTGTGGAAAAGGTTAGGCTGATAAGTTAATAAATTACTTTTCAATGGACCTAAGAGAAAGCTCTTCCCTCATCAGTCTTAATCTTGCTTCCTCTCATCCCAGATGGAATGACTTTGCCACAGTCTGGGCTGTTATCTTGTTTCTCAAGGGAAATAGAGATTTACAAGTAAATAAAAAGAGAAAATATGCATTTTCTTTTGTGAAATGTGCTTGTAAATAAAAGCTAGTTCCCTGGCTTCTGCCTCTGGTTAGTGTAGGATCTTTCTTCCATAAAGGCTCTCTAGAAGGACCAGAATGAGCAAGGTAATTGCTTGTGTTGTGTACTGCATGTGTGGTTTACACTCAAAGTTGGATCAGTTTCTCTGTTTTGTAACATAGCTGCAAAGGGACAAAGAAACAGGTTAAGCTGTGCTGGTGCAGAAGTATATTGCATTGGTTGTGCAGCACTAGCTGCTTTCTCAATAGGTAACTATTCTAATCCTATCCTACTTACTCACTTTCATATTTATGAGCACTTAGCTTGTGTGTAAGCTAATGTTTAGAAGCTAACAGCATCGAATATTATCAGAATTTGGGTTATTTCATAACCTTAATTTCTCACCAACTTTGTCTGCAGATAAGAACACATGAATGGATGCATCCGCAGACGAAAAGATTGAAATTTAACATCCTTCTGACAACTTACGAAATTTTACTGAAGGATAAGGTAAGTGATTTGACCACCACTCACTTCTCAAAATGAAAGCAGAATACTGAAGGAACTAGACTTGCCAGTCAACAGTTCTTAGGTTCAATAGAAGAAGTGACTTGTGAATTTTATTACTGAAAAAGGCAGTCATTTTCAATTTTGTGGAAGAAGGTAGAAATTTTATAATAGATTAGATGCTCATTTTTCTACAGCATCACTTAAATTGCCATTTTAAATGCTTAATCTCTGAAACAAAAAGGCATTCATTTTTATTTTATTTGAACAGTCATTCCTTGGTGGTCTGAACTGGGCATTTATAGGAGTAGATGAAGCCCATCGATTAAAAAATGATGATTCCCTCCTGTACAAGACGTTAATAGACTTCAAGTCCAATCATCGCCTCCTTATCACTGGAACACCTCTGCAAAACTCCCTGAAAGAACTCTGGTCCTTGCTGCACTTCATCATGCCAGATAAGTAGGTAAACCTACTATACTAGCCATGTACAGTTAGGAGAATTATTTAACTAGCACTCCTTGAAAAATGGTAGGGACTGCAGCTTTGCTGGTTTGTCTATTGCTTTGTTTTGGTGCAGAATGTCTGGAGAGTTTATTTGTTTATGGTGTTAGCCTGCTTTAAGTGACACTGGAACCATGTTAAAACAAAACAAAAAGTCCAATGCCTCTGGGAAGCTTACAGGCAGAACATAATGGTAACAGCCATCAGAGGTCACCTATTTATTTTAGCTGCTTTGGCTTGTGTCCACCTAAGTTCTGCTATTAATGGGCATGCCCAATTTATGTATACTACTCTTGAGTAGAATTTAGTTGAGAACAACCCTTTGTTTTGTATATTTTCAATATAGTCTCGCAATAGAGGTAAATAATGGTCTTCTGATATATTGGCTACTTTTATCTGTTTATGTAAACCATACATCTTCAACATAGATTTGCTTTTAGGGTAGCGAAGCAAAATAATAAGAAACAGGAAATTAAAATGATAGTAATGATTATTCTAATAATACAGAAAACTAATATATCAAATTAAAAAAACCCTCAAACAGCAACAGCCAATTTAAATAAATTAAATAGAATCACTTAGACCAGTTTAATTTTAAAGGGTGCTTACATTAGCAGTTTGTAAATTTGTGTAACCACAGAAAGCTGCTGAAAAGACTCCGATTATTTGTTTACTTCTACTAACTACTATACAGATTTTTATTAAGATAGAAACCTGAGCATTGTGGCTATACTAGGAATCTTGCTGGGGATTATTGGAGAACCCTTTGAAGACAGGGGTGGGGTTTTTTGTATCCGTATGATCTCTGCCAGTAGAATCGTTTATATCTCTCCCGGTAAAGTCTTGTTTGTTTACCTTTTACTTTTCCTTCAGTATGTTGAGAGAATGACAACAGCCTAAATATTGCTACTTGCCCATATTTTTCTTATGGACAAGTATGAACAAAGTGGAAGGAAATTAAAATGGGGATGAACTGTCAGAAAAGAAGGGAGAATAAATTAGCAGAGCTTTTTTTTTCTTTTTTGGCATGTCACTCAGAAGTAAGTCCCATTAAATTCAAGTGGGACTTACTGCTAAGTAAGTGTGTATAGGAATGTGTACAGTGCTTAAGCTGCTTTAAAACTAAGTAGCATAGAACTTAGTGAAATGTTTAAAAACAAGGGTCATTTATTTTTCATAATTCAAATTTTCTATGGGCTTACTAACTTGGCTGATTACACGCTTGTTTTTCTCAAGTCTGAGAACTTGTGTGTATGTCCAGGATGTCATGTATAATAGTACAGTAAGACTACTGGCATAGCATGTATGTTCATTTTGAAAATCTACCACAATTGTTATATTGAAAATTTGCCACAATTTAGAATGTTACGTTTTATATTGAAGGTTTTCTTCTTGGGAAGATTTTGAAGAGGAACATGGGAAAGGAAGGGAATTTGGCTATGCAAGTCTTCACAAAGAACTCGAACCATTTCTATTAAGGAGAGTTAAGAAGGACGTAGAAAAATCTCTTCCTGCCAAGGTTGAACAAATTTTAAGAATGGAGATGAGTGCATTGCAAAAGCAATATTATAAGTAAGTAATTTATTTATTGTGGCTGTCAAAATAATTCATACAGTGAAAAGTGAGCAGGTTTCTTTCATACAGTAAAGAGTTTGCCTGCCTGCTTGCCTGCAAGCATTTTTTAAAATTTTCTGTTTTCCACAGTTTCTTTACTGACAATACACTTTTTTTTAAATATCAGGTGGATTTTAACTAGGAATTACAAAGCCTTAAGTAAAGGTTCAAAGGGCAGTACCTCAGGCTTTCTGAATGTCATGATGGAGCTCAAAAAGTGTTGCAATCATTGCTACCTCATTAAACCACCAGATGATAATGAATTCTATATTAAACAGGAGGCCTTACAGGTAAAATTTCACGTCTTGTTCTGTATATAAAACAAATTAAAATGCAATGATCAGATTACTGGGTTTTTCAATGTTAATTAAATAGCCTAGGAAAGATTATATTATTATTATTATTATTATTATTATTATTATTATTATTATTATTATTATTATTATTACCACCAAGTAAACATATCTGGGGAGGAAGTTCCATAAACAAGGTGCTGCAGCTGAGAATGTTCCCTCTGCTTGCCCACTGCATAGTGTAGCTTTTTAACTCTAAGAATTCTGTGCACAGGAATAGATGTAATCATGTTAGGCATATTCAGACTTCCTTAAATTTTTGATTTGTGGTTTCTACCTTTGGTTTCTGGTAGTTCCCACAAAATGCATTAACGTTAATGTACAGACATATCTTCCATGCAGTCGTTGATTTTTTTTATGTCTTGTGTTTTCTTTCTAGAATTTAATCCGGAGTAGTGGGAAGCTCATTCTTTTAGACAAGCTGCTGATTCGCTTACGAGAACGTGGCAGCAGAGTTCTTATATTTTCTCAAATGGTGCGGATGCTGGACATCCTTGCTGAATATTTGAAATATCGTCAGTTTCCCTTTCAGGTAAGAGCTTACTGTTAAATTATATCACTGTACGCACATTTATTTGTTGGCCTCATGCTGTTTACACACTAGCACAGTCTTAGTCTAATTGGTCTTTCTCTCTCCAGAGGCTAGATGGGTCAATAAAAGGAGAACTGAGGAAACAAGCACTGGACCATTTTAATGCAGAAGGTTCTGAGGTAAGGTGTTCACTTGCCTGTTTTGTGTTTTGTTTTATCTTTTAAGGAATGTGTTTTGTTTCTAGCAGCAGAAAAGGATATTTCCCATCTTATAAACAACTACAGTGGTGCCTCGCAAGACGAAAAGAATCCGTTCTGTGATTCTCTTCGTCTAGCGGTTTTTTCGTCTTGCGAAGCAAGCCCATTGACAGATTAGCGGATTAGAGCTATTAGCGGCTTTTAGCGGCTTATCTGCTGATCGGATCAGCTGATAAGCGGCTTAGCGGCTTAGAAAAAGGGGGGGAAAGGGAAAAAAACCAGCAGGAACTCGCAAGACATTGTCGTCTTGCGAAGCAAGCCCATAGGAAATTCGTTGTGCGAAGCACCTCCAAAACGGAAAACTCTTTCGTCTAGCGAGTTTTCCGTCTTGCGAGGCATTCGTCTTGCGGGGCACCACTGTATAACAAAAACCTTCATAGTGAAATCCAGGATTTTATGTTACAAAATGGAACTGTAGTACTTTGTTTAAGGTTAGCAGTTTATTTTACAACATTAAAAAAATTCCTTCCTGTAGCACCTTAAAGACCAACTAAGTTAGTTCTTGGTATAAGCTTTCGTGTGCATGCACACGAAAGCTTATACCAAGAACTAACTTAGTTGGTCTTTAAGGTGCTACAGGAAGGAATTTTTTTATTTTGACTATGGCAGACCAACACGGCTACCTATCTGTAACTTTTACAACATTGTTTGTGTTGGAGACAAATGTTTTGGTACAGTTTTGGGCAGTTTTAGAATAATTGCATTCTTAAGTAGTTTAAAACAATTTTAATGTATATAGTACTTTGAATGTCAAAATGTATCAGTTAACACTCCTGTTAGGTATACTTTTACAGTTTTTGTTTCAGTCTTCCCGTCTCTCTTAATTTCAGGACTTCTGCTTTTTACTGTCTACCAGAGCTGGAGGTCTAGGCATAAACTTGGCATCTGCAGATACTGTTGTTATATTTGATTCTGACTGGAACCCTCAGAATGATCTGCAAGCACAGGCTAGAGCTCATAGGATTGGGCAGAAGAAACAGGTACATATGTCTTGTTTGATTTAGGTACTTGGTTGGGGACAGGAACAAATTATATGAAATCCAGTTTACATATATACGTGTGTTTATCTGTGTTTATTCCCCCCGCCCCTCAAGTGACGTGGTTTGAATGTCTGGGTCATGTTTTATGGATGTGTTAGTTTACTTGTCTTTATCAATATGTGGTTTGTTTGGTGTGTGTGTGTGTGTTAACAATTAACTAAAGAATTCAACTTTTTAATAGAAAGACAACTTTAATGTGCCCAGTTCCCAAAACTAGCAGCCTGACTCCAACAAACACAGTACTAGCATATAAATGTTTATGATAGAATATATTTAAAAGAGTGCAAGTACGCTTCGTATACCTTGGCTGCAGTCCACCAGCAGTGAACTGTGTGTGCTCCCATCTCCACAGAGACAGAGGAGCTCTGCTCCCCATAAACTATGCACAAAGCTTTCAGGCTAGCCATGGAGTTCTGGAGATATTCCACCACTGTGATCAGCCTAACATCTCCTTGCATCTGTGCAGTGAAGATTCACAAAAGGGGAAAATGCTGATAGCAAGGCCATAGGAAACTAGATTTGGGTTTCACAGCAGCAACAGCACTCACATATGAAATTTTATTTATTTATTGCCTACCCTTCACCCTAAGGTGCCAGGGCAGATTGCAACACTAAAACACAATATGAACACTAGTTTAAAACAACTTAGAATCACAAAAATAAGGTGGATCCTAAAAATATATACCTCAAATGTAAAAGCCAGGGTTATAAGCTGCACCTTCAGTGTTCACCAGAAGCTGTACATTGAAGGTGCCAGACACACCTCTGTGGGGAGGGAATTCTACAACTTAGGCGCTGCCACAGAGAATATCCTCTCTGGGCCACTACCCCCTGTGTTGTTAGAGCAGAAATTGATTGTCACTGCAGAATTGAGGGCTTGCATGGTTTCTTGTTGTAGAATTGCAGCCTCTGGAGGTAGAAACGTGTCTTGTTGGAATATACTGTTCATTCAAATACCTCTAAAAGACTGTCACATAATTGCTCCAAGCGCATTACACATTTAAGAGGAGTTAAAAATATGAATGCCATTTTGAATTTAATATACAGTCGTACCTTGGAAGTCGAACGGAATCCATTCCGGAAGTCCATTCAACTTCCGAAACGCTTGGAAACCAAGACGTGGCTTCCAATTGGTTCCCTATTGCACAGGCACACCGGAAACAATAGCGAAAGCCGCGCCGGACGTTCAGCTTCCAAAAAACGTTCGGAAACCCAGAACACTCACTTCCAGTTTTTGATCATTCGGGAGCCAGAACGTTCGACTCCCAAGGCATTCGGGAGTTTTATTTGTGACTAAAACTTCACATTATTTCCTATTACTTTAGTGATTCCCGTAAATCTTTATTTTTTGTTTGGTTGTTCACAGGTAAACATTTATCGGCTAGTCACTAAAGGTTCTGTAGAGGAAGATATCCTGGAAAGAGCCAAGAAGAAAATGGTTTTAGATCACCTTGTCATTCAGAGAATGGACACTACAGGAAAGACTGTGCTGCACACAGGTTCTGCACCTTCTAGGTATACCTTTGGGGATGAACTATAAGCATATCTAACAGACAGCTTCCCAAAAATGTGCAGATAATCCTTCACAATGTTAAGGGAGTTATGTTGACTTATCTAAGGTTACAAAACTTGCCAATTATCTTCTTTCTCTCAGGATGTCAGGGCTAAATCTCCTGGCTCCTGAAGCTAACAGCTCACCTGAGATATCACTTGCTATCCCATCATGCAGTCCTTTCTGCCCTTCTCAAATGATAGAAGATGGCTTCAGACTGATTCCTTCCTCCCTTATTAGAGCAATGGTTCTGAAGGAGCCAAACTGAATTGAACCAGAACTGCTGAAAAATATAATAATAGAAAGATAAACATAAGGGAGGGTTGAAGGAAGGAGGGCAGTAACCAAAGGAAGAGAATCCCTCTGCCTGACGTTTTCCCTATTGCTGTGGATTACGGTGACCTAAGAAGCTTAAGGAACCAAGACACAATTCTAGGAGAAACTCTGAATTTATGTTATTGATTGAATGTGTCAGCTCATTGTCTGTGGGCATCTAGTATCTTAGAGACGCACATTTTTGTGCCTTGTGCTGAGTAAAAGAGTAACATGTTCCCTTTATTTTTAGCTCTACTCCTTTTAACAAAGAGGAGCTGTCAGCTATTTTAAAGTTTGGTGCTGAGGAACTTTTTAAGGAACTGGAAGGTGAAGAACAAGAGCCACAAGTAAGGTTAACATCCTAGCATTTGATTTTTTGGTCTATTCAAATCAACATTCCACCGGTAAGATTTGTTTTAATTTTTTTTTCAGGAAATGGACATAGATGAAATCTTGAAGAGGGCTGAAACACGGGAAAATGAAACTGGCCCGTTAAGTGTCGGAGATGAATTGCTTTCCCAGTTTAAGGTACTGTACTTTTTCATTGCATAATTATGTTAAGCAAAAATTATTAAAAGCAACTCCATTTTAGAAATGCTTTCTGTTAAAAGCTCCAAGTTTTTCCTCGGGAAACAGTTTTTCAAAATCTGTTTAGAAGAATGTGGTCACCTCTACCCCTTTTTAAACACTTGAATGTTGAAATTTCTTTATTTTTTAAAAAGCTCACTAAGAATTTTTGTGCCTCTTCCCTGTATGCAGACCCATAAAGGGGGAGGCAGGTACACTTGCCTCGGAAAGCTAAACTGGCAAGGGCCCCCCACCAGGGACCAGATGATTTTTTTTGTTTGAGTTTATAACTTTATTCTAGCAAGATTCCTGCCCTGGGCCTCAGACAAACACTGCATGGTCCTACCTGTATGGACTCCAGAGAGAAAAGAGGAAAGCTTACTATTGTTGTTAGAAATTTCCTTGAGTTTCTGGAGAGGTATAGTGTGTATAAATAAATATATAATCATCTGACACTCTGGCTGCTATCCTGTGAGTAAGTATTGAGAGTAAGTAATTGGACTTGCTGGAACTTAACTTCCACATTAGCATGCATAAGATTGGTCTGTAAGTTAGCAAGCCCTCAGTAACTTTATGCTAGGGCCTCTAACACAGACAAGCAGAAAAGATGACCAAAACACATTTGGGGAAGAGTGCACAAAGGATAGGATCCCAGATTAATCATGCTTAGAGTTGGCCCATTGAAGTCATGATGCTCAGGTTAGCCCTGTTTCTTGTATTTGGAGTGTGTTGTCATTTGTAATTACTTTTATCAAAACTACCATTTTAACAGGTGGCAAATTTCTCCAATATGGATGAAGATGACATTGAACTGGAGCCTGAACAAAATTCAAGGAACTGGGAAGAAATCATTCCAGAGGTCCATAGGAGAAGATTAGAAGAAGAGGAAAGGCAAAAGGAACTGGAAGAAATTTATATGTTACCCAGAATGAGAAACTGTGCAAAACAGGTAAAGATTACTTTTGAGAGGCTTTCCTTCCCATTGCGTTTTGTGTTGGAACAAATTGTACTTGAAATGTTGAAATTTGCTTTAGTTTCAGAAATGGAACACTTAAATTTTGCACTGTTTTTTAAAATAAAAAATACAGATCAGCTTCAACGGAAGCGAAGGCAGACGTTGTAGAAACAGAAGGTATTCTGGATCAGATAGTGACTCCATCTCGGAAAGAAAACGACCCAAAAAACGTGGAAGACCACGGACTATTCCACGGGAAAACATTAAAGGATTTAGTGATGCAGAGATTCGGCGGTAAGAAATGGGGAAGGGGGAAGATCTACAAGGGGAAAGTAATAGGAAAATTCTTCATTGGAAGTTTGAAATGCTTGTATGTTACATGTCTTAAAAATCACGCTTCCTTTTAAATTACTTTGATAAATACTGTTTCACACATTACATTAAGCTATTACATTGAGGGTACATGTTTGTTTGAATTCAAATAGAGTGGTTACATTTACAGAATTTTGGGTTTATATCGCAGTACCTGCATCTTCCCCACCCCATTTAAAGTTCTACAAGCCATTTTAGAAAGAAACTCAAATTATTTCCTTTTGCTTGGGTTGCCAAATAGCATGGATTTTGGATTGAAATAAATTAATATTTATATAATCTATAATGGCAATTCAGTATAGAGAAGGTTGTAGTCCAGCATCTCTTTCTCTCTGCATGGCATCTGGTAGTGTATGGAAATATTTAATAGTATCTATTTTGACATATTAGACACTTTACTGTAGTAAACATGAATCTGGTTACTTTCATAATTTAAAAAGTATTCTTACTCTCCATTGCCATATTTTGACAACCTAAAACATCGGTTTCTGAAGTGACTTTGGTTTCAATCCCATCCCCACAAAAAGCTCAGTGGAACCTACATTTGAGTAAATGCATATAGGATCGAGACCTTTTTTATATTATTTGTGGAAGATAGTACATTTTTTAAAAAAGAATTTTGAAACTTAGCTTTGTATTTACACATTATATTCTCTCATATAGATTCTTTGTGGGCACGCTAACTTCAGTAGAAGATCCTCTATAGATTGTCTTTATTCACTGAAGTTACCAAATATTTTCCCTTCTTAACTTTACGTAGTGTATTTTTCTTGCATGCATATTTTACTGGTTTATCTTGAAAAAGATATGATATAAGGACCACGTAATTAACATATCACTTTTTGTTTTTACAAAAAAGGTTTATCAAGAGTTACAAGAAATTTGGGGGACCTCTTGAAAGGTAAGCTTGCCTACCTAGCAGCTGGGAACCTTTTAAATTATAATGAAGTATTCCTGCACTGCATTTTTAAAAGGCAAAAACAGCATTGAAGTTTTGGTGATCATTCATTGAAATGGTGATGGATATATTTTTCCATTGCAAATATGATTGTAGGTATTAAAATCCATTTATTCATGGGGAAGTATAATTATTAATACTGCTCCTTGCATGTTCAAGGAGCAGAGATAAGGTGGTTTTGCTATTTTGGGGGGAGTCAGTAAACTGAGTGGTGCAGTTCAAACAAACAAAACATAGCTTAGTGCAAGCTTTGCCTCAAACCATGGCATCTTATTTCTGCTTGGCCCCCCATGATAATTCAGGAAATCTATTTCTTGGTTTGAAGTTGGCTGGAGACCCTGGCTTGTTCTGAGCATGGTGACCATAGTTGCCATGTTTGGACATAACAGGAGACTTGCACTCCAAAGATGTAAGAGGCAGCAAGCAAAGTCAGAAGCATAATTCACACCTGAGATGTCCAGTAACGTGATATTTTTCTAACACAGAGCAGGTGTGTGTTTTAGAAAGAGAGAAAAATTGTCCTAAAGCTAATTTACATTACTCAGTTAGCAAGGGACTATGTCTAATCAAACCCTCTTTCTCTGAAATTAGCAGCGGGCTCCTACTGGGTGTGTTAGAAGCTTGGGATGGGAGGAATCTACTCATATTGCTGAGGGGAGATCAGCCTCTGCCAGAACAATGGATAAGGAATTTGCCAGTGCAGTATGCTGAGTGACCAAAGAACAAGTGTGCCTTGTTAGAGCACCTGGGGAGGCTAGTGTAGAACTGGTATTTTTTTAAAATAAAATAATATGCATCCATTGCCTGCTGTGACTACCAGGGACTGCTACTACAAGAGGCTATTGGGGAGGGTTGACGTCTTGAATTTCCTCATTAAGAAGGTTGTATAAATACTGTATCTAGAATTAATGCATATTCTGTTTTTCATTTCTCACATACTGATACGAGAGCTATGATACTTCTGCTCTGTTGCAGGTTAGATGCCATAGCAAGAGATGCTGAATTAGTCGATAAATCTGAGACAGACCTTAGACGGCTTGGAGAGCTGGTACATAATGGATGTATCAAGGCTTTAAAGGACATCTCATCTGGACAAGAAAGAGCAGGTACAGTTTCCAGGGGGTGGAGGGAGAGATTGCTTATAACCCATGCCAAGAACTAAAGAAGTGAGCTCCTGTGAAACTTCTTTTTCTGCCCACACAAGCGGTGTCAACCTTCCTTGGCCATGTTCCTGAGTGGACAAACACATCCTTTGAACAGGGATATGGGATTGTCAGTAGTTCCCATGACTGTTATGGTGCTTCTTCCTAGCTCCAAACCAGCTATACTCATAACTGTACAAATAAATAAAATAAATAAAATTTCCAGTAGCACCTTAGAGACCAACTAAGTTTGTTCTGGGTGTAAGCTTTTGTGTATATGGACACTTCTTCAGATGCAAGCACACACCTAGAGCCAACTTGGTTGGTCTCTAAGGTGCTACTGGACAATTATTTATTTATTTTTATTTATTTATTTCGACTGTGTTAGACCAACACAGCTACCTACCTGAATCATAACTGCAGTTCATACATTAGTTTGTCCATTCTTGAGGACACAGACAGAAAACATGTGAAGTGACCCTAATATGAAAAGGGTTGGGGTAGACAATGGCTCGTGCTGGGTATTGTTACTGTATATTTCTACACTTGATCTTAGCCAAAGGGCTGAGAAGCTAAAGCTCCTCTGTTGGCTAGCAAGGCCAATCTTATACCTTAATAGCTGTTGTTGTTGTTGTTGTTGTTTAGTCGTTTAGTTGTGTCCGACTCTTCGTGACCCCATGGACCAGAGCATGCCAGGCTGTCCTGTCTTCCACCGCCTCCCGCAGTTTGGTCAGGCTCATGTTTGTAGCTTCAATAACACTGTCCAACCATCTTGTCCTCTGTCGTCCCCTTCTCCTTGTGCCCTCCATCTTTCCCAACATCAGGGTCTTTTCCAGGGAGTCTTCTCTTCTCATGAGTATTGGAGCCTCAACTTCACGATCTGTCCTTCCAGTGAGCACTCAGGGCTGATTTCCTTAAGAATGGATACGTTTGATCTTGCAGTCCATGGGACTCTCAAGAGTCTCCTCCAGCACCATAATTCAAAAGCATCAATTCTTCGGCGATCAGCCTTCTTGATGGTCCAGCTCTCACTTCCATACATCACTACTGGGAAAACCATAGCTTTAACTATACGGACCTTTGTTGGCAAGGTGATGTCTCTGCTTTTTAAGATGCTGTCTAGGTTTGCCATCGCCTTTCTCCCAAGGAGCAGGCGTCTTTTAATTTCGTGACTGCTGTCACTATCTGCAGTGATCATGGAGCCCAAAAAAGTAAAATCTCTCACTGCCTCCATTTCTTCCCCTTCTATTTGCCAGGAGGTGATGGGACCAGTGGCCATGATCTTGGTTTTTTTGATGTTGAGCTTCAGACCATATTTTGCACTCTCCTCTTTCACCCTTATTAAAAGGTTCTTTAATTCCTCCTCACTTTCTGCCATCAAGGTTGTATCATCTGCATATCTGAGGTTGTTGATATTTCTTCCGGCAATTTTAATTCCGGCTTGGGATTTATCCAGTCCAGCCTTTCGCATGATGAATTCTGCATATAAGTTAAATACCCAGGGAGACAATATACAGCCTTGTCGTACTCCACTTTTGTCTTTTATTATGGTAATCTTTGTACGAAATGTTCCTTTCATATCTCCAGTTTTCTTGAACAGATCTCTGGTTTTTCCCATTCTATTGTTTTCCTCTATTTCTTTGCATTGCTCGTTTAAGAAGGCCTTCTTGTCTCTCCTTGCTATTTTTTGGAAATCTGCATTCAATTTCCTTTATCTTTTACTATCTCCCTCGCATTTTGCTTGCCTTCTCTCCCCCGCTATTTGTAAGGCCTCGTTGGACAGCCACTTTGCTTTCTTGCATTTCCTTTTCATTGGGATGGTTTTAGTTGCTGCCTCCTGTATAATGTTACGAGCCTCCATCCATAGTTCTTCAGGCACTCTGTCCACCAAATCTAAATCCTTAAACCTGTTCCTCACTTCCACTGTGTAGGAAGTAAGGATTTGGTTTAGATTGTATCTTACCGGCCCAGTGGTTTTTCCTACTTTCTTCAGTTTAAGCTTGAATTTTGCTATAAGAAGCAAAATAGCTGTTGACACATATACTATTGTTGTACTGTGTGTTTTGTGGGTCTATGGGAAGTATATACACTGTCCACTGTAGTAACATCACATCACCTACCACTCTGTCAGCTCTGCTGACAGGCCAGCTGCTCTTGGCTTTTCAAATGTTACCTAACAGCAACCATTCCATTAGGTTGCAGAGTAGAGAGCAGGAGATGGGATGCAGATGTTTCCAAATCAGCCTGTTTTCATAAACACTTTAAAAACTGGAGCCTGGTCTTGCTTCCCCCCACCCCCTCCTCTCTTCCCATTCCTTTTTCATTTTGTGTTGTCTGTTTAGATCAGTGGTTTTCAACCAGTGTGCCATGGCACCATGGGGTACCTTGAATGATGGTTAGGGTGCCACGGGCAGCACTGGCCTCTGTCCCTCTTCCCTTCTCTATCCCTTCCCTTCCCTTCCTCTGATGCCCTCTCACATCTCTGCCTTTCAAAGGCTTGCACAGCTATTAGTTGCAGCTGCTGCTGCCCAGCGGTCTCCCAAGGAGAGGGGATAGGAGGCTGAGGGAACACTCCACAAGGGAGGGTGTTCAAAAAAAGGGTGAGAGGCTGCCAGCTCTGCAGACAAGGGTTGACATAACTGGGCTCCTGAGCCCCACAGGGGTGCCACCGGAAGAATGTAGTTGGTCAAGGGAGCCGTGGACTCAAAAACGTGAAAACCTCTGGTGTAGATTATAAACCTCAGGACAGTAACTTGCTTGTTTTTTAAACTGCTCTGGGTGGATTAGACCACGTGGTTTTCCAAGATGGCGAACGGCACTTAGTCAGCGTGAGTGTGAGCTCCCTGATTTATCTTTTAACATTGTTTTAATGAGCATAGAAACCTTTTAACCTTTTAACTTTTAACTTTAGTTTTTAGTTTTTAGTCTTAGTTTTAAATTAGTGAGTAGGAGGACGCCTTTTTCTATCGGGGAGACAACCATTAACCTTGAAACTGGGGCGGTTGCATGAAGAGAGAAATGACTAAGCAACTATACAGCCCTGCTTGTGGGAGAGGAACTGGGAAACGTACCAGAGATTCCAGAGATATAGACGACACAGAGGAACTGAGATGCCTGCCTCTTGCTAAACAATCAAAAATTAGCGAATCTGAAGGTACAAAGGATGTTTTTAATGTCCCGGTTTCAAACTCTTTCGCACTGCTGGCGGAGATGAATGACGGGGAAACCAGTGTGAAGGAACCTTTTGATGACCTGCCTACTAGACCTTCAAGCGGTGGTGATGCTGGCATCCACTCGAGTGTTTGCACTGGAGCCCGTGGGGGCTGCATTGATGAGATACTATTTGAACACTCATCTACTTTAGACCTGGTTGCTAGAACAGTGGACTATATCTTTAAATACATAAAAGACATCCGAGGATCCTTGGAGAAGATTATCTCGCTTGTATCCCTAACAGGTAAAGACAGTTCCCCTGATGTACCACCTGAGATGAAGCCCTTACAAATGCCCAGAGCACCCGTTTTACCTCATACCTCCTGTATAATTCCTCAAACTGCTGGCAATCAGAAAAGTGAGCAAGGTGAGCAAAATAAGAAGGAACAACAGTCTGCACCTCCTCACAAACTGCTGCTGCAAGCTACCAAAATCTGCCTAACGGTTTGCCCCTTTAGAGGCAAGGTAATAAACTGGCATTATAAGAGTGATATAAGGAGACACCTAGCGGAGCTTCTGAGGGTAATCCCTAGCTCTATTGACCTGAGGCATATTGATCATATTAGCAGCAGACCTCAGAGGCAGAGAGTGCTGCTCTCCTTTAAAACCAAAAAGCTCCCTGCACTTATTATGTCCTCAAGAAGCCTTCTAATTAACTATGGAATCCTTGCTACAAGAGTCTTTACCAATACCAAGATCTGCCCCCTCTTACCAAACTGCTTGTTCAAAAAGAAAGCAGATAAGTCTGAGGGTCCGCCAATTGCCACGACCCCAACTCCCCTGGCCGCAGATCTAATCAGCTGGATTGACGCCCCCCTGCCTCCTCTGACAAAGGCTATACATCTGGAGAATTCTACAGAGCGTGAGTTACTTCTATCCTTCTCCCAATTGCCAAAACTGGAGCGGACAGAGATAACAGACAGATTGGACGAGCTGCTACTCTGTCTCCGTAACTCAGAAGATCATGCTCATGTAAATAAGATGAATTCCTCACCAATTGTAGATCAGTCTACACAAGCCCAAGTGGTACCTGCTTTAACGACCTTTGATCTGCAACCTGGCTGTACACGGCCTCGGGATGTCAAGCCCGGGCAGGATACAGTGGAAGATTTGACAACCCTCTGGTCAAACTCGGAAGCTGTGGCAAGACTGGATGCTCTTTTGGAGGCAAACCGAAAAGGATGCCTTCCACCTGCCTTACACTGCATGTTCCCTACAGCATCCGCAGATCCAAAAGGCCCACCCCCCTCAATCTTAGAGCATACTTTAAATGTAGAGTCTATGGACCTGTCGTTAAGTGATACTCCTGTGCACCAGAATCCATCCCTGCAGCTACCAATAATTAAGCCTCAAACCATGGCTGCTGCTGCGGTAAGTGGTGCTCGGAAATTGCCTGGTAAGCAAGCTACAATTACTTCCTTCTTCCAGCCTATTGTCCCCCCTCGCCGCGTGCATTCCCAGGTGGATTCTGCCGTGCTGGTTCCGCAAGGCCCAGCATGACTCGAAGGGGTGACCAGGAGATTACTTACTTTCTTATCCTGGAATGTAGCTGGCATTAAACCTAAGCTGATGGATCCATCCTTTGTCGCCTACATAAAAGGCAGTCATATTCTTTTGCTGCAAGAGACCTGGGCTTGTGAGGGCTTCTCCCTATCAGGGTATAAGGGCTTCTACCTGAATGCACAACAGAATTTACTATCATCTGGCAGACCACAAGGTGGGTTGGCTACCCTAGTTTCTTTGGCCTTAAACCTGCAGGTGGAACAAATCGACATCCAGTCGTCATCCATGCTGGGTGTAAAGCTACAAACAGCGGAGGAAGTGTTTGTGGTGATTAATGTTTATTTGCACCCAATCTATAAGAAAAACCTGGTGGACCAAAGATGGAGGGAAATTCAACAGACTCTTGAAACTCTCCTAGAGAAATATCCTGAAGCCACCTTCCTAGTTGCAGGAGATTTCAATGGCCGATTGTCTCACTCTGATAAATCATTATTTGCTAAGTATAATAAATATCCCTCACTACCCATTTTAACCTCAGACCTTTTACCTAGGAATTTTAAAGACAGTGTTGCTACATATGCAGGTTTTAAATGTAGACAAACCTTGATGGCTCTTAATTTTCACCTTTTAAACGGAGCTCTCAGTTCTGATTACCCTGCCGAATTTACTTTCTGGTCAGGCTCCCGAGCCTCTACCATAGACTTTATTTGGACATCAGTAGACCTAATTCCCAAAATTTCCAACTTTAGGGTGGTAACGAGGCTGGAAAGTGACCATTTTCCATTAGAACTTTCTCTGACCCTGGATGGAGAATTGGCTACCTATTCCTGTGTGCCTATTACAAATAACCAGCTTCAGATGAGGCCCACTGCCCTAAAATGGACCGACAATATTGCTCAACGGATAAATGAACTCCTTTGGTCTGACCAACTGCAAGAGACAAGGGACTCCCTTATCCAGGCAGTTGAGCCACTGCCAATATATGACAATTTAGTAGAACTGCTAAAACCTTCGTTGGCTAAGACCCCGGTAATGAATAGTAACCATTTCTCTCATAAAAAGTGGTTTGACGAGGAATGTAGACTCTTCAAGAACAACCTATATAACGAATTCTTGGCATATAGGGCATCAAATGACCCCGCACCTAGCAGTCACCTTATGAACCTCAAGAGAAGGTATAAAGCACTATTAAAGGAAAAGAAGCTTGCGGCAGAAAGAAATGAATGGAAGAACCTTCTAAAAGCTGCAGAAAATAGAAATCCCTCCTCCTTTTGGCACCAAATTTCCAAATACCTGGGTAGACCGTTGTCAAGGATAGAACCTCAAATTTCAGCTGACACCTGGGAAAGCTTCTTCTCCGATTTATATGCAGCTCACGCACCCAGCGGAGGAAGGTTAGATTTGGCCCCCTTGCCAGAGTGGGATCCTGTTACCTTCTCTGAAGTGGAAACACTTATAGGCCAATTTGAGGCGGGCAAGGCACCCGGAGACGATCTTATTTCCATAGATGTTATTAAAGCCAATAAGGATTGGTGGTGTCCACCTCTAGCAGCTCTTTTTACTTATATAAACAAAACAGCACAATTTCCTCCAAGCTGGAACTCTGCACTGGTTGTGTTAATTCACAAGAAAGGGCCGCGTACAGACCCGGCCAATTTTAGACCAATTAGCCTGCTAAATGTTATTGGGAAGATCTATTCAAGATTTCTACTTAACAAATTAACGACCTGGATGGAAAGCAACAATATCATCGCAGAGGAGCAGGCGGGTTTCCGCCCCGGAAGATCAACAACAGACCAGATCTTAATCCTAAATCACTTGGCCACCAAGTACGCTGGCAATGGCCTAAAAGCCCTCCACGTCGCCTTTATAGACTTTAAGCAGGCCTTTGATCTAATTCCCAGGAACCAGCTATGGACAAAATTGGCAGCGACATCTATCGACCGCCGCCTTCTCTTGCTGATTATTAATTTGCATACAAATACCCTCTTGAGGATTAGGATAGATAGTAAGGGGCTAGTCTCCAATCCGGTTGCCACCACTAGGGGGGTAAGACAGGGCTGTTTGCTTGCCCCTGCTCTGTTTAACTTCTATATTAATTCGCTAGTGGTGCATATGGCAAATGCTGATTTCCATCCACCAAAACTGGCAGGACGAGCCTTAAATGTCCTACTGTATGCGGACGATGCCGCCCTATTAGCTACCTCCCCCATCGGATTAAGGAGGATGCTTCGAGCTCTTCATGAATATGAGACCCAACACGAGCTCCAATTAAATTATGCCAAGACCAAAATAATGGTCTTTGCTGCTCGACCGAAACCTAATTTATGGTCAATTAATGGTATTCCTTTAGAGCAGGTCAGTTGCTTCAAATACCTGGGTCAGGTTGTAAGATCAAATAGGTCCTTCCTGGCGCACAGAGAATACATAGCCTCGAACGCATCCAAAGCAGCCCTGGCGATTAGAACCCTGTACTCCAAGAAACAGGCACAGACTGTCAATGTTGCCTTACGTCTCTTTAAAATGAAAGTCCTCCCTCTTCTGCTGGTGGGCATTGCCTTGGGCTCACGTAGGGATTTTGAAAAATTGGAATCTATCCAAACCCAATTCCTCAGGGCCATACTCAGGATCCCCCCCTCCGTGGCAGGCGCGATCATGAGATTGGAAACCGGTTGCCAAGCCTTTAGGTATGTGGCCCTGAAAGCGAAGCTATGGCTATGGCTCAAGCTCTGTTTCAGACCGCTGGGTTTGGCCCCCTTGATTCTGAGGGATAACTTTAAATCTCCATGGGAAGGGGAGATAGTGGAGGAAGTGCAGAAGTGTGGGTTGTCCTCCCTTTATATAGAGTCCATGACGTATAGCCACGCAAAGGCGGTGATCGCGCAAAGATTAAGGGATATTGCCAGACAGGAGGACATAGCCCGTGTGAAACCTGGGTTGTTTCTGGGGGAGCAGTTGTATCGGGCTGCCCCAGCTCGCTACCTGGCGGATATCCACTACGTGGAATACCGCAGACTATTTACTGCGGCTAGGCTGAATGTTCTTGACTCGGCGGTCCTGAAGGGAAGATATGGAGGAGTTCCATATGACCAGAGATTATGCCACTGTGCATTGGGTGAGGTAGAATCCACAGAGCACATTTTATTGAGCTGTCCCTTCTACAACGATTTAAGACAGTATCTTATAACTCCATACTTACCCCAGCTCAGTTCCCGACAAAGAGGAATCCAGACAGCATATCTGCTAAATAAGTCTTCTGGGAAAACAACCTTGTCAGTGGCTAAATTTCTTTTCCTGGCACTCAAGCGTCGGAAACGTATAACTGAATGCTTTGATGTGGGTTATCTGTGAGAGGTCTATTTCTGTGGCCCTACCTTACCTATGTATCTCCTATGATGTTATAGTTTATAATTATTGTGTAATGTTTTAATTCTGACTATCGGTCGAATAAAGAAATTGATTGATTGAAACTGCTCTGGGTGTCTTTTTGGCTGAAGCACAAAAGCTGGATGTTACCAATTAATGGAATAAGTTATGTTGTGATAAGATTTACGTAGGTGTGTGAGGTATAAGTGAGGCCATATTCTTCACTTGACCTGAAACTGTTAGTCCATGTCAGCAGCCTTCCTTGTTGCTTTTTTTCCTGTCTGGCACATTGTTGGTTCATGCCCTTAAAGCACATTTGTATTGATTACCTCTTCCTTCTAGTGACCTCATGTCAAAAGGGCATCTTGTTCCTTCACATTTTGGAATAGTGATGCATAAAACTGACCTAACATTTACCTGTTGTATATTCTTATTTGAAAGGGGGCAGACTTGGAAAAGTTAAAGGCCCAACGTTCCGAATATCAGGAGTGCAAGTAAATGCAAAACTAGTCATCTCACATGAAGAAGAGCTAGAACCGTTGCATAAATCCATTCCCTCCGATCCAGAGGAAAGGAAGAGGTTTGTTACATTTGTTTTATTTTGATTGGGGGGGGGTGTATGTTGCTAGGGAGTTCTGACCACATCATTATTCAGGAGTTTGAATATCTCCATTTGCATAACAGCACCCCTTGCTTTTGCCACAGCTGATCTAGCTTTTTTCCTATTCTAGCCACTCATATGCACAGATCTGAGGAGTGAGACCCATGAAGAGCAGAGCAAGTGTCGTATAGTGGTTAGAGTGCCTGATAGTTCAGGAACTCATGGCCTATTTGGTAGAGCCCCCTTTCTGATACCAGCATTGTTGCAACTTACCTGGGAGGGGGTTGGGCAGAGGCGTGGCGAGGTCAAGGCTATGCAGATGGACCAACAGAGTCAGTATGGCACTCTCACCAGTGTGCCTTCACAGTTTTGTCACTACGTTTCTCTCCCCTCCCCCCCCCCCAGCCCTTCCAGGTAATTTGCAGCAGTACCAGAGGGTAGCACCATGGCTTGCCCCACACATGGGTCACTATTGCTCATAGCACTGATGTAAAAATAAAATGAAAGGGAACCATGTGGTCTACACTGAACTCTTTAGGGGAAGAGTGCCATTAAACTTCTGTTTTTGCTTCCTTTTTTAATGATTATATTGTATCTAGCTGCCAGTAGAGGTAATACAAATAGCTTGTGAACTTATTGTTTTTCATTTAGATACACCGTTCCTTGTCATACTAAGGCTGCTCATTTTGATATAGACTGGGGCAGGGAAGATGACTCTAATCTTCTAATAGGCATATATGAATATGGATATGGTAGTTGGGAAATGATCAAAATGGACCCAGATCTCAACTTGACACACAAGGTAAGTTCTGCTGTCTGTCTGAACATAATGTTATTCAGGAGATCAAAAATTGCTGGTTGAATGGTTACGGGGGTAGCCAAGTGGACTGTATTCTGATTTGAGACATTTAGATGAGCCTGACTGTTGTATCTCATTTCTCACACTCTGCATTCCCACTTTAGTCTTTTATATTTTTAGTTATTCCATGGTATCCCTGGAAAATTTTACAGAGGGCTTCCTTTGTTACTGGTGCATTATTATTGTCTTTCCTCTCTAATGGACAGCATGAGAGCCAACAAATTGAAGCTTCGTCTAGATAAGATTGCGGCACTTATTCGGCGGTTCCCTAGACAGTGTGGGTGGGAGGTTGCCTGCTCTTGATGGGGTTACACGCCTTCTGAAGAAGCGAGTATGTAGCTTGAGGGTACTTCTGGTTCCATTGCTGTTGCTTGAGGCTCCAGTGGCCTCTTCAGCTAGTGGCCCAGCTGCACCCCATCTGGACAGGAATAGCCTAACTTCTCTTATCGATGCTCTGATAACTTCTAGGATAGATTACTGCAATGCATTATATGTGGGGCTGCCTCTGAAGATGGTTCAGAAACTTCAGCTTGTACAGAATTTGGCAGCCAGGTTGCTCACCAGGGCAAGACAGTTTGGGTTTATTACCACAATCCTGGGTCAACTGCACTGGCTTCCAGTGGGTTTATTACCACAATCCTGGGTCAACTGCACTTAGCTTCCAGTGCTGGTTTTTACCTAAAGGTAAAGTGACCCCTGACCATTAGGTCCAGTCGTGGCCGACTCGGGTTGCGGCGCTCATCTCGCTTTATTGGCTGAGGGAGCCGGCGTACAGCTTCCGGGTCATGTGGCCAGCATGACTAAGCCGCTTCTGGCGAACCAGAGCAGCGCACGGAAGTGCCGTTTACCTTCCCGCCAGAGCGGTGCCTATTTATCTACTTGCACTTTGAAGTGTTTTCGAACTGCTAGGTTGGCAGGAGCTGGGACCGAGCAACAGGAGCTCACCCCGTCGCGGGGATTCGAACCGCCTACCTTCTGGTCAGCAAGCCCAAGAGGCTCAATAGTTTAGACCACAGCACCACCTCACATCCCGGTTTTTACCTATAAAGTCTTAAATGGCTCGGGACTGCAGTACCTCAAGAACCCCCTCTCTCCATATGAACTGCCTCACCCTGCGATCATCATCTGAGGCCTTTCTTTGTGTGCCTCCTCCATGAGAGGTGCAGAGGGTGGCAACATGAGAACAGGCCTTTTCTGCGGTGGCTCCCTGCTTGTGGAATGCTCTCCTTAGGGAGCCTTGCCTGGCGCCTTCATTAGATATCTTTAGGGATCAGGTGAAAACCAGGCATTTTAAGAACTCTTGTGTTCCATTTTTGATAAGAAAAAGAAAGTTGTGCTGAAAGAATCTAGATTCAGACAGCTTTCCCCAGATTAGTGAATCTTTTCTTATCCATCAAGCTGATAAAACTCTCTGTACTTGGAAAAAAAATCATCTTAAATTGCCCTTTCAGATTCTACCAGATGATCCAGATAAGAAACCCCAAGCCAAACAGTTACAGACCCGTGCAGACTACCTCATAAAATTACTCAGTAAGGATCTTGCAAGGAAGGAAGCACAAAGACTATCTGGAGCAGTAAGTTATTTTCTGTGTATTATCTTTTTAAGTGCACCTACTTGAACTTGTATCTAACATGGCACTTTTCTGATATTCAGGGAGGCTCAAAAAGAAGGAAAATGAGAACTAAGAAGAGTAAGACCATAAAAGCAGCAAAAATTAAGGAGGAGACAAAGAGTGATACATCACCACCACCTTCAGATAAGTCTGAGGAAGAAGAGGAGGAAGATAGTAAGGTGAATATCTAGAAGTTTGAATTTGTGCAAAAAATAATTTTTAAGCATTAGATTTATTTGTTTGATTGGCCATTTTGAAGTTTTATCATTCAAAAAGCCCCCATATTTCAGCCAGGGGGCTGTAGTGAAGAAAATAGTGGTTTTCCTCAGACCACAACAAATTCAGATGACATTTCATCTCATGACTTCACCCCTCTGGTGAACTAGCTCTCTTGACATGAACCAATAGCAACTGAAATATGGCCAGAGTATAATTGATTGGGCAAATAACCGACAACTTGCACCTTGCATGGTAATTAGGTTCAAGGGATTGAGCATACAGCTAAAACTGCACATAGCCAGAACAACCCCAGAACCCCCACCCCACCTTTCTGGAGCCGAGTGGGCCTTGTCTCCCACATGAGTCAGAGTGTTTCTAAGCTCTGCCTGTCTTCTTACCCAGCTCTGGGAGGCTCCCATGAGAGACCGACAGTAAGTGGAACAAACTGAACATTGAATTTAAATTGGAAGTGGGTGCACCGGTCTGCTGAAGCTCTCTTTTCCATCTACCTCTGCTCCATTGAATGTGTAGGTGAAAAAGGAGCAGCTGTGGCAAATAAAAGTTTGGCAATAGAACTGAATGGAGGGCTATGTCACCAAAAGAAATGACCAAGTACTAAATGATTCTAATATTTATATCTGAACTTCTTAAATTAGCATTTTGATGTACATGCGTGTATGTTCCAGGATGAAATGGCTGCAGTAAAACATCCAAGCAAAAAGATAAAAGCAGAAAAAGAAAATGAAGAAAAATCTGATGCAGATATTGTCCTGAAGAAGGAGGCTGATGACAAAAGAGAGGCCAAGGAAAACAAGAGGGAGCTCAAAAGGGAGAGAAAAGAAAAAGAGGACAAAAAAGAATTAAGGGAAAAAGATGCAAAGGAGAAGAAGGAAAGTAAAGCAAAAGAGTACATGCAGAGAGAGAAAGAAGTAAAAGAAGAGAAGGTAATTAAGTCAGAGCCATATTAGACCACTTCGTGCCCATAATAAGCATGCTGTGTTCCTCTCCCGCAGGGGTGGGGTCTGAAGGGGGTGTAGGCCTGATGCAGAAGTCAGAACCAGGTGGAACTTCCTTACTCTCCTGTACTCTTCACATAGATTGTGACTAAGGTCTCAAAAGGAAGGGAAAAGCCTTGTATGCTTCATTTTGCTCTCTAGTAACATCATTGTGTACCCAGTCTATATATGTTATGTGTGGAATGCTGCTTTACCTTAATGTACATCACTCTGCTTCAATGGTGGTTTTTCGCAATCAAGCAGTATATGATTTTTTTTAATGAAGTGAATATTTAGCACATCACTTCAGAAATTTTGAATCTCTTAATTTCTAGATGAATGAGTCCAGATCTGAAAACAAAGACAAAAGCAAGAAATCTCCTTCGGCAGACACTCCTGTTCATATAACAGCAAGTAGTGAGCCAGTTCCTATATCTGAAGAATCAGAAGAACTGGATCAGAAGACATTCAGTATTGTAAGACTTCTTCAGAATATTTTGTCGTTTGGTCATACTAATTGGCATGAGGCATGTGATTCACTGTTAGCAGAAAAAGCGTTCATTAGGCCGTCGGTTAAATATGGCTCTTGAAAGATGATGGCTACCCAGTTTGTACTCTGCAAACTGTCTTTAAAAAGTTTTAAACCATGCTTTGTATGTTCATATGGATTATTAAGTTTGATTCTCCATATAAAATTTAAATATTATTTTATTTGTACCCCGCCCATCCATCTGGTTTGCCCCAGCCACTCTGGGCAGCAACCAACAAATACAAAAGCATAATAAAATATCAAACATTAAAAACTTCCCTATACAGGGCTGCCTTCAGATGTTTTCTAAAAGTTGTATAGTTATTTATCTCCTTAACCTCTGATGGGAGGGCAGTCCACAGGGTGGGTGCCACTACCAGAAGGCTAAATTGGCAATAAATTGCATTTTCTTAGAAAACACAGTAAAAGCAAGAGTGGTGGGCAGAATCTTCATGTTATAGATGTCTAGTGTCTATAAATGTCACTTTATGTTGATAGAATGCCAGATCTCTGAATATTTCTTTATTTTTTCCAGTGTAAAGAAAGAATGAGGCCTGTCAAAGCAGCACTGAAACAGCTGGATAGACCAGAGAAAGGTCTTTCAGAAAGGGAACAACTAGAACATACTAGACAGTGTCTTATCAAAATTGGAGATCATATTACGGAGTGTCTAAAAGAATACACAAATCCTGAACAAATAAAGCAGTGGCGAAAGTAAGTAATCTCTGAGGTAGGAAAAAATTTGTCTTCTAAGTGCCCCTGTTAGCACCTATGGGCAAAACCTCTATTTTGCAAAAAAAAATATTTCCCAACCTGTGGAAAAGCACTTGGAGGTGTTATCATGAGAGAGAGAGGCTACTTAACCTTTTGCCAGCCGTTTCTTTGATCAGGACCAGCCACTTCTCTCTGTATGAGGTGAAAAGCAGTCTTTGTAATTACGATGGTGGAGGTGGCGAAAGCGTGTCAGAGCCTGTCATGGAGATTCCTAATAGCATATTTAATTTACAAATTAATGAAACCTGTTCAGAAGGTTCATCATGGGTTCATACATCTGAAATTCCTGCAGTTACTGGAGAGAAGAGATCCAGGAAAACAGTCTTCTGAAAACGCTTATGTGTACAAATGCCCCATTTGTACATAAGGTTCAACTATTCAGTTTTTATGGCTGTACGGGAAAAGCAGTATGGTTTGCTGCCTAGCTAGCTTTTTTAATGCCTAGGCACTTTCTTTTTAATTGCCTACTCTTTATGGCCATGTGGAGGGAAAAGTAGTAAATATTGCTTGAAGAAAATGTGTTCAGCCCATTTACAGTTTGCAAGATGACAGCTAAATTATATTTTAATTTAAAGTTATGTGAACCAACAGAGCTACATATCTGCTATATCATAGTGCAGTCTGTATACTAACCACTAGATGGAGGCTCAATTCTGTTATATCTCTGACTAGCTTGAGGTATACTTTGCTGTGCAGATTTATATATGTGTAACTATTTCAGAGTTACTTTATAAAATTATTTTTTGTTTTTAATATGATGCAATTCACTCCATAATAGTAAAAGCAATAACAGTGATAGTGATGTACAAGTAAAATAATGTACTGTAGAACCAGGAACATGACCTGCTAATGATCTTTTAAAAAACTATACCACTTTTTCTCTTCTATTCTAGAAACCTGTGGATTTTTGTTTCCAAGTTTACAGAATTTGATGCCAGAAAGCTACACAAATTGTACAAACATGCAATTAAAAAACGCCAAGAAACACAGGTATTAATAGACTGTCAAGTAATACAGAACAAATAAACTTTTACCTGTGTTATTCTAACATTGCTATTAGTACTTCATGCAAATGAGACATATTTGGAACTTTATTATTTCGGTTTAATTTGGTAATAAAAAAATTCCTTATTTTTTCCCCCCAGCAGCACAATGACCAGAATATCAGCAGCAGTGTGAATACACATTTGATTAGAAATCCAGGTAAGAACCTCAGTGTTGGGATGCTAAATTTTATACAATAAACAAATAGTTCCCATTCTAGATAGTAGGTTCGATGTAGAGAAAATTGCATGAATGGAGCTGCTAGAAACTGACTTCCCCACTCCTCACCCCAGCAGCTCTCCAAGCCACTCCACCCAAAGAATTGGGGACTGGAGGGGGGAAGGACTGAGGGGAAAGTAGTCCCTGAAAGACAAGCGTGTTCTCTGAATGAAACCTGGGGGGCTGTGAGAGCTGCCTAAACATGCATATGTGTATGTGAGTGAAGCAGGGATGCGGGTGGCACTGTGGGTTAAACCACAGAGCCTAGGACTTGCCGATCAGAAGGTTGGCGGTTCAAATCCCCGCGACGGGGTGAGCTCCCGTTGCTCAGTCCCTGCTCCTGCCTACCTAGCAGTTCGAAAGCACGTCAAAGTGCAAGTAGATAAATAGGTACCGCTCGGGCGGGAAGGTAAACGTCGTTTCTGTGCGCTTCTCTGGTTCACCAGAAGCAGTTTAGTCATGCTGGCCACATGACCCGGAAGCTGTACGCCGGCTTCCTCGGCCAATAAAGCAAGATGAGCGCCGCAACCCCAGAGTCGGCCACGACTGGACCTAATGGTCAGGGGTCCCTTTACCTTTGTGAGTGAAGCTAGCATCATATCAGTGTGTAGCAATGTACTGCTATCTCAGGTGGCATGTATAAATTATTTGTTTGAGCAACAAGTCTTGAGATTAGCCTGCAATTTACTCAGATCATTAAAATGCATGGAAATGGGTAGTTCTCATTATGAATTTTAGCTTATCACAGCCAGCCATAAGAACATTGGGAATTGGTGAGACTTCTTTACAACTAAGGGTTTTAAGGATCAGGCTGCAAGTTTCAGTGCTTTTGAATCAGGCTTAGAATGTGTGGGAAAAGTTAAAGCCTTCTCTTTAAATGTTGTCAAATGGATTATTTAAATACATTAATTTAGTTCTTCACTTTTTCAGCCCATTTGCTGATCTTGAAAACATTCACCTGGTAATTTATGTTGCCTATTTACAGCTAAACAAATCTCTCTACTTTCATTTAAGCAGATGTGGAACGCCTAAAAGAGAATACGAATCATGACGATAGTAGCAGAGACAGTTATTCCTCTGACAGACACTTATCACAATATCACGATCATCACAAAGACAGACTTCATGGAGATACCTACAAGAAAAGTGACTCTAGGAAAAGGCCTTATTCCAGCTTCAGCAATGGAAAAGATCATAGAGATTGGGATCACTATAAACAGGATAGCAGGTGAGTTTGTGACAGCCAGCCACGTAACCCTGTTTTCCCAATTACTTCACAATTCTTCTGCAATATTTCTCACTAACGAGATGATTAGGACTTTTTGCTCAGAAACTGTTGGCTGTGTGTAGGGCAAAAACATGCATGATGATAATACATGTCTGAACGCACTGCTATTTTTGGTTTTATATTTGGGGAAAGGGGTGGCCAGGAGTGTGATAGGGCTGCAGTTTGTTGGTGTGCAAACCCCACAACTGATGCAGTTAGCGTTTTAAAAGATCAGCAGCTTAGATGCAAAGATCTGTTTCTTGCAAGGGCCCCCAAACTAGTCAAGCTTCAATTCAGGCGATCTGTGGCATGTCTGTAAAAATACGAATAAAAGTCATACATAGCACATTACGATTTCAGCAACAGGCAGATATAACATTAAAAGGTCCGTCGGCTCCCATAGCAGTTTTCAAGTGGTCCATCCAAGGGGAAGTTTAATGTCACCTGTAGTTTGGTTCACAGTTGCATTGCTGAGAGAAAAGTGATGCAATGCTACGCTGTGCTATCCTGTCCACCTCGCAGAGCACATCAGGATGCTAGAATCAGTTGGTTTTTCCCTTAGTTTTCAGGAATCTTTTATTGTTTTGTTCTTAGAAGAAGGTGTGTGTGTGTTTAAAAAATCCTGTTGCATTTCTACAAGGCCTACTCTTTTAAGATAGCTTCTGCTAGTATTTATTTTGTGTTTCAGATACTACAGTGATGGAAAGCACAGAAAGCTAGATGACCATAGGAACAGAGATCACAGGTCCAGTCTGGAAGGAAGCTTAAAAGACAGTCGGTCACACTCCGATCATCGGATACACTTAGACCATCGATCCAGTTCAGACTACAGCCATCATAAATCTTCGAGGGACTATAGGTATCACTCGGACTGGCAAATGGACCACAGAGCTTCCAGCAGCGGTCCTAGGTCACCATTAGATCAGAGAGCTTATGACTCCAGATCTCCCTTAGGACACAGATCTCCTTTTGAACATTCATCAGATCACAAAAGTACACCGGAACATATGTGGAGTAGCCGGAAGACATAGCAAAGACTAACATTTCCTGGACTTTTTTTTTTTTTTGCCATACACAATAAACTAACACAGCAATTGCCTTACATGACTTGAAAGACATGGACCGTATGTGCTATGAGTAGCAGTATTGTTACTACTTTCCAGTATGCTAGGTCTATTACCCCAACAGAAGAGAAAATATTTTTGTATTTAAAGTTTTAATGCTGCACTGTGCTACAAATGTTGTAGCGCATTTTTTTAAAGAAAATATGTTTACTTTTTACAGGGACCTCAACACTGCCCCACTCAGACTGGATCTTAATCTGAACTCCTCCTCATCGAAGTGGTTTTATTCTGAACACAATTTAAATTATGTTTTTAGATGAGCATTTACATGTTGACCTGTGATCATATTTCAGGAAAAAATCAAGAGGTTGTTTTTTTAAAAAAAAAAAAAATAAAGATTCAAGGACTCTGTTCACTTTCCAAAGCTACTTGTTTACATTGTACACTGCGACCACCTTGCCGCTTTTTCATCACAAGCTTGAATATTTAAATTCTGTACCTAGAATTGTAAAATAGCCACATGTTCCCCAGTTTGATCAGTTGTAATGCCCTTTTACAAAATGGCTGTAAATTATTGTAAATTAATTAAATGAGCTTCTCCTCCCCCAGACATTTCCGTTCAGACTTGGCCTACCTTCCTCAAATGTGAAAAAGTATTAATTTCTAAAATAAAATATCTGATGCGGAGTCATTGTTCAGACTAAAACTGAGAAAAAGTAACCTCTTTATCATAGCTATATAATAAGATATTTTATTTAAATTATTGGTTGGCCTTTTAAAAACTAAAATTCTGCTTCTTTGATGTTGTAGTGTGAGAACTTCGAGTGATGCTTGGATATTGTTTTTATAACATAAACAAGTCTCACTAAGTGAGCATGGAATTGAAGATTGCATATGCATAGTCATTTCAATAAATTTTCATCAGTGTTTAAACACTGGCCATCACAATTTCAATTAGTTTGAGATAATTCATTTTAGCAAGACTAAGCAGTACATAGTTACTTTAGATTTCTATTTCTGCTGTTCCCTAAGGACTGAGATTGACAACTTGTTCAGTACCAAAATGCAACTTCAAAATGTATCCTGAATCAGAGGACCCTGGCTAATGTTTTTACTTTACCCTCAGTGCCAATTTATAAATATGCTCTGGTTCAATGCAGCGATTTTACTGGTTGGTACAGTACTGACTATATTCATACTACTTGAAGGTCAAATGAATATTTTAAAAGCATATGTAGTCACCATAGATGCTTACCATTACGGAGCAGGCACGTTCCAGAATTAACAGGTTGAATCAACAATGTTAATTTAATCCATGGTACTTCTGAACTGGAGCAAGGAGAAGACTACAACCCAGATGTTTTACTACTCTGCTATAAATATGGAGACGCAATCAAAGGGGGTGTGGGGTTCCCTGCTTCTAATTCTGGAAGACAGTGACCAAGTCCCGGCAGATGAGCACCATATTTTTCGCTCTATAACACACACCCGACCATAACACGCACACAGTTTTTAGAGGAGGAAAACAAGAAGAAAAAAATTCTAAACGAAACAGTGCATGTATGATTTTTGTGGTTCATGCTGTGGCCACAGACATGTGATCTGACAGTGAGTTTGGAGTAGCCCAATGCAAAATCCTGAGGATCCATGTGGATCCATGCTTTGTAACCACGTTTTTGCACCACTGTGGCCCCAGGCAACAGTGGGTGCGTGATTTTTTGGGTGCAAGATGTAGCCATGGACATGTTATGTGATCTGATGGTGAATTTGGGGTGACCCAGTGCAAAAATCCTGAGGATCCATGTGGATCCGTGCTTTGTAACCATGTTTTAAGTGGGGAGGGAAGGAAAAGCACTCAAGGGACAAGGAGAAGGATGCTGCTAATAATGCAGAAGAGGGGTTTAAGGGGAGAAGAAGCATGCGTGGGGTGGGTGGAGAAGGATGCTGCTAATACAGTGGTGCCCCGCAAGACGAACGCCTCGCGAGACGAAAAACTCGCAAAATGAAAGGTTTTTTCGTTTTCGAGTTGCCTCGCAAGATGAATCTCCCTATGGGCTTGCTTCGCAAAACGAAGCTTGCCCCGCAAGCTCCGGGGACAGCGGGTCTTCCCCACTGTCCCCGGATCTCTTTTGAAGCAAGGGGTGGCGGGGAGAAGCGATCTTTTCCCCGCAGCCACTTGCTTCAAAAGAGGGGAGCGGTGCTTCCCCTCTGTCCCCGGGCGGTCTCCATAGGAACGCATTGATTGATTTTCAATGCATTCCTATGGGAAACCGTGCTTCGCAAGACAAAAAACTCACAAGAAGAAAAAACTTGCGGAACGAATTAATTTCGTCTTGCGAGGCACCACTGTAATGAAGAAGAGGGGTATAAGGGGAGAAGGATCCTCTCCCGCTTTGCTCCTTTGAAGCAAGCAGGCTCTGCTTTTCTCCCTCCTCCCCGCTCATCCCCGGCTTAGCGAGCTGAAAAACTTTGCTGCTATTTAGCGAGCTGAGTGGGGAGGAGAGAGGGACAGAGAGCCTGCTTGCTTTAAAGGAACCAACCGGACAGGAGCCGCTTACACTCGTGTAAGCGGCTCCTCTCCTCTCCCGCTTTGCTCCTTTAAAGCAAGCAGGCTCTGTCCCTCTCTCCTCCCCACTCAGCGGCTCTTCTCCCGCTTTGCTGTTTCAAAGCGAGCCACGGAGGAGGGAAGGAAGGGGAACCATGGATCCTCTGCTCACGGCTGCAGCAGATCCCCCCCCCCCGCCACCCATAGGCATTCCCTCCATAACACACACAGACATTTCCCCTTACTTTCTAGGAGGAAAAAAGTGAGTTATGGTGCAAAAAAATACGGTATTTGAGTTTTGGTCTGCACGGCTTGTGTTAACATCCTTGCTGAATTATGAATATACTGAATAGTCTCAGGCCCTTTCAAGTTCTTGCTTGTGAAATGGGAGTAAGAGTGATGCTGGAAGCTCATGTAGTTTGAGAAATGCTGTATGAAGGGTTTAGCAGGGGTGCTGTGCCAATTATATAGCAAATATAAGATGACACGCCATCCTTAGTACAGTAGTCCCTGTGTTTTAATGCACATGGAGTATGTTTGCAGCAAAGTGGATTCAGAATGTTCTGTCAAGCTACTGAAGAGGGTTTGGCTTCTACTACTGTAGATACATTTTAATTTAACTGTTGCCTCAGCCACTGCTGCTGAGATGGATGGAATTTCTTGAGTGCTTAAAACCTGAAAATATTTCTCATTAGCTGAGACGTAATTGGCAAATTTTGCTTTATTCAAACTCAAAATTCCTACCTTTTGGATTCACAGGTTCTTGCAAGCCGCTGTTTTTTTACTGACCTGCAGTTTGATGAGCTATGATTGTGCTGGCAGCAGGTGAACTTTGGTAAATTCAGCACAGATTCAGCAACATGAGTGACGGGGGGGGGGGGGGCAGGGACCGGGATATCGAAATGATTTATCCAAGTGAAACCAAGAACAAAGAGAATCTGTGAAGAAAAGCATAAAACCAACTGAGGTGTGCAATTTTGAAGTCAATTTTATCTATACAACTTGTCCACCTCGAATGGAGAGGACAGGTTGTTCGGGGAGTTCACTGAAGCCGAGCAGCTACACAAGGAATTGGCTGCAGGAGGATTTGTCAGATGGTACCAAGAATTCTCCATCCCGGGAGAATGGATGAAACTAGTCCAGGCTAACTTGCTTGTAGTGTCACAAGCAGAACAGCAGGTGGCAGTAGTGATAGGGCAGCTAAGCTGTGGCTTGCCATCTTTGAAATGCTGTCTGCCAGCTCTTTGCATTTTTTAAATCACCTGGGGAAGAGCATTTTATTTGCCTAAACCTTTAAAGACCTTCCCCCCTTTTCTACTTGCTTTCATAATTTTGTTGATTTTAAATTCTTACGTTGCTCTAGGAATCCGAGCTGAAAAGCTGGTTGTTACGATTTGGCAACAATGCAAACTTGGATGGTAGCGCTATGTGATTATTGCAAAGTGAAATTGGAGATTCCCCAGGAGATCTTGCGATCTGTAAGAATATGAAGGGATCCAGTGTTCTTGCTGAGCGGAATGCTGTTGAACAGAGTCAAAAACAAGAGGAGTCGCAGATGTGTTAAAGCATGCATTACATCGAACTATAAATGGACTTTAGGGAAATGATCTGAATTGCTACAAATGTTTTAGAAGCAAAGGTGATAAGAGTAAAGGCATTGTTCTCTTCTTTCCGGTTGTGAGAGACAATGCTGTGGAACCCAAATCCTGTGTCTGTCTGAGATTTAATAGTACTGGTTGCCACCGGGCTTTTGAACCCAGGCAATCCTCATATATCAGGATTTTCTGGTGCTTCACCCTGACTCCAGAATTAGTGACTGAACCTAGTCCCACAGAGGCAACTGGCATGAGCAGGCCTTTGCTCTCAAAAGACTGATGTGAGTCAACCCTTGGTTTAATCCAAGACTTCATTCAACTGAACGCGTCAAAAATCGTGTTACATCATGTTGAGCATACATTCATATTTCCTGTTGTCCAGGGATACAGCATAAGAGCCTGCTAGGATGAGGCCGATAGCCCATCTAGTTCAAGCATCTTAATTCAACCCGATGTGGCCAACCCGATGCCTGTGGGACTCCAGCAAGGAATCTGCTTGGGGACGGGGAGTGAAATCCTACTTGGTTCAAGCAGTCTAGAGAAAGCATGGGGAAAGCCCGGAATGACAGGTTTCCTTGTCTCGATCCCAATGAGTTGTGGCAAAAAGAACCATGTTCTCTCTGCAATTCTCTGCACATGTAGAGGCCTTCTGTAGACCTAGCTGAAGCAGTCTAAAGGTAAAGCTCATCTTGTCCTTAGCGCAAACAAATGAGTTATTGTCAATGAACAATCACATAAAGAGGCTGTATGGTGCCACTGCCCTTTCATTTCCACCATTCTTCTTTGCAGTATAGTATGTGCAAGATAACAGCCTTGTTTCAAGCATCTTTTTATAACGACAAATAAAGTTTTGCTGAGAAAGGAGGCCTCTAAAGGTGGAACCAAAAAACACAACAAAGTGATTCCATGTCCTTTTTTTTTTTTTAGAAGGACTTGGAACCATGAAAAATAAAACACAATTATGGTATTTTTTTTAAAAAAAAAACCAATTTACGTACTGCTGAGGAGGAGTTGTAATTCTTACTGACGCCTGCAGTATCTTTTTTTACTTTAGTGTGCTGACCTTTATAGCAAGACATTGTAATCCTATGAATTTGTAGTGGAAGGGGATGTAGCTCAGTGATGGGGCCCTTTGCATGGGAAGGATCTGTTCAATTCTCCACCTCTCCAGGTAGGGCTGAGGAAAGATCCCTGTGCGAGACCCTGAAGAGTCACTGCCAGGCAATGTCAACAAAACAGCCAGAATGACCAATGGCCTGACTCTATATAACACAGATTCCTACATGCTCAGCAGTGAATCACATTGGAAAGCTGGCTGCTACTGGGAAAGGGGACCAGGGTGGTGCTGTGGTCTTAACCACTGAGCCTCTTGGAAGGTTGGTGGTTCAAATCCCCATGACGGGGTGAGCTCCCATTGCTCTGTCCCAGCTCCTTCCAACCTAGCAGTTCGAAAGCACACCAGTGCAAGTAGATAAATAGGTACCGCTGTGGCGGGAAGGTAAACAACGTTTCCGTGCACCCTGGTTTCCATTGTGGTGTTCCAATGCGCCAGAAGCGGTTTAGTCATGCTGGCCACATGACCCGGAAAGCTGCCTGCGGACAAATGGTGGCTCCCTCGGCCTGAAAGCGAGATGAGCGCAGCAACCCTATAGTCGCCTTTGACTGGTCTTAAC
Source organism: Podarcis bocagei (assembly GCF_964188305.1). Taxonomy (NCBI): domain Eukaryota; kingdom Metazoa; phylum Chordata; class Lepidosauria; order Squamata; family Lacertidae; genus Podarcis; species Podarcis bocagei. Next base: position 27,017,134 of record NC_138136.1, read on the forward strand.
CCTCCATGGATCCTTTACCTTTTACCTTACTGGGAAAGGCCATAGTGCAGCAGCAGAGAACATGCTTTGCACGCTAGAACAAAAAACAGGTCAAAATCCCTGGGATCACAAGACCCATTGAGATCCTGGGGCAACGTAGACAGTGCGGAACAAAACTGCCCTATGCCTTGGCTCAGGATAAGGCTGTGTTCCATCTTCTTAACACACAGGAGGGCAGAAGTTGCCTTGGCACAATGCAGCTGGCGCTAGAAAAAACCCTTGTAGCCCAGCCCCATCACACAGAGCTTATGAACATTACCCGTCATCTCCCGTGTCATATACTGATGTCCACCAGGGGTCAGTAAAACCACATTACAAACATTCCACAACATGGTATGTAGCTTTATTCTATCATAATAATTTAAAAGTATTTGTACACTTGCATGGTCACTTTGTTTTTCTTTGTTTTTACACAAATGTATACTTATTTGTATATCCATGAACCACATCTAAAGGGGGCTTTGTAAAGACTGGGCACACTGTGGGTTCTTTCTTTCTCTTTCCTTTCCCCCCTTTCTTTCAAGCATAAAAATAAGTTTGAAGCCTTCAGGGAGAGAGAGAGAGAGAGAGAGACAGCCAGCCATTTGGAGTGTCTGTGAAAACTAGTGTTCCTTCTAAGCGCAAGCTGTCCCCAGACACCACTCGCTCGCTTCAAACTATCCATATGTTTGGCATTAACCAAAGCTCTCTTGACTGTGATGGACTTCGAGAGCCAACATGTGCAAATAACATTTTCTCAAGAAATCCCACAGCAGGAACAAGAAAGAAAGGAGAAGAAAAAACCCCACACACTCCAGGTTCTAACATTTCTGAAATATTACTTATCTCTGGACTTTATGATTTAGATATTAGTGTACATAGATACTCGCGGGGCTTGGGAACACAGGAAATTAGCTAGCACACAGCTGCTCTTTACGATGGGATCACACAGCAGTTACACCTCTAAGCTTGTCTATCGGGCTTCTTCCACAAATACCTTTCCACTTGGCACACAAAAAAACGGGAAAATCCAACTATTCTAAGACCATCAATGCTTCTCTCCAGACAAGATTCAGGGGAAGGGGGGGGGGGAGAGGTTTTGCTTCAAATTCTGTGCTGCCCTGACCAACAATAAAAAAGGGACAGCTTTACACAAAATTGCCGTTTTAAAACCATTCTGGCAGTGGGGAAAAGAGGACTAAGCGGCAAATTCAGCGCTATACTTCCGAGCGCCAGCCCAATTCATTTACACAGTGGCCAGAAGTTTCACCTCGCCTAGGAACTTTTCCAAAAGCATTTCCAACTTTTTCCACAATTATAAAAAAAGGATGTAAATATTCTTCTCCCAAAACTGATCAGGATTCCCACGAAGGGAACCAAATATTATGAAGCTTTTGTTTGGCTTTATTTCAGTACTTCTTACTTCCTGAACTGGTCCTGCAATGCAGGCCAATATTATTATGGCCACATTTTAGATTTGAGGCAAATCTAAAAAGGAGCATCTTGTCCAAGGGCGTTAGTAGGTTCACAGCTCATTCTGCTGAACAAATGGCATCTAGCCTCATCCCAACGAGGCAATCCTCACCTAGCCTAACCCAAGGCTAGTCAACATGGCTCCCTCCCAGTGTTGTTGACTACAACTCTCATCCCTTTGTCATTGCCATCTGCATTTCAGACGGAGGAAATCTGGGCCAGCCCAGGACCCCAAAAGCCAAAGAAGCAGGTGGATGGAGCCACAGGTCGCTGTCAGATTGCACCTCTGGGTACTCCAGTTAAAATGGCCTGGGCAAAATTCTTCATGTTCATCTAGGACCAGGTTCTTTTGCCAAAAAATATCCAGGAGAAGAAAGCAAAAATTTTCAGGAGTTCAGAAGTTTGTTTCTTTTGAAAAAAATATTTCAAGAAGTTTCAGCTAAGCCCTAGCTCTGTACCTTCCTTTACTTAGCAATTTCAGCTACCCTACCCCTCTGCTCACTAAATCTGGAATGAGGTTGGCACTTCGATGCTATGTGGGTTTTGCTACCCACCAAGATGCCAACCTAGAGCTCAAAGATTCTCCCAAGTGTCCCAGTGGGCTTTCCCGGTAAAAAGGGAGAGGGGGGGGAGTACTCTTAGCTTCCTCACCCCCAGGATGACGACGAGAACATAGGGGGGAGGGAAAACATGGCTCAGTTGACAAAGAGCCTTTTGAAAAAGAGCTGGGTGTAGGTCCAACTGCAGCTGCAATATGCCACAGGGTCCTCTAGCAAAACACAGGAGTGGGAATTGAGCCTCTAAACGTGAAATGTGTATATGATTGCCTGCGCCATATGAAAGGAATGATCTTGGGGCACCTCAAAAACTTAACACGACGTACACTTTCATAGCTGCACCCCGAGACAGAAAAGTTGCGGTTCTCCAGTTGTTGTTGCAATGTCATCCGCTTCTGCCAGCATGGCCGATGTCAGGAATGGTGGGAGGTAGAATCCAGACATGTTTAAGGTGGACTGTGGCTTCGTGGGTTACCGCTTGCATCACCAATCTGGTAAAATCAGTCAGATCTTTAAAGGTGCCTCAATTTTCTCTTTCGGTGTCTGAATTTTGTAACAGATGAAGCTACTGCAGTTTAGCAGATCTGGGAATGACGAACAGGCAACCTCTGAGCAAATGCTTCTGTTGCCTTAGGCTGCTCAGTCTCCAAATGTAAAATATAGGCTGGCACAGCAAGCTTTTCAGACCAAACTGTGGGGTTCCCTTATTTTCTCCTTTTTTAGACAAACACCTAAGTCAGAATTCTAAAAGGTTATCTCCAAAGCTTTGGGATTTTTTTTTTATTTTTTTTTTGGTAGGTGTTGCAAAAAACTAATTTAGGTAGGCTGAGGGTGCCTACATTTTTGGAGGGGTGGGGGCAAGGAGGAGAGAGAGAAATCAGACATGATTAACCCAGTGAGGCCTACCACTATCATAGGGAACACACTTAATACAAACCACTTGAGGATATCCATATAATCAATATATATTAAGAGACCAGGCCCCAAAAACCTTGGCGAGTTTTGGGTTTCACACGCGTACGTTTGGGAAGGAGACAGAGACACTGTTTTCTACGTCCGTGCCCTTCATGACCCGAGGCGAGAAATGCATTTTGCACTTGGCGAGTCAATACCTGAGCACAAAATGCCACCTCCCCATCACACGCAAGAAAGCAGACGTCAGGAGAAGGGGGCGGGAATCGTCTGCATCAGGAATGATGCAGCAAGGGGCAGTTCCAATTGTGAGGATCAATATCAAATGACCTTTTTGTTCTTATGGAACACAGGCTGGCTACTGGCCCAGGGTCCAAAAGGAAGAATTAGCTCATCCCAGACCTGCACCTATCTTCCCCCCTCCAGCCAACTCCTTGGGTTTGCCTCAAAAGGCGAAGCAGGGAGAGGAGGGGGAAAGCATCGCAGAAGCTCGTGAGTTCAGCTAGGTAATACTTAGAGGGAGCACTGGGTATGATGTATGTACACGTGGCTAAATGCTTTACATATTACCTAGATACACATAAATATTCAATATATAAAAAATAAAGTGCTTTCTATCGGGTCCTGATGAAAGGACATTATAAAACATTTCACCAACTGCAAAGCAAAAAATTATTACAATCAAAAAAAGAATATTACATCCAACGTACATGAGGAAAGAAAAACTAACACAATATGTACAATCCGCTGGGCGTCCCAGGAGGAGGGGGTGGGAAAGGCGGAAGCATCCCTTCATATACATGGTATATACATATATAATCTTTAAGTCAATATATTATGACAATATATATTTTTAAACCTTTGTTCTCGGGGATGGGGGAACCCAACACAACCCTACAAAAACACAACAAGCATCAAGCACACGAGTCCAAGACTAAGACACAAAAGCTGCTGCCCTTGGCCAGCTGCCCCGTTGTCGGGGAAGATGTGCCACCGCTCCTTCCTGGGGTGCAGAGCCTCGACGTCTTGCAAGGCACTGTGGGCAGCTGCCGTGAAGTTGGCATCGCCGGTGGTCAGCAAATCGAACACGCAAGAGTAAAAATAGATGTCCTTCAAAAGCATCTTCTCGTGGCATTTGGCCGTGGCGCTCTCCAAGGTGTACACGGACCGGGTCTGGCTGGAAGCGCCCGGAGGGAGGAGCTGCCCCATCACAGGCAAAGGGAGGTGCCCGCTGTCGTCGATGCGCTCGCTGGAGGGGCAGCCGTTCACACAGAGCTGTAGGTCTTGGCTCTCTTCATAAGCCATGGCGAGCTCTTCCGGCATGCGTATGGCGAGCGTTAGGTAGCGGCCCAGTTGGCGCACAAAGACCGTGGTCCCAATGTACCGGGCGTGCATCTCCACATACTTGCCACTCACTCGCTCCACGATGTGCAAGCTCTTGGTGTCGCCGTCGCCACCGCTGGTCGTGCCGTCGACAAAGGCGGCAGGCAAATCGTCGGTCACGGCCTGGTACACTTTCTGATCTGTGCAGTCTTGGTAAGATTTGAAGATGATGGTGATCTGCAGAAGGAAAGGGAAGCCAAGAAGAGCAGAATTAGAGCAGGGAACGAGACGACACACCTCTCGGCTACGTGCAGCTGTTTAAATTCCACTCAAAAAGACTCCATTCGCTGCCGGGCACCAAATTCAATACCCGCTAGGATGCTACCATTAGCACAGTCCAATTATCAGCATGCAACATTCAATGAAACAGAAATCAACCTTGCCCCAAAGTAGTCTTGGGAGCATCACAAAATGGTGTATCTGAATTGTATGTCATGGTACAAACAACATCTTCTACCAGCGTTTCTCAAACTTGGGTCTCTAGCTGTTTTTGGACTACAACTCCCATCATCCCTAGCTAGCAGGAGCAGTGGCCAGGGATAGATGGGAGTTGTAGTCCCACAACAGCAGGAGACCCAATTTTGAAAAACACTTTCAGATTATCCTTTTCCCCAACCTGATGCCTTCCAGATTTTTTGGACTGCAGACACCAAATGTCCTAAATTCTAGAAATCACAAGCAGGCTAACATGCAACCTTTCTAAAGGTTCATTCCCAGCGCTTTGGCTTCCTACTCCAAGACTGAGCAGTTCATGAGGGAAAGAAGAATTAGCAACTCACTGTATTGTTAAGTTCTAGCTGAATTGCCAGTTAATGGACCGAGAGTATGCTCAAACTCCAGAACTATTGAATGATACTTTTACAGAGTGATAAAAAGAGAGTTTTATGCCACAGTAAAGATGGCATGAAATAAATGTGCATTAGTGTGCTTATAGTGAAGACAAACTCCTCAGGTTTCGCTACAGGCCAGGAGTCAACTGTAGGAAAAACAACACCCCTTCAGAGTGGCCAAAAGAATTTGGGGACACTGAGGGATGAAGCAGCAAGGTGTTTTTTTCTGAGGGCAACCACCTGTCCCATGCTAAGCAACCAAGAAAGATTCACTGCAATGATTGTGAGACAGGCTCCCCCGCTCCCACAAATGGTTCCATGAAGAACTTTCCGACTGTAAAAGCTGTTCAATGGTACAATGGTCTCCCTCAGGAGGTTGTGGGCAAATTTCCATCCTTGGAGGTTTTTAAGCAGCGGTTGGAGGGGCTTCTGTTTTAACTACTTTAGCTGAGATTCCTTCAATGACCCTCGGGGGCCGAGACCACATAACACCGGTCTTGAAAGACCTACATTGGCTCCCAGTACATTTCCGAGCTCAATTCAAAGTGTTGGTGCTGACCTTTAAAGCCCTAAATGGCCTCAGCCCTGTATACCTGAAGGAGTGTCTCCACCCCCCCCCATCGTTCTGCCCGGACACTGAGGTCCAGCGCCGAGGGCCTTCTGGCGGTTCCCTCACTGCGAGAAGCAAAGCTACAGGGAACCAGGCAGAGGGTCTTCTCGGTGGTTGCGCCTGCCCTGTGGAACACCCTCCCATCAGATGTCAAAGAGATAAACAACTACCTGACATTCAAAAGACATCTGAAGGCAGCCCTGTTCAGGGAAGTTTTTAATGTGTGACATTTTAATGTATTTTTAATCTTTGTTGGAAGCCGCCCAGAGTGGCTGGGGAAACCTAGCCAGATGGGCGGGGTACAAATAATAATAATAATAATAATAATAATAATAATAATAATAATAATAATAATAATAATAATAATAATAATAATAATAATTCCAACTCTACAGTTCTACGATGCCCTCCTGTGAGTATGAACGCATCCCTGGGGAAGTGGATTGGGAAGCTCTTAGTTCTTTGTGAAGTACTGGTTTGAACATTAAAGCTTGGGGAAGCTTCCTTCAGGTATTCCTATACAGACAAGTTGCCTGAACCCTGAGTTTTCAGAGAGCTACGCAGCAGTAAGAACTTTAGCAGATGGTGGGGGACCAAGAAATAATGTTGAAGGCAAGTAACGTGTTGCACTGTAATACGCTGCCTGCAGCCCATAGGAACCCCAGGAAAAGCATTCTGAAAAACATGCAGACTTTGCAATGCCTGAGGGTCCCAGACCAGGCCTGCAGACCTGATTTCAGCATACTGAAAGAGACAGAATTAGGGTGCCGCCAAAATCCAGGAAGCCAAAGTTGGGGAAGGAGAAGAAGCAAACCCTCCAAACTCAGAAACAGAAGGTTACAAAATGCCCTTCCACTTTTCAGCCTATGCTCATTCACAGGGGCAAAGGGATTTTCAGATCCTTCCATTGAAGCCTTTCTTATTACTGAGCCCTTTCTTTGGTGTGCTGGAGGAGTCTGGACTCAGCCTGGGGGGACTGGCTGTTCTCTGTTATTGCCCTCCCCTCCTTAGCTGTCCAAGATGGCTGCAGAAGACAGGACACTCCTCCTTGGAAGGGCCACAGATCTACACACATATTCCAGGGCAAGATTACAAAGAAATTGAAGAAAAGAGGTACGCAGGAGGGCTCCCCCACCATGACATTAAAACAAAAACCTTATTCCACAAAAGACCAATTTTTCCCATTTTGCTTTCGCCACCCCATTTGTGCTACAAGGAAAGTAGGTCTTCGGCACAAGATAAATGCAACCAGGCTGCCTATTAGTCTGCACAGCTTATCCAGACCTTTGCAGAAGACAGGACATTGAAAAAAGTGAAATGTGAATTCACCAGGAGAGTTTTAAACACCCCTTTGCCCTGACATCCGCCCTGCCCCCCAACCCCCCTCCCTCCTCTCCACCCCAAAACACACACCCTCATTATTTCAGCACCACATGTTCCCACCGGTGCTGGGTGACTGGAATTTTCCTACGGTTTCCTTCGGTTTAATCACTTTGACGGCTATCTGCAGACCAGCTGCAGCCAAGCAATCTGTTAAATGCATAGCCGGGGGCCACAGCTGAGACCAGTGGGGATTTTTTCCCCCTTTGGGGGGTGGGGGGAAGAGAGCAGTTGACTTTGAGTGTTGTCTGGATTGGAGCAAGAATTCAACCCCTTTCTACTCCACTGGAGCAACTCGCAATCCCTCTTTTGGCATTAATCATGTTAAAGCTCCGTTTGAGAACCCTGAGGGAGGATATGCTGGAGATTGTCTCTCCGAGTAATTTGTTGTGTAGCCAACTCCTCTGCCGAGGAGTTCTCTCTGAAGAGAGAAAAAGAGCAATCTGAAAACAGCTGCTTTCCCCCCAGAACAGGAAGCGGAATGATCTAGCAGCTCCAAACACAAAAAGCAACATGACTTCGGGCCCTTCTCTGCAGCCTCGCTAGTGCCGCTCAGCGAGGGAAAGTTAATTTTGGCAGGCCGGATGAAATAAGTGCAAGTCTGCTCACACTGAAGTGAGAGATTAGCAGGACAAATCACTTCTAATGAGAGACAGAACTCTCCCCCCCCCCACTGCCATCTTCGCTTTGCACGTGCCATAAAATTGACACCAGCCATGATGAAGGGGAACATCTCTCCGAGAAATCACAGAAAGGGGCTTGTTTTCTTTTATCAATCAGCTAGTTCTATCCTTGGGAGGAACTTGATTTACAGTGGTACCTCAGGTTAAGAACTTAATTCGTTCTGGAGGTCTGTTCTTAACCTGAAACTGTTCTTAACCTGAACCACCATTTTAGTTAAGGGGCCTCCTGCTGCTGATGTGCTGCGGCCGCACGATTTCTGTTCTCATCCTGAAGCAAAGTTCTTAACCCAAGGTAATATTTCTGGGTTAGCGGAGTCTGTAACCTGAAGCATCTGTAACCTGAGGTACCACTGTATAAGAATTTTGGGGGTGTGGGGTAAAAACAGAACAAAAACCCAAACACCGTTGCTCCCAATATGTGCCTAATAGGGCTGGCATGGTGAAACTGTGTCCCTCCGAATGTTGCTAGAACACAATTCAGATCCTTCCTGACTATTGATGCACGCTTGGCCAGCAAGATCGCGAGGGTACCAGGTTGCAGAAGGGTAGAATCATAGCATTGGAATAGACCCTGAGGATCATCCAGTCCAGTGTTTCCCCAACTTGGCTCTCCATTTGGACTACAATTCCCACCATTCCTGACCACTGGTCCTGCTAGCTAGGGATGGTGGGAGTTGTAGTCCAAAAACAGCTGGAGACTTAAGCTGAGGAAACACTGAGCTCGCCCAACATCCTGGCACTGCAGTCCCACTAAATGGGGGGATGCATGTACCATGAAAAGGACAATAAAAGGTCACCTGCTCTCTTTTGGTTCTGCATCTCCACCCCCATTGTTCAGCCCGGACACTGAGGTCCAGCTCCGAGGGCTTTCTCGTGGTTCCCTCACTGTGAGATGTGAGGTTATAGGGAACCAGGCAGAGGGCCTTCTCAGTGGTGGTGCCCACCCTGTGGAATGCCCTCCCATCAGATGTCAAGGAAATAAAACAACTATTTGACTTTTAGAAGACATCTGAAGGCAGGCCTGTTTAGGGAAGTTTTAAATATGTGGTGTTTTATTCTGTTTTTAATCTGTTGGGAGCTGCCCAGAGTGGCTGGGGAAACCCAGCCGGATGGGCAGGGTATAAATAATAAAAAATATTATTATTACTACTACTACTATTCATGAACTAAAGGGAAACTTTGGCCCTCCAGATGTGGTTGAACTACAACTCCCATCAACCATTGGGCCATGCTTGCTAGGACTGATGGGAGTTCCACAACTTCAAGGAGCAGCACATGTTCCCCACTCCTGGTATTCACCAACAAATGCAAGGGTGAGAATTAAGCCTAAACAAGAGCCAGGGAAGTAGAGCTTTGTCCACAGACCACTTAGCCTTGAAAAGGTGCCAAGAAATTGTCTGCCTTCCTGCTGCCCTGAGTGCAGCACTGCTCTGCAGCTGGTCTCTACAGGCCACACAACTCCTATTAAAAGGCAGCAAAGTTTTCCAAAGTCTGTATTAAGTAGGGTAGTTTTTTTATAAAAAGAAATGGATGCATTATGCAAGGCAATGTAAACATCTCTCTCTCAATTTAGAAACCATAATGCAATATAATCTGAAACGTATTAGTATTCTTGGCTGAACATCCCACCTTTGGGATAAGGACCTTTTAAAAAATATATTAAACCACACATTTCGAGTTGCTGCTTTCCAGCAAGGCCAGGATCAAGCAAATAAATAATCATCTTTCATGGATTTAACTTTTAAATCAGGCGCAGAGCTCCATTATTAACAGGTCTACAGAATATCCTCAAACTGCCCTAAGGTATTAAGGAGTCACAGATTGCGACTCAACTGGCTAACCATTTCTCAGCTCAAGGACAGCATTCCCTTCTAAGCAATCTTTCAGGAGCCACATGCCAGTGGACGATGGGGCCAGAGGCAAAAGTGTGATTAAACTATGGAAATCGCTGTGGTGGTCCCCAACTTGGATGGTTTTTTTGAAAAGGAGCAGACAAATTCAGAGAGGAGAAGGCTAGCCAAGGTTACTAGCCATGATGGCTATGCTGTGCCTCCATGGATTGGAGAATACCATTTCTGAAAACTACAGCAGAGAAGAGTGTTCATGTTTCCTACAAGGCTTCCATAGTTGACCACTGCAAGAACAGGAAGCTAGATCAGGTAGACCTTTGCCGTGATCCAGCAGATTCTTATGTTCTTATAATTTTTATCTTTGTACAGTACAGTGGTACCTCGGGTTAAGTACTTAATTCGTTCCGGAGGTCCGTACTTAACCTGAAACTGTTCTTAACCTGAAGCACCACTTTAGCTAATGGGGCCTCCTGCTGCTGCTGCGCCGCCAGGACACAATTTCTGTTCTCATCCTGAAGCAAAGTTCTTAACCCGAGGTACTATTTCTGGGTTAGTGGAGTCTTTAACCCGAAGCGTATGTAACCTGAAGCGTATGTAACCCGAGGTACCACTGTAGAGGGACGCGGGTGGTGCTGTGGGTTAAACCACTGTGCCACTTGGGCTTGGTGATCGAAAGGTGGGCAGTTCGAATCCCCGCGACAGAGTGAGCGCCTGTTGCTCTGTCCCAGCTTCTGCCAACCTAGCAGTTTGAAAGCACATCAAGGTGCAAGTAGATAAATAGGTACCTCTCTGTAAGGTAAACAGTGTTTCCGTGCGCTGCTCTGGTTTCACCAGAAGCGGCTTAGTCATGCTGGCCACATGACCTGGAAAAAACTGTCGGAGGAAGTAGACAAACGCCGGCTCCCCCGGCCTGTAAAGCGAGATGAGCGCTGCAACCCCAGAGTCCTTCGTGACTGGACTTTATTGTCAGGGGTCCCTTTACCTTTACAGTAGACTAACTTATACACATACTCCTATCCTCTATTCAGGAAAAGAAAAGGCATTATAAGAGTTTAAGATGGCATTCTAGCCAAGCCACAACTTCTCAAGGAGGGTACAAAGTAGGACCGGTAAGGGATATGACATATGGAGAATTCACAGGTTAGTTAGAGGGATACATTTTGCCCCCGGATCTGAGGTCTTCCCTCCCTGCTTCAGGGCAATGTCCAACGTCAATCACACTCAGAATACCACCCACTGAAAAACATAGACTTAAGGCCATTCATTTCAACAAGTCTACTCCATGTAACATTGGACATTGTCTAGTAACCAACTGCAACATCCAGTCCTATCACAATTTCTATTTCTATGCAAGGATGCTTCATACTAGACCATAAAAACAGCCTTCCCCGACACTATACCCTCAACACAATATTGTTGGGTCAACACACTCCAGACTCCCCAGCCAGCAACACCAATTGTCAGAGATGACAGGAGTTGTAGTCATATAATGTAGTTACCTCTATTAGTTTTAAAGGGTTTTGCTGATTTTATCTGTGCTTTACAGACAGTGATTTTATGTATATTTGTTTTTTCAACAGCTTTGCGTATTTTAGCTTGGCTGAAATCTTTTTATTTATAAAGCTTTGTCATCAAGCAGTTAATGAATCTTTCTAAATAAATAAATAGTCCAACAACATTTCAGGAGAAAAAAGGCTGCTTGCAGACCCTCCAAATGTCCATAATTTCCAGGGACAGTCCAGGATTTACAGAAGCCATCCCAGTTTCTGACTTGATCCTGGAATGTCCCACTTTTCCTTAGGGCATCCCTAATTTCATCAGAGAAATGTTGGAGGGTATGCAGTTATGCAACCCATGAGCCAAGGAGATAAGTGACTATACAACCTTTAGAAGACATATGAAGGCAGTCCTGTATAGGGAAGTTTTCTAAATGTTTAATGTTTTATTATGTTTTCATATACAGTCAAGCATCAGTTGTCGAACGTAATTCATTCCGTAGCCCATTTGGCTACCGAAATGAACATTTCAGAGGCGTGGCTTCAGATTGGTTGCATGAACTTCCTGCACTCAAGCGGAAGCCGCGTCGGACGTTCGGCTTCCAAAAAACATTTGGAAACCAGAGCATTTACTTCCGGGTTTTCAGTGTCCAGGAGCAGAAATGTTCCAAAACGGAGGCATTCAGGATCTGAGGTTTGACTCTACTGTATGTTGGAAGCCATCCAGAGTGGCTTGGGGCAATCCATTCAGATGGGTGGGGTATAAATATTAGTAGTAGCAGTAGTAGCAGCAGTATTGAACAGGACATTCCTATTTTCATCAGAGAAATGTTGGAGGGTATGGGGTCTTGGCAGAGGCAACCAGCTATTACTGTAGCAGACCCGCCGGCGAATGTGCTGTTTCGGTCTTTGCTATGAAAGAGAATCAAGGTATGACTTACTGCTCTCCAGGTAGCATTCAAAGTCCTCCAATGGTCACTAACTGCTTTCCAAATTTAGCTAGGAGGCTCCCAATGCAAGTAGGCCCAGCCCTGGATGAGCTATGCAAGCCCATCCATCTTGGATGTAACTGCAATACACAGGAACTGCAAATGCATTTTTTCCAGGATGCTAGTCTTTGACAGAGTGGGGGAGGTATCCCCTCAGGACAACCCCATCCAAGCTACAGACTAAGCTGCTGTGTCAATTACTGCCCCTTAAAGGTTGCTTCCCACACACCCCACACCAACCCACCTTGAGGAGGCTCGTGCAAATGTTTTTTTAGTCACTGAATCTCCAGACACCATCCGCATTGCTTACTTGTTTCTCTGACCTAATCCATAAACTGCAATAACTTACTCTGGCACATTTGGTCTCTTACCACACCATTTATTATTAATAGGTAATATTGTTGTGCATTTAAAACATCAATGCCTTTGTTAAACATTTCGCCTCTCCCCCCCCCCCACCCCGCCCCAACTTACCTTCCGAACTACTTTGGCTCATTCATTTTTAATACTTCCATTCCACTCGATCCTCTCAGTTCACCAGCAAGGAGCACTTGCCATAAATCCCAGCTCTCCTAAGACAACCTACGCCACACAAACACCTGAGTTCTATACTTAATGCGCAAAGTTCAAAGCTCTAATCGGTGTCACCTCACTGGGTGGCGCTAAGCAACCTCACCCGCTCTCAGCCTGTCAAAGGTTACCTATGAAACAGCGTTCGAAGCTCAGGTATACAATGGTAGCTCGGTTGTCGAACATAATGCGTTCTGGAAGACCGTTCGACTCCCGAAATGTTCGACAACCAAGGCGCAATGGACGGTCGCCAAATTCCATTGAGAAATGGAGAAATAATAATAATAATAATAATAATAATAATAATAATAATAATAATAATAATTTATTATTTATACCCCGCCCATCTGGCTGAGTTTCCCCAGCCACTCTGGGCGGCTCCCAATCAAGTATTAAAAACAATACAGAGTTAAATTTTAAAATGCGCCTTGGAAGCCGTTCAACATCCAAGCCGCGTTCAAAAACGGAAGAATTTATTTCCGAGTTTCGGTGTTCGAAAACTGAAACGTTCGGCTTACGAGATGCTCAAAAACTGAGGTTCCACTGTATAAGCGAATCGCCAAATGGCACCGTAAACCTTTGTTGCAGTGACCACAATGGAACGTCTAGGCACCTTTCCCATCAATGGGATTTCTTTTTTACTGTTATTGATATTATTTTCATTTCTATACTGCTTTATATTTTAAAGGGGGGGGAATCTCAGAAGTAGTTTATAATGCATCAAAACATCCAATAAAACAATCCAGAATCAAACAAATTCAAACTTCAAGGAAAATATTTTGGATCCTTCTCTCTAAGGGACATTTGGCTTTCCCTATATACCTATTAAATTTATAGAGCGGCCCTGCAGTAGAAGTACTCAGGAAGTCCGTGTGGTGTAGTAGTTCGGGTGTCGGACTAGGACCTGGGAGATCAGGGTTCGAATCCCCACTCACGCATGACCAGAGAGGAAAGATCTATTGCACAAGGAAAATCTCTTGCGCTGGTGGAAGGAGTTAGTTGGATATGACCCATGTATGTTCCTATTGCATGGGTTCAAATTTAAAACTGGATACTGGGACACCAATTCAGCATCCCATAGTAGAGTTTCTAGGCCTCATGGGTTTCAAAAGTATGTTTTGATAATACAGAGGCAACTTCTAATGCCACAGGTGGGACTGTGCATGATTCCCAGGAGCCAGAGACTGAAGCTCCAGTGCCCCACGGAGTACATTGTCCCTGCACATCAGTACTATAAATTACAGAAATTTTCCATAAATTTGCTTATGTTTACATAATCCATGCAAAACAACAGTCTCAACGCCGGTGTTTGGTTTCTAAAAAAATAAAACACACAAGTTGTCCTGGTGAAAGTTTTTGTTTTCCTGGGCTCTTAGGAAACTGCCATTTTCAGGGGCACAAGCTGCCCCGTCTGAGACCCGTCTCCAAGGTACATCAACATCTTTGAAGTCCCAGCTCCTATTTTTCACAGAGGAGGAACATCAGCAGCAGGAAGGAACCGTGCCCATTAGAACAGGGAGTGCTGGCCTAGATGGGCTAATTGCCTACCTCAATATAAGGCAACCTCTCACAACTACAATCAAGGAGACATTAGCTCTGAAGACCAATGACCGAGAAGCTCCTGAGTACATTTACAAGTGCCCGGATCTTACGAAGCAAGACATAGGCTGTGTACAAAACCACACCTTCAATGCACAAAGCTTCTCCCAAAGAATCTTGGGAAGTGTAGCTTACCCCCAGTGTTATAATTCCCAGCGCTCTTAAGCTACAGTTCCCAAGATTCTTCAGAGGAAACTCATGCACTTTAAAAATGAACGGTGTGTACACAGCCCTAGAAATCCTCCCCTGTTCTGCCGCCAGCAAGATCTCCGTGTTGTCAAGTCCCTCCTTGGAAGGCTTGACGTTTGCTTGGGAAAGACTCAGGGCTGATAAGACCAACCTAATAATAATAATAATAATTTATTACTTATACCCCCACCCATCTGGCCAGGCCTCCCCAGCCACTCTGGGTGGTTCCCAACAGAATATTAAAAACATGATAAAACATCAAACATTAAAAACTTCCCTAAACAGAGCTGCCTTCAGATGTTTTCTAGAAGTCAAGTAGACTTCTAGAAGACATCTGATGGGAGGGCGTTCCAAAGGGAGGGCGCCGCTACCAAGAAGGCCCTCTGCCTAAGTTTTTCCAGGCATCCTCTAAGCCAGTGTTTCCCAACCGGTGTTCCGCGGCACACTAGTGTGCCGCGAGACGTTGCCTGGTGTGCCGTGGGAGGGAGGCGGGCGAGTCGGGCGGCGAGAGGCGGGGCGGCGGTGGCAAGGAGAGGCCGCCCAGCGCGGGGCTCTCGCCGTCTGCCTGCCTGGCTGCCTGCGTGGCGCTGACGTCACGGGGCTGTAACAAGCCCCACATAGGCACACGCGGGGCGGCGAGCGAGCTCCCTCCCACATCCCATCGCCGCTCGCTTCGGCCGGCCTACTGGGCTGTCGCAGGCGGAAGGCCTGCGCATGCGCGAGGTTTTCGCGCTTTCGGGATTCCCTTCACGCCTTCCTCCTCCCGGGTCCTTGAGAGCGCGGGAAGCGGCAGCGCGAGACCGGCGTTGAGCCTGGTAGGTATTGCGCTTGCCAAGGCAGTCATTTGGGAAATGAAAACTTGCAAAGCAAGCAACCAGTTCAATCTGAAGTACGTGTATGCTTAATATCCTGTATCTGAAACCTGTTCTGCCCCCTCCCCCACACTTGGTGCCATTTTCATCTACACATGCAGCAGAGTAAGTTGACCCAGAATAGTACCAATTCAGATGGCAGATGGGAGAATGACAGTGCTGAATGCTTTCCCATGTAGAACAGTCCCTGCAAATAAAAACCTAGCATATTTGGAAGAGGGATGCTAGCCTAACCATTACCTTCTATGCTGTTACTATTTTTTTTATTTTATTTTTACATAAGTAAAAAGTGACCTTTCCCCATCTGGCATGGTGGTGTGCCTCGAGATTTTTTTCATGAAACAAGTGTGCCTTTGCCCAAAAAAGGTTGGGAAACACTGCTCTAAGCCAGTCTTTCTTAACCTGTGGGTCGCCAGATGTTGTTGAACTACAACACCCATCACCCCTAGCTAGCAAGGCCAAAGCTCAGGGATGATGGGAGTTGTAGTCCAACAACATCTGGGGACCCACAGGTTGAGAACTGCTGCCTAAGACATAGCAAAGAGCCAGCAGCACCTCGTCTATCACTACAGAAAGGTAAGTTTGCACTCAAACTTGAAAAGAGAGAGGCAGCCGTTTCATGCACCTGCTATGGGGCAGAATGAGGGCAGAGTGACCTGCTGCTCTGAGATGCAGCGTAGGATACTGTCCCATCAAAAGTAAAGTAAGTAAAGGACCCCTAGATGGTTAAGTCCAGTCAAAGGCGACTATGGAGTTGTGGAGCCCATCTCGCTTCAGGCCAAGGGAGCCGGCGTTTGTCCACAGACAGCTTTCCAAGTCATGTGGCTAGCATGACTAAACCGCTTCTGGTGCAACAGAGTACCGTGATGGAAACCAGAGTGCATGGAAGCGCCATTTACCTTCCCGCCACAGTGGTACCTATTTATCTAATTTCACTTTGACGTGCTTTCGAACTGCTAGGTTGGCAGGAGCTGGGACAGAGCAACAGGAGCTCACCCCGTTGCGGGGATTCGAACTGCCAACCTTCTGATCACCAAGCCCAAGAGGCGAAGTGGTTTAGACCACAGTGCCACCCTATTGTCCCAACAAGAGTATCAAAGATCCACCACTAGCCTGCTCTGCTTTTGTATGAAGAACCAGATGGTGCAGGGGTTATATTGCCCTCTGACCCAGACAGCCATATGCATTCAAATGGTTCTGTGCACAAGGCCTAAATCCAGGTGCATTTTCTAACTACAGAGGTTGATAAGAAATGCAAATTCCTTTTCATGCTGATGAACACAAAGGTGCTTCCTCGCCGTACCCAAGAAGGCCTACTGTATATTTTACTGTACCAAATTCTCCTCCGGAAATGTGGCTGGCATGCAAGTCAAAGGCAATCCCTAAACAGGTCTGTCTAGCTAGCATATCTATCTATCTTTTCAAAAGCACAGTCGTCATGCAGGCTGCTGAAATGGCACTCTGACTCAACAGGCGGCCCACATATGACTTTTTGTGTGTGTGTTTTTACTCCTTGTATTTTCTGACAGATATTTTCGAAAACAATGCCGGTGGCCCAATGCCATTTTTGAAGTACAGAACCTATGAATGTTACTTACCAGAACAGATGATTACCTGGATTTACCTGAAATAAGCAATCCCTTGAGAAGAGCGAAAAGTGAGGAAGGATGGAAAAGAACAAGATCCCATCAAGATAGGGCAGTGACTCACTGCGCACAGGTGCGAGCAGTTACAAAACTGGCATTTCAAATGACACCGAGAAACTAGACAACCAATCTCCTTTTTTTTTCTTCAAGGAAGTGAAACCAACATAAGGACAGAGAAGGTAACCCTGAGGTCAAACTTATTTTCTTATTTTGTCAATGCCAGCGTTCTCCCTCCTTGTTCTTTTGCTACCTATTTATGTTGATTCCAGGTGAGATATAATCAATTTGAACCATCTGTTAACTTCGTCAGAGCAATGCTGGAAAGCAGGTCAGAGAGATCCAGTGCTCTGCCCTGTAGATTTCAAGAAGTCTGGATTTACAATGCTGCCAAGTAAAGATCTTGCTGAGTTCACCTGCGGCAAAGACAGCAGCAATTCAAGCTTTTGGGGAGACAGCTCAACCCTTCCCCTCAAAATTAAATACTGCACAGAAACATAGTAAGTGATGGCAAAGGTGAATTCAAGAAGGTGGATAATACACAACTCTTTGGCCTCAGTGTCACAGAAACCAGAAGACAAAGCTAGTCTCAACCAGTTAAGTAAATTGTGCCTCCATTACTAATTGCCAAGCTCTGCGACTCACAGAAACAGGCACTAAAAGAAGCAATTTATGCTTCTTTCCATGAGTGCTTTAGTTGAGATCCCTGCATTGCAGAGGGTTGGACTAGATGACCCTTGGGATCCCTTCTAACTTTACAATTCTATGAAAATGAACAAATTGTTGTAAAAGTTGATGTAAGCCGCCACACTCTTGACCTGGAACCTGATATGCTCATCTTCTACAGATAAAAAGGGGCATGTGGAACACAACTGGAGATTAAGAATCTCCTTTATTTCAACAATGTTACACAACACGCACCTAAGGTGTAAGAATTCTTAGTGCCAATTGTTTGCCTCCTATCAGAGAGATGCACATTTGCCCGGAAAATTAAAGAAACTGCAGCAGAAGGGACACGAAAACAGCCATTTACCAAACCGTAAGAGTCAGAGCCAGTCAGTGAAAGGCAACAAAGGAGACCACGAGAAAGGCGAACTCTTCTGCAACACAGATTGTTTACAACCTCGATGACTGCATCTGCTGCAAGGTACTCCCAACCTTGCAAGAAACCAGCAAAGGAAATGAAGCGGACCTCTTAAACCTACGCTGATTGGAAGTAAGCATAAGATCATCAAAGCTACAACAGGGTGTGTCAAGGAAGAGGTTTCCATAGAATGCTGTGTTAATTCACAGCAATCAGTAATGCTGTTTACTCTTGCAGGGAGATGAGTAACTTTTATGTCCAGTCTCCGACTCGCTGAAGATCTTCTGCTGCCAGCCAAAACCCAGCACCACATCAGAAGCACATTCGGAGATTCCACAGTTGTTACTGAAAAGCCCACAATGGTGCCTACGGGAATACAGTGGTACCTTGGGTTACAGATGCTTCAGGTTACAGACTCCGCTAACCCAGAAATAGTACCTCGGCTTAAGAACTTTGCTTCAGGATGAGAACAGAAATCGTGTGGCGGCGGCAGTGGGTGGCCCCATTAGCTAAAGTGGTACCTTAGGTTAAGAACAGTTTCAGGTTAAGAACAGACCTCCAGAACGAATTAAGTTCTTAACCCGAGGTACCATTGTACAACACTTGCAAAGTTCATTCCATGCTTCCTGATTTGTAATGTGCATATTGATTAAGAAGAGCAAGGCATTCCCCACCCCCACCAACTCAAGATAGGGGGTGGGGCTTTCAGGCCTTATGAGACAGATGTGAAACGTGGGCCGCCAGTTCCCCACCCCGGTTAAATTTGTCATATCTCTAGACAACGTGAATTACTGCTCCTGCCTATTTTTCTCCAAGGTCACCAAACATCCA
Organism: Podarcis bocagei; assembly: GCF_964188305.1. Lineage (NCBI taxonomy): Eukaryota > Metazoa > Chordata > Lepidosauria > Squamata > Lacertidae > Podarcis > Podarcis bocagei. Next base: position 27,036,103 of record NC_138136.1, read on the forward strand.
AATTCATTTTAGTGTGCAATACAGGTGTCCAGCCTCACTTACGTGTGATTACACGACCACATATATGCGCATCGCAGGGAAATAATTAACTAGTTCAATTCAAACCCGGAAATGGCGGGAGAGAGCTGAAAAGTCCTCACAGCTTGAGGGGAGATGCTCCCCCAAAGAGGACGTCATTGCGGGCAGAGAAAGCCCCTAAGAAACCACGGGTGCAGTGGGGCTTTGCTTACGCTGCTCAGCCTCCCCGCCTAACAGCTGATGTGTGCAGTATCGTAGCAGCAACAGCCACTGCTTCCCTGAGCTGTCTCCACCCAGCCCCAGAGCTTCCATCCTAGTTGTGGATATTTCTGGATACAGTGGTACCTCGGGTTAAGAACTTAATTCGTTCTGGAGGTCCGTTTTTAACCTGAAACTGTTCTTAAGGTACCACTTTAGCTAATGGGGCTGCTGCTATGCCGCTGGAGCACAATTTCTCTTCTTATCCTGAAGCAAAGTTCTTAACCCGAGGTAATATTTCTGGGTTAGCGGAGTGGGTAACCTGAAGCGTCTGTAACCCGAGGTACCACTGTATCAGTATTTGGGGTCTGGATTGGAGAGAGGGGGGGTTCAAAGGGTGCTCCCCACTTTACCCGATTTCACTTATGTGCATGGAAGTAACCTCCACGTAAGTGGGGGGGGGGGGAGAGAGCTGCCTGTACTGTGTATGTTGTTTCTTTTATCAGATAGTTAAAATGGTATTGCCCTCCTTGAGATTAGGTAAATACATTCCCCCTTGGCTAATGCTGAAAGAGGGCTCTTACTTTCAAACCTAAAAAGAACGCTGCTGAAATTCCTGCTGCTTTAACCCACAACCAAAGTGAGCAGTCTGCTCTGGGGGAGGTGGGGAATATTTATTCCAGTCTAAATTCAGCCTGTTCTCTTTTTAATGAGAAATCTATACTGCTTAGCAGAACTTGTAATATGCAGACTTTAATTCCAAAGACTCGTTCTTCCAAACAAAAGGTGACCGTTCTCGCTCGCTAGATGTCTTGTTTGGAGAGATCACTTTTGACAGCAAAATAATAATAATAATAATAATAATAATAATAATAATAATTATTATTATTATTATTATTATTATTATTATTATTATTATTATTATTTAACCCGGGGGGCGTGGCGTGTCTTGTTAAAAAGAAGAGAAGCGACTGACTTGTTGTCATTAAGCTACCCTGAAAATGGTGGATGCTTTATGCAACTTTGCATGGGTAAACGTGAGAAAAGAACTATAGAAAACGGAAGACTTTTCCATAACGCATCTTTAAAAAGGGAATGTTGAAGCAACAAAACTCAAAGGGTTTCAAGTAAATGCATTAAGGCTTTCAGAGGTATGTCATGCACAGCTTCCATGACAGCACAAAGGTATTCTGATAAAAGCCTAATTGCCTGGCAGTGGAAGCAAAACCTCAAGGTCTGTGTAGCATCCAATAGAATCACCAGTGCCAAGAAACCTCTTTCAGACATCCTACAGTCAAAGTCTCTTTAATGAACACACCCACATCCCATTAGTTGCTTCTGCCTATTTGAACATCCCTGTGGATGCAGATGCACGCTTTGGATCAATCACCTCTTAACATTGACGATGGTATTTTCATTTTCCATTTTCATTTTTTGTGCTTGCCGGCTTCTGTTGTTAAAAGGCAGGGTGTTGAACGCAGCGCTTTCCCCAGGATTGCGAGCCTGGGCAATGCAACTTCAAAACCACATTAAGTAGTAACAAAAGACAGCACCACTCAGAAGAGCATCCACTTCGGTATCTGACAGCTCACTTATTCAAACCTCTCTATCCAAGAGAACTAAACGTCACACAGAAATTTATTTTAATTTCACCTTTAGCTCAGCCTTCGTCAGCAAGAGATCCCGGGGTGGGCGACATAGTTTAAGATAAAAAAATTACCAAAAGCCAGTGGTTAGAGCAGGGTTTCCCAAACCTGGGTCTCCAGCTGCTGCTAGACTACAACACCCATCGTTCCTAGTTTGCAGGACAAATGGTCAGGGATGATGGGATCTGTAGTCCAAAACAGTTGGAGACCCAAGTTTGAGAAACCCTGGGTTATAGTGCTGAACTAAGAGCTGGGGAGATCAGATTTCAAATCCCTACTCGGCTATGAAGCCCAGTGGGTGATTTGGGGGTCAATCATTCTCTCACAGCCTAACTTACCCCGCAGGGCTGTTGTGAGGATGAGAGAAGGAGGGAGGGAGGGAGGGGTACAACGCCTTAAGGTGCTTCGAGAAATGGTGGGATAGAAATTCAGGGTTGTGGGCTCCAGCCCCATGTTAGGGAAAAGATTCCTGTATCGCATAGGGTTGGACTAAATGACCCCCATGGTCCCTTCCAACTCTATCATTCTGTGAAAAACAACCACCACAAATATTGCACCTGCTCTTCTTCAATATCACTATTGCTGGCCTGATAAATTAAGCACCTGGTGGAAAAGCTAAGTTCGTAGCCAGCATGCAACACTAAATAATATTGGTGCCAGCCATTTTTCAAAGGGGAGGGCATTCCACAGCTGGGGTACCACCTAGGAGAAGGCCTCTCTCAAGTTGCTGAACTATGAGCATGATTCAGAGATGGTGTCAAGAGCCTTCCCAGTAGAACTTTAATCCCTGACAGGACAGAGTAAGGAGAAGGGGGCCTTTGGATAACTGGGTTCCAAGCAATTCAGGGCCTTAAAAGTCACCATTAAGTTATTGAACTGGGCTTGATAGCATGTTGAATAAAAGGTAAAGGGACCCCTGACCATTAGGTCCAGTCATGACTGACTCTGGGGTTGCGGCGCTCATCTCGCTTTATTGGCTGAGGGAGCCGGCGTACATGTGGCCAGCATGACTAAGCCGCTTCTGGAGAACCAGAGCAGCGCACGGAAACGCCATTTACCTTCCCACCGGAGCGGTACCTATTTATCTATTTGCACTTTGACGTGCTTTCGAACTGCTACGTTGGCAGGAGCAGGGACCAAGCAACAGGAGCTCACCCCATCGTGGGGATTCGAACCGCCGACCTTCTGATCAGCAAGTCCTAGGCTCTGTGGTTTAACCCACAGCGCCACCTGCGTCTCTTAGCATGTTGAATAGTTAGGTCATAAAATGACTCCATGGCTACACCAAAAAAAAAAAAAAAAAAGCACTTTGGAAGGTCATGAGGGTTTTTTGTTTTAAAAAAACATTAACACACCCCAGATCAAATTGTGTGTGCAGCTTCGAGCTGATATGCAGGCAGAATGTTGGGGGAGGGAGGGGAGCAGGGGCTGTGGTAGGATCCTCAACACCAAATTACAGGCATTAAGGGTCAATTATGCATAGAAAAGGACCAAACATATTGTTCTTCCCAAAATACTTATCTTACAAATTGCTAATTGTATGCTTCCACTGGCACTCTGAAAGCAGCATTACGTCACTTTTGTGTTGTTGTTTTTAATAACCACCCTGCACTTCAGATTGCTCTTTAGCCCAAAAGCCCAGAGGCACTAACAGCATTTCCTTAATGAAGTCATTCTCAGAAGCAACTTCTAAGACAAATCTCCATTTTTCCCTCCGCGGGTCTTAGCATTTGAACTCAGGTCTCATTGAACTTAATGGACTACAACACTGGCTCAATATGGGCCAAAGCCATCTTTGAGTCAAGAGGGAAGTTCCCCACCCACTAGAATAATGTCAGACTAAATCTGCCAAGAGCAGTGACCCAGAGCCTCCACCTTTTTAATTCATACAAACAAGTCACATCTTTCATACAGCTCTTCTCAGTCAGAAATATTCCTCATAAGGGGGGGGGGGGAGGAGGTTCTTTTCAGTGTTTTAATCCTACCACTCACAAAATTTAAGATAATAGATGCCAGAAGTGCCATTTATCCCACTAGCATCAGCACTGTATAATTTAATTTGAACGTATTTATTTATTTTAATAATACTAATAATAAACATTTAAAAAGAAAACTTAGCATTCTCATAGTCCAGCACACTTTACATTTACAAGAGTGCGTTTTCAGGCTCTCTTTAGCAGTGGGCATTAGCAGATCTCTGTCGTGTGATCCCAAGTATGTACTCTTGCTAAAGAACAGAATAATTCGTAGAATCGCAGAACTGTACACTCGGACGGGACACCAAGCATCATCTATTCCAACCCCCGGCAGTGCAGGAATATGCAGCTGTTCCTTATGGAGATCGAACCTGCGACCTTGGCCTTATCAGCACCATGCTCTATCGTGTCAAAATCCATCTCCTATTGCACTCAGACGCCAGGCACAACACAGCCAATCGAAAACTGGCTAGTAGAGCTCAATCTCCTTTCCACCAAACCTTATTTACAGACTGTACACCAACAAATGCCCTTCGCCACAATGCAATTCCTTCCAAGTTATTCCCAACCACACCTTTTCTTCGGGATTTGGAGACCTTGAATGCTGCTCATATACCCTCCAATCTTCATCAACTCTCAGCCAATGTTCTCTGCCCACAGCACAAGAGACCTTCCCTTGGTCACTGCATAGCATAGGCAGGTGAGCTGCTCCTTAAAACCAGCTGTCTCTTCTTGGCCAACTATCTGTGAGCATGCTTATCCTCTAGTCTGAAAGAATTAAACATGCATTCACATGCAACAGCTCTGCTTTCTCGCCACCATCACCAAAAAGGGGGAGGGAGGAATGTGTTGGATTTAAAATATTGTTAGATTGTGTGCCGCAACTCTCTGCAAGATCCCAGGGGATTCCAGGCACTCACCCAGGGTCAGTATTCCTTTGCAGAACTGAGACACGTCAGAGACTGCCGCAGCTTTAAGAAATCTGGTTTAATCACCTATTTACCAATTCAGTCTGCGGGGAGGAAGCCCGGATCTTACAGCATGGTCACTTCAAGAGGGGCTTGTCCCCCACAGCAGTGAAGCCAGCCTTCAGCCAGCCTGCCCAAGATGGCTCCCAGTCTTTCTGCTCCCTTCTTCTTCCCAGAACACCTTGCTATAAAAAAAACCCAACAACTCTCTTTTCCTGTCACCTCAAAAACGTACCCCATCACCTCAGCAACATCTGTCTCTCCAGGCCAAAGGATTCCTCTGGGATGACCCATGGACACCCTTTTGTCATGCTAACAGATTTACTAGGTCAGCCAGGCTGGTTCGCATAAGCCAGCCTAGGGATTCCTTGCCTGGCACAGCTCTGTGGCTTGTCCTTTCTTCCATATCGCAATTCATCAAAATCCTGCCGTCTATAAATTTCAAATTCCACTGTAACTTTTTAAAGAGGAAAATAAGGCGTGGGCCTTGAACGCACCTTATTTGTGGCAGTGGCGCTGGATCTGGGGACCACGGGCACATTTGTCACCTGCACCGACAAGTAGTTGTTATCTATGAGGGGCCACGCCCCTTCCACTTTGCACGTCTGAAAGTGATCCTTAAAGGTCCGCAGGTGTGGGTCTCCAAACAGGCCACAGAAAAAGTACGTGGGCGGAGTCTGCTCTCCTCCCCCGCGAAGTTCGCCGGCTCCCTGGCGGCCGCTGTAATTACACGGGTCGTGGGTGATTTCGGGGTTCGTGGAGGATGTCGGGCCATCCTTGGAGCAGTTCCTCTGGCTCATGAGATCACTGATCCCCAGCACAGCCGAATGGTAGACCAGGTTCCCACGGCAGACTTTGGAGTTGCGGTAGGTGCAGGCGGAATAGGCACGCAAGGCTTTGCAGAATTCCAAATCAAAGCCATCAAGGGCAGAGTTCAGGTGAGAAGTCAGCGACACAAAGTCCGTGGTGCACTTCTGGATTCGACATGGCGTCTGCAGCTGGCAATCGCCTGGGAAAAGAAGAGTGGACATTACTGGGCGTGATTCGTTTTCATAAAAGAAACAACAACAACATTATTTATATGCCACCCATTTGACTGCCCCAGCCACTCTGCACAGTTGCTAACAAAATATTTAAAAACACAATAAAACATCAACCATTAAAAAATTCCCAAAACAGGGCTGCCTTCAGATGTTCCACAGTGAGGGTGCCACTACAGAGAAGGCCCTCCACCTGGTTCCCTGTAACTTCACTTTGCAGTGTGAGGAAACTGCCAGAAGGCCCTCGGATTATATACAGTCATACCTTGGGTTACAGACACTTCAGGTTGCATTTTTTGGGGTTGTGGACGGACTGCCGAAACCCAGAAGTACTGGAATGGGTTACTTCCGCGTTTCAGCAGTCACACATGCGCAGAAGCGCTAAATTGCGCTTTGCGCATAAGCACCAAATCGCAACCCGCACATGCGCAGACGCGCTGCTGCGGGTTGCGAACATGCATCCCACACGGATCACGTTCGCAACCCGAGCGGCCACTGTATATGATATGTTCAAACAGATGGACTTTCAAACAGTAGGACTTTCAGCAAAACTTTTTTTATTACTCCATGAGAGCATGCTCCAAAGGGGCTTTTTCTTATCCATGCTCAGTCAGAAGAAGCGACTTCAGAGAGGCTAACTCCAGATGAGTGAGTTGCAGCTTCTATTGTCATCTGGCTCAGTCGGTAGAGCATGAGACTCTTAATCACAGGGCAGTGCGTTCAAGTCCCACATTGGGCAAAAAGATTCCTGCACTGCAGGGGGTTGGACTGAATGATCCTTGGGGTTCCTTTCCAACTCTACGATTCTATTAATATTCAACTTGGCTGAAGGCTGGCCAAGATGCAATTCCCAGAGTTCCCTGTGAAAGAGGGATTGACTATTGAACCACTCTGGAAATTGTTGTTCTGCAAGGGGAACAGGGAACTCCTAAGAACTCTCTTTACCTTTACCAAACTACAACTCCCAGAATTTGGTGGGGGCACGACTGAATAAAGTGGCGTCACAGTGTTTTAAACATATGGTGTGAATGTGACCATGCACATAACCTGCACATATTCTACAAAGCAGAAAGAAAAGAGCCTGTTAAGTCACACTCTTTATTTGGGAGAGTCCAGATTTTAGTCTTACTTTCCTTCATGGCTGAAAGCTGAGTACTTGGGGTTTATTTTTTTTTAAACAGAGATTTTGCCCCACCTCTCCGTATCGACCACAGTCCCATAATTATTTAAAACTACACTTAATATTTGTTAACTACGGAAACCACATGCTGCAGCTACGCCTGGCTAGCCTAAGGGGGAGACGGGCTATGGGATGCAGGTGGTAAATTTACAATTCAATTCGCATTTAAATTAAAAAAAACCAGACTCTCCCAACTTCACACTATTTCATGACTGCCTGGGTTTTTTGAGGGGGGCAGGAGTCTGGCTCAGTAAGTACCTGGAAAAGTGTTCTCTCTCTCTCTCTCTCTCTCTCTCTCTCTCATTCTGTTATTAAGCAAACTCATAGAATAATAGAATTGTAGACCTGGAAGGGACCCTGACAATGATCCAGTTCAACCCCCTTCAATGCAGGAATTTGCAGTTGTCCCACACAGGGATTGAACCTGCAACCTTGACATTATGCTCTAATTCATGGGTAGGCAAACTAAGGCCCGGGGGCCAGATCCGGCCCAATCGCCTTCTCAATCCGGCCCATGGACAGTCTAGGAATCAGCGTGTTTTTACACGAGTAGAATGTGTCCTTTTATTTAAAATGCATCTCTGGGTTATTTGTGGGGCTTATGAATCCGTTCATTCCCCCCCCCCCCAAAAAAATATAGTCCGGCCCTTCACAAGGTCTGGGGGACAGTGAACCGGCCCCCTGCTGAAAAAGTTTGCTGACCCCTGCTTTAATTCAACTGAAAGCCCGCAAGCCAGGAAAGCCCTAGTAAAATCAACACAATAGGCCATCTCCATTTGCACTCTGGGACCACTATGCACATAATGCTTTCGACAGGCGCATGCAGAGCACATGGCCAAACCATAATGCGCGAGGGAGCTCCCGACCTGTCAGAGGTTCCCTGTTGCACATATGCTTCTTTAAAGCACGTTTTCCAAGAGCATGGAAGAAGCCAACTAACAATATGCACCTCAGCCACAGAACAGTAAGGAAATCTTGCAGCTGAACAGCACTAGTTTTCTAGCTGCCCTTCCAGAGGTGCTTAATGCTAGTCCCTCGAAGGTTTCTTGCTCGCTCCCTAATGATTCAGCCTACCTCATAGGGTTGTTGCAAATATAAAATGGAGGGGTGGGGAGGGGAAAAGAAGAGAGAGCCGCGTGCCATCTTGAGCGATTTGTGAGAAAAGTGAGGTACAGTGGTGCCTTGGTTCTCAAACACCTTGGGACAACTTGGAACCCAAACACTGTAAACCCAGAAGTGTTCTGGTTTGCGAACTTTTTTCAGAAGCCGAACGTGCTCCGTTTTGAGTGTTACGCTTCCGATTTGAGTGCCACACTTCCGTTTTGAGTGTTACGCTGAGGTTTATCTGATTTTCTGCTATTTCTTCTGCGTTTTTGTGGCTTTTTTCTTTTGTTTTTGTGACTGTGTGGAACCCAGTTCAGCTACTGACTGATTGTGTGACTGCAGTACATTGTTTATTGCTTTCATTTTATGGATCAATGGTCTCGCGAGATAGCAAAATTCATGTTAAATTGCTGTTTTAAGGGTTGTTTTTAAAAGTCTGGAATGGATTAATCCATTTTGCATTACTTTCTATGGGTTTTGGAACGCTTTGGTTTTGGAACGGACTTCCGGAATGGATTAAGTTTGAGAACCAAGGAACAACTGTATACACAAAATAGTAAAGTGAGCAGGGAAGGAACACGTTTTAGGATGCTGGGGCAACTTCCGCCCCCTTAAAAATACATAGTGCCCGTATTTAATCCTAGTATCAGACACAATGCTTTTATTGTAGAAAAAAGATACTGGTACTGTGTACCCAATGCTTTTTTTCCAGCCGGAACTCTCCGGAACTTAGTTCCAACACCTCTCAGGCGAGCCTCATTGTCATTCTAAGAGTTCGTGGTGAGTTTTTCTAGAAAAATAGCACTGCGCGTACCCCTGAGTACCTCCAGAATAAAAGTACTGATCCAAAGCTAAGTAATTTAGAAAAGCTAGCATTCATTGTGGGGCTCACAGAGATATGTTATGCATAAGCTTTAAAAGACAGGGTTTTTTTAAAAAAAGAACTTAATTATGATAAAGAATATAATTTCATGGCTCACTTGTCGTAAATTTTAGGGCTTTTATCATGTTACTTGAATACATGTTTCAGTTAAACCAGTTTGCAGATGTAAGACTTGATGGGCTGTGTCCACAACTGGGGGAAGGGAGAGAATTAACAACATGCCCTTTTAAAAATAAAAGAGAATTTATCATGCTAATTTGAAACCAAAGAAGGGCTGCAAGGGAATTAAGCTTTCCGGCACAAACTGATGAAATCTTGAGTATTTTTCTGCATCTTTCAATGCAAACTTTACACATGTAATTCTGACATGTTTAATTTTTCAAAAGGATACTTGAAAAGAAATCAGAATGTCCTAGACCTCTGGAATTATCTTCAAACCTCCCAAAAATAAAGCTGGCCAACACACATACAAACTTATGATGGAGAAGGGAAGGAATAAAATGATCTTTTCTTTATTATAAATTTGGATTGCTTTTCACATTTGGGGGGTTGGTGAGGAGGCAGTTTAGAGGAGAGAGAAACGAGAGAAGTGCTCTAGAAGTGCTATGCACCGACATAATTAAATCCAGTTTTTTGCATGCTCACTGCGCAGCTAAAGGGTGTAGTCTCAAATATCTTGAACACTTGTCTTTTCATACTCTCCAGCATTCCACCCAGGATAAACTTCTGAAGAGTCTAAAACAGCATTCCACACACAAAGCCTTGCCACTTTTCAAAACAGATTTAATTACATTGCCCAGTGAAAAGCTAGCCATATTAAATTGCCCTGCATTTTGTGCTAAGGATATGCTCATTTAGCGAAAGCTATTTCTAAGCCATATACCATGGATTTTGCTTGAGCATCACACGGGAGCATTTCAAAGGAGTGCCATAATGTGCTTTGCTCTCTTAAGAAAGGATGGTGTCTTGGGAACTGTAGAATCATACAATTCCTAGTCCAAACTCCCTGCAATGCAAGAATCTCAACTAAAGCATCCATGACAGATGGCCATCCAAACTCTGCTTAAAAACCTCCAAGGCAGGAGAATCCACCACTGCAAGCTGTAAAATTCAGTTGTGCTCACATTAGTAAGCAATTTCCCAACTAATCAAAATGCCAAGATGAAGAGCAACACAGAAACAGTAGGGCATCTGTGTTTGGTTGTAAATGGAGAAAGCAACCGAAATAAATGACAATAGCATTCATTTCCCCCTTTTAATTAACTGGTTTCCATGGACACCAGAATGCAACGGCTCTTGTTTTCAAACTCAGATTAAACACAAAAGTGCACCAGGGAATAAAAACCCTAATAAGGGTAACGCATGACGTTGAGGGGTTTTGTTGCTGTTGTTGGTTTCCCTGTTCACTGGGAAAGAAAATCAGTGTCCTTCTGCATTACGATTTATAGATCGGCCTGTTTCGTCACATCAACAGAAATAAAGAAATAGCCAGTCTCTGATTGCATGGCAATAAAAGCACTTGTTTCTGAGAAGAATCTGCTTTCTAAGAAACTGGGGGGGGGGGGAGAGAGAGAGATATTTGAGGGTGGGAAAGAAAAAGAAAAGAAAAGAAAAGAAAAGAAAAGAAAAGAAAAGAAAAGAAAAGAAAAGAAAAGAAGAAAGAAAGAAAGAAAGAAAGAAAGAAAGAAAGAAAGAAAGAAAGAAGCATTTTAGGAGCTTGATCTAGTGGGGATTTGAACCCTGGTCTCGCAGGTCCCAGTTCAACCATCTAGGCACTGCACTCACAATAGTCCCTTTAAGACCTGTTTTAGCACTCCAGCAGAGAGCCTACTTCCTATTGCTGAGGGAGGAGTGTTGCAAGCTAGAGCCTTTCGTGAAATTATTGTGAGGTTTAATAAGTTAACTGTTTATATTTGGACAACTTTTCTGCTGTACCTTTATTGGAAGGAGAAAAAGAATCATTTCCTTAATAACAATTCAAACCATTTATTTAACTAAAACAATAACATTACAGCATATCTATCCATGTTTGTTTAACTGATGTGGTTAAACAATTTAAAAAAAAACTTAGACTGAGTTTTAGCAAACATGAAAAACTTAAAACAAATCCTTATTTCCTGATAAAAAGCCTTTGGACTATAAGGTAACTTAAACAGAAAACTATCTTCAGAAAGATTTTTTTCTCCAAAAGTATTTTATTTAAAAATCCAATCTGATTTAAATCAAATAAATCCAATTTAAATTTTTAAAAAATCTGATTTAAATAAAAAAATCATTCTCATATATATATATATATATATATATATATATATATATATATATATACACACACACACACACACACACACACCCTATATCATTGATTTTTATCCACCCTGGTGTGTACTGAAAATAATAAAAGATTACAGGCCTACAACTTCATGACTAAGTACAGGACAGGGCCAGCAGCAGGTCACAACAGGAAGACCTGCGAGACTGAGCCTCACGAAGCAGAAAGAAGCTCTGCCAGAAGTGGGCTGGAATTGGGTGGAGGTACTCACCCTGACCCTTACTCCTTTATCCCCAGGTATGAAAAAACCTGAAGTGTACCCACCTTTCTGCTTGAGCACACATTGAAACATCAAATAAAACAATCCAGACTATAACAAACTCAAGCTTCCAAGGAAAGTATTTCAGATATAAGGGACATTTGGCTTTCCCCATATTTCTTTGCCTACTTAATTTATAGAGCAGAAGTACTCTAGGGAGCCAGTGTGGCATAGTGGTTAGAGTGCAGGACTAAGACATGGGGTATCAGGGTTCAAATCCTCACTGAGGCATAAAGCTCGCTGGGTGACGTTGGGCCAGTCACTTACCTCTTAGCCTACCTCACTGGGTCTTTGTAGGGATTAACTAAGGAGGGGGTGAACCATGTATCCCTTGAAGGAAAATGCAAATGCAAAAAAATATATAAGTTCTTCTGTTTAAGAAAGCTGGAGGGGCCAGCCAGATGGAGATGTCAGTCACCATCCTGGCATCCAAAGATCTGCACATGGTCACAAAAAGCGCTTGGCGCCTGGCTAATTTTGAACACTGGGTTCTTTTATAAATCAAAACATGTTATGTATATAATACTGTACTTTTCCTGCATGGAGCTCTTCCAACAACTGGTGGCATTGATAAGTCGTGGCACATGAGGGGGCAGAGCTGCAGTGGTGGGGCTGAGGTGGTGGGCAGCTTGTAGGTGTGCGCCCACCTGCTCCAAGATGGCAATGTAACCAGCCTTGAACTCACAGGTGCTTCATTCCAATGCAACCCACTAAGTTGGCATCCTTTTGGAGTAGCCACAGTCAACATCTTGCTTATTTCTGTACACGTTCTCATTTACAGTGCTATCTGTAAAAACTTGTTTACTCGTACAGTGGTACCTCGGGTTAAGAACTTAATTCGTTCTGGAGGTCCGTTCTTAACCTGAAACTGTTCTTAACCTGTGGTACCACTTTAGCTAATGGGGCCTCCCACTGCTGCCGCTATGCGATTTCTGTTCTCATCCTGAAGCAAAGTTCTTAACCCAAGGTACTATTTCTGGGTTAGTAGAGGCTATAACCTGAAGCGTCTGTAACCCGAGGTACCACTGTATATCAGACCTCCTGGGGTGCAATAGGACTTACTCCCAGGTAAACGTGCCTAGATTTGCAACCTTAGCATAGGATTTCTCATCAGGTCCCAGCTGGAAAATCTTAACAGGGGTTCCTGGTGTCTTTAATGTACATTTTTTTAATATTCTCTAACCCGCAGAAGTATGTCTATTTTGGATGCAGTTCTGTATATTTAACATACCCCCAAGAGGGAATCAGAGATACCATGTTGGAAAAATAATTTCCAGTTCAAATGCTATTTTAAGCAGCTTGGTGTTTTTGTTGCAGCCCCATCCTCCTCAAAATGTAAATATTCAATGCATTTACGGCTGCAGTTATACAGATTAATCCCACTGAACTCTATAGGACTTGCATCTATGTAGATGTGTATAGGATGGTGCTGTATGTAAATTAAAGCAAGCCATACATACTTTTAGGAATAAGAGACACTGAGAATTTTGTATTTACAGTATTTTAGTAACTAAAATTATGATGTTACAGAAGTTGGGGTTTTTCATTTTAAAAATTGATGTTTTGGTTAAAGATTAAGAAAATGCAGAATAGATGAAAAGGGTAGGTCTACATTCCACTTTCTACCACAACTCTTTCCACTGAATGTTAATCTTGGTAGGGAGCAGGAAATGTAGCAGACCCAGCATGCCTTGCCTTGTTGCCAGTAAAAGGAATTGCTTCAGTGATGCACTTAATAAGCGTCACTGAAGCCATTTTCTTTTGATGGCAGCAAACATGAATGTATACATACTGGAGATGTACCCTGATTGAATATTGTACAGTGGTACCTCGGGTTATATACATTTCAGATTAGATACGCTTCAGGTTACAGATTCTGCTAACCCAGAAATATTACCTCGGGTTAAGAACTTTGCTTCAGGATGAGAACAGAAATCGTGCTCCGGCGGCACGGCAGCAGTTGGGAGGCCCCATTAGCTAAAGTGGTCCTTCAGGTTAAGAACAGTTTCAAGTTAAGAACGGACCTCCAGAACGAATTAAGTACTTAACCCGAGGTACCACTGTATGTGAGTTTACAACTCAACTACTGCATACCAATGGGACATAAGAGTGTACACCTGTTGAATGCAGCAAGTGTGTGGTGTACATGTAAGAGTGTTTGTTGGGAGCCCAGGGTTCAAATTCCCCACTTGGCCATAAAACTCACTGCATGACCTTGTGCCACTGCCAGTCACCATCTCTCAATCTAGCCTACCTCACAAGATTGTTGTGAAAAAATAAAATGGAGGCAGAGGAACCATGTACACCACATTTAACCCCTTGGGGAAGGGGGAAATGTGGATAGTTCAGTTGGTTAGAGCGTGGTGCTGATAACACCAAGGTTGCAGGTCCGATCCAGTTGCATTGCGGGGGGTTTGACTAGAAGATCTTGAGGGACCCTTCCAACTCTACAGTTCTATGATTCTAAAGTGTAATAAATAAACTGAATTTAAAACAAAACAAAACACCATATGAACTCTCCCTTACTGTTTTGGTTCATAGTATTTGTTACAAAGTTCCAAAAGAGACAGGACTTTGCTCTAGGGCCTCTTTGTAAACAGAAAGAGAAGTTCTGGATCCAAAGAAACAATATTTCTGAATATTTCATAAAGGAAGTCACAAAGAGAATTTGTTCTTTGTTCAGTACTGACTTGTCAGTGCTACACCTTCTGCAAACAAAAACCTCACACATTCTACGGCTGCCGAGTTGGTAACCTACACACAAGAATCAAAAGCCACAAACACGAGTTCACTTTTGATTAAGGACCATCGCTTCTCTCGGTGGACCACTGAGAGCATGAAGCCTATTGAAAGCTAAGCTACTCTACACCCGGAATCCTAAATTTAGCTGGTGCTCTCAGATTGGGACAGGAGCCAGTTTGTCAACACATTCTTCCTTAAAATTCAAGAAATGTTGGCCTCTAGTACTTCAATAAGTGGTGTGCTCTATCAGAAGCTGTATAATACAGTTTCATATAGTTAAATCTCATTAGGAAAACTAAAATCAACCCTTTCCTTAAAACAACCACAGTAATACCACTCTCTTATGCCTTGGACAGACCACACCTGGAATACTGTGTCCAGTTCTCAGCACCACCATTTAAGAAGAATATCGGCAAACTGGAATGTGTGAAGAGGAATGTGACCAAGAAGATCAAGGGTCTGGAAATCAAGCCTTATGAGGAATGGTCGAAGGAGTTGGGTATGTTTAGCCTGGTAAAGAAGAGACAGAGGAAACACGATTGCCCTCTTCAAACATCTAAAGGACTGTCACATGGAAGATGGAACAAGCTTGTTTTCTCCTGCTCCAGAGGCTAGGACCTCTATCAATCAATTCAAGTTACAAGAAAGGTGATTCCAACTAAACAACGGGAAGAACTTTCTGATGGTAAGAGCTGTTTGACAGTGGAACAGACTTCCACAAGTGGTGGACTCGCCTTCCTTGGAGATTTTAAAGCACAGGTTGGATGGACATCTGTTATGTATGATCTAGCTGAGATTCCTCCATTGCAGGAGGTTGGACTAGATGATTGACCCCTTCGAACTCTACAATTCTACAAATCTCTGACACGGTGATCTCACTCTGTGAAATGTCTCTAGTAAGCTCTTCTCACAGCAGTCCAAGGTTGTATTTACTGCATAATTTTGTGCAATCTAGAACTTCACAAAATACATCTGTGTAGATTTTCATTGGGACTAATGCATCTGATCTCTGCTTTTGCACAAAGGAATACCCAGAGTGGGCCTCTCTCAGTTTCTTTCTATTGACTGAACAGTATTTTCAAGTATTTCTACTAACTGTTGTAGTTTTAAATAGTTTCTAAATTGATATTGTATCATATCACCGCTGTCACCTTCAGAGCACATTGTCCAGAAAGGGGGCCTACAAAAATTTAAACCTGTATGCCTGACCAAATACCCCAGCACAAAATCCTATTGATTTCAGAGACTTTTTATTTTTGGGAAACTTCTTGGGTGCTCCCACTCCCTCCGAAATAAAGAAAAGCAGTAATGAAATCTTTAAAAGCAAGACATTCAGAAGCTGAAAATTGCTATGGTGTGTCAATAGCGACAGGAAAAGGTCTTACTTGATTTGTAAGCAAAAGTGTGAAAGGCACAGAAGCCCTATCAGAAAAACAGTTGGGGACCCAGATCCCCTTCACACACTGATGTAAGATGCTTTGCTAGGAAGAGCAGACGAAATCTGCCTTAGTCAGGCAATGGTCCATCTACCTCTGCACTGCCTAAAACTGACTGGAAGAATCCCACCAGGATTTCGGACTCTCCCATCCCTAACCTGGGGATGGCCAAGGACTGAAGCTGGGATCTGCTGCACACAAACCAGACTCTGCCCTTCCCCATACACACCATAAAGTCCCGTCCCCCCACCCAAGCCATGCTACAAACCCAACCTTTGTTCATGAGTTTGCCTGAGCCAGAGGAGTCCTTTGCCCAGCAAGCTTCCCTGGGCGAAAGCAAGCAAAGGTTTGGGCTCCTACAGGAAGGCCAACAGAAATACAATTTTTTAAAAAGCATGACAGCTGACAAGACAGAGGCATCTTGCAGAAAACAAAACAGGAGCAGCAAGCCTCATCCCGTTGCACCATTGGAGCAAAGAAAAGAAAAAGTGGGAATTCCAGCCGCGCAAACAGACCCGCATTCAAAGTTCAGCCGCTGGGAAGAATGGAAAGCGACGACTTTTCACCGAGATCGCCTCGCCTTCTCCTCCCAAAATCCTTCAACGCCAGCTGCAGATTAGGAGAGCCCAGGCGCTCTCTTTCCTGCGTCGCGAAGGAGGAGGAGGAGGCGGCGGCGAGGAGAAGAGAAACCTGATCTCGGCGCTGACTTAGTAAACACCCGGGCAGGGAGGGAGCGGTGCCAATCAAGCTCACCCAGACACGGCAGCCCCCTCCCCCGCTCCGTCGAGCGGGGCCAGCTCCGCGCCCCCGCCTTGCTGGGGAGAGAAGGCTCGCAGACTTGCTTTTTAAAAGCAGAGACCGCGGAAAGGAGAGGAGGAGGGAGAAGCCTTCGCGTGTGTGTCAGATTCCTCCGGGCTGCAAAACAAGCGTTTTGGCACAAGCGGCTCCCACTTGCAATAGCAGCCTCGGAACACCACGCGCCTTCAGCAAGGAGCCGTCCGCCCCGCCTGCGACGCTCCAGGTGGGTCGCGCAAAAACTTCAGATTCCTCTACACACACATACACATACGCGCGCGCGCACTTTCCGCGATCGCGGGCTTTCCACTTGCTCCCGAGAAAGTGAACTCCGGATCTGGGCAGCCCAGCTCGGCCACCAAACGTCCCGTTAAAAAGAGAAGAAAAAGGGACACCCCCCCCCCCAACCAACAACTCGCGAACAAACACGTCTCACTACACAGCTCCGCAGCCGTCGGGGCGTCGCTTCCCGCTCCATCCCGGCCCGTTTTCTTGGGGGTTTCCACCCTCCACCCCCGCCCAAAGAGGGGCCCAGGCGGTACCTGTGTGTAGGAGCAGTCCCAGGCTGAAAAGGACGAGAAGGGCAGGCGGGGGGCGGCGCTGCTGCTGCTCAGCCCTGGCGGCGTTGGCGGCGGCGATGGCGCAGAGAGGGGCCGCTCTCCCCATGCCCGTCCATGCAGCTCGACGGGACTCCAACGGTGGGGCGGCGGCGGCGGCGATGGGGCTGCTGCATGAGCAGGCGATCGGGCCTCCGCGCTTCCTCTTCTTCCTCCTTCGGATCAACCCCACGGCGGAAAGAGGCCGCCAGGCCACACGGGAGCAGAGGCGGAGGCCAGCGAGGGCGGCATCGCGGAGAGGCGGCGGTTGGTTGGAGGAAAGGAGGAGGAGGAAGAGGGGAGAAAGAAGAGAGACACAAAGCGGGTGAGCGGAAAGCCACCGAGCAGCCCCGGAGATGGTCGGCCCCGTCCTCACGCCGAGCGGAGCGAGACCTGGCAGCAGAAAAGCAGACCGACACCCTTCCCACTGGAAGCAATCTCGGCTCTGCACACACACTCACACCGGGCTCGCCCGCCCGCCCCACTCCTCCCGGCGCGCTCCCATTGGCTCCGAGAGCCCGTTCAGCCAAACAAAGGCAACCCTCATAGGAGGCCGGAACTTACCTCCTCCTCCTCCTTCTCCCTCCTCCAACTAACTAAACCAATTTCTGGAGTAGATTTTTCTTCTCCAAGGAGCCTGTACTACTTGCTTAGGTGTTTACTGTTTGCAATGGCTGGCTGTCGGTATTATTATTTTTGCTCTGGCCAATTGCACAAAACAAAAGCGGAAAGCAGGCTGCAGATTTAGTGCAGAGTCTCCTTACACTAGGAGGGAAAGGACCCGCCTGGAAGAGACTTTTTTGTTTTTACTGCGGAGCCCTCACACTCCAGTGATTCCCACCCCCTCGCTGCCGGGAAGTCTGCGCCTTTACGCACCACCCCCGGGCCGCGTCTCCTTCCTCCCAGCGCACACATTCCTGCCGAGACTATACAGTACTAGAGATCCGGCCGGTGAGCGCTGGCTTGATGTAATCTAAGCTGTTCTTTCGAGGGGAGGGGGTCCCCCCCACGTGATTCAACTTTTTTTTTCTTTTTAAGCGGCCAATCACGTTCCCGGCCCAGCGCAGCCCTGGACTCTTCACACTGGAACGTTGACTAGGCAAACCTTCCAAATTAGAATCCTGGAACAAGGTTGAAGGCTGCTTGTTTTCAGCAACACGGTTGGAAAGTAGGGGTGGGGTTTGCCCGTAGGATTCTGCCTGAAGGGGTCGAGAGAGCGCTGTGTCTTCTCCCCAGTAGAGATTCAGCTTCAGGTTAAATTTCCTGTTAACTTTTTGCGTCCTCGATTTAGCAGCGAAGTTATTTGTTAGACGGGGAAAGTGGGGCATACGACTTCCTTAGGCATCCCTAAAGAAAGGGCTGGATTTTAATGTTGCCATCCTAAGCAGGCATGCTTTGAAATTAGTCATCATTAGGACTGAGGCGTCCTCCAATTGGTCACTTCCAGTTCTCATTTTAAAAGGGTGTTGTTTTGTTTGAACTGGTATAATTAATCCGTAACAACCACCCTTCTCTAGTGACTTGTAAAGAACAACAAGGAGACCGGAAGCTCCACTTATATATATTATCATGCGGGGGGGGGGGAGAGAATCTATAATTAGCAACCTGCCTATTCTTAGCTCGAGTGTATTTTCTAGAAAGAAAGATCGGGGGAGAGAGGGCTACACACACACACACACACACACAAAAAAGCAATTGGTGTACGGTTGGTGCATTAAAGCGGCTTAAGCGAAACAGGGCAATTTAAAGAGCAACTAATCCGCGTTACGCTACCTTGACTAAGCATCTATAGAATAATCACTTATTGACAGGAGGGCAGCTCTTATTGAAATAGTTTATGGATTGTGATGTAAACGTTAGCAGCACTGATCTCGTACCGAGCTGCTGCTTCTGTCTCTCTCCTATCCAGAGGCTGAAGGCAGTGTACTAAATTGCTGCCAGGCACGCGGACAAGGAGTCTGCCGAAGAGGGGCGGGATATACACAACGTGGAAGCGAGAGGGGGGTGTCTAACAGCATCCAGTTTCCTTATCTGTAAGTGTGAAGTGGAATCTAATCTTCACGAATTGCTTTAACACTTGAATACACTTTCCTTTTCATCAGCTCGCACGCATATCTCCTTGGGGCAGTCAGAAGGGCTCCTTTTTTAAAAAAAAATATTAACCCTCTTTCCTCCAACCTGGATAGAGGCTGTTTCTTGGAAGAATTGTTATGCAAAAATGAGAGGCCTGGAATTGAGCCAGAGGAAATGTTGATGATCCTACTTTAACCTAATACTGAAGTCATTTAGGCAAGAACTTGCTATTCGTTGCAGTCACAGCATCCCTTTACCCTCACTGAGTTCAAGGGGAGTGACTCTCTAGCAAGGGCACAAGGGCCTTGTTAAACACGTGGCCTCAACCCCCAAAATATGTGTTTGGAAGTCCCACCAAGGTCACAAAAACTAACTTGAAATACCACCATCATTCTTAAGCTATTTGCCTTTGGAGTGATTTGAGGGAGTGTTTGAGGTTTCACTTATAAACAACAGTATAGTCACACATTTCAAGCAAGCAATCCAGGCAATTTATTTTGCAATTGTTTTAACCAATGCTGCTCCTGTGCCTTTGGCAAAAGTCTGAACTGCACAAGTTGATCAGATGAAGTCCCCCAACCCCCCCCCCCATTGATTATATCCATGTCAATAAGAGAATGCAAACCTACCTATACAGTGGTACCTCGGGTTAAGAACTTAATTTGTTCCGGAGGTCCGTTCTTAACCTGAAGCACCACTTTAGCTAATGGGGCCTCCCGCTGCCGCCGCACGATTTCTGTTCTCATCCTGAAGCAAAGTTCTTAACCCAAGGTACTATTTCTGGGTTAGCGGAGTCTGTAACCTGAACTGTGTGTAACCTGAAGCGTATGTAACCCGAGGCACCACTGTACAGGCAGGGAGTTGTGAACAGTGGTGGCTGGTTCATTGGGGCAAGTGGGGCAGTGCCTTGCCAACCAGCCCCCACCTGCCCATCTTATTTCTCACGACTAGTGTTGTGAGTAGTGGGAGAACCCATCAACTTCTTCCTTAGTCCCAGAGTTGCCCTTGTATAATTTAGCAGGAAAGAGGATGATGGGGAAACTAAAATTAGTTGACTCTGTCTGGTACTGGCTCAAGCGCCACCTACTGTTTGGGATCCCTGCATTCTGCCCTTCCAACCTCAATGGGCACCAGCCATCTCTGTTCACACAAACATGGGCCAGCAGTCAACACTCAGTTGGTTTATATAACAGCTGGAGGTCTAGCAAGATCTGAAGCGGGGATGGGGAACCTCCACATAATATTGGGCTACAGTTCAGCTCCCATTAACCCTGGCCATTTTCTCTGCTGACTGGGTCTGTTGGTGACTGAAGTCTGACAACATCTAGTGGACCACAAGTTCCAGATCCCTAATCTAGTTTTGAGGACAGTACACACTGCACATCCATCAAGTTATAATGACTAGCAAAAGTGGCTTTTGAGATGCATGAACTCCCACAGAGAACCTGTTGTTTCAGTTCTTTACCACTTATGTGGAAGTAAGCTCAATTGAACCCAGGACTTCCTTCTTGAGTAAATATGTACCAAACTGTACTAAATAGAGTGTATTTAATTACTGCCTCAAAACCAGGTGCTTCTCAACAAAGTCATCGCATTCATTGGATACATTTGTGAGGCAAAGTAAACCACTTAAGGCGTACAAATTTCTAGTATCACCATAAAATCTTATAAAACCACTGTGTGATTTTAGCTAGTTTACAGCCCATCTGTTTCATTCCAAGTCCCACAGATTTCAGTAGAACTGAGTCTGCAGTTATATACACATCTACTTTTGACTCACTCCTTTTAAATTCAGTGACATACTTCTGAATAAATATGCATAGGAGTGCACTTTGCCTAAATAGTAAAATATCTGTTTTGCCAGAGATTCACAAACCATTTGTCTCTGGTAATTTTTTTAAACGATAAAGAGACACCGGTCACAACTTGTGCTATACCTCCACCTGCATTAAGACAATTATGCATTTCTAAAGTATGACCACTGGAAGAGTTGGGGTCCTGCCCTCTTTAAAGCTCTGTTAACTGCTGTAACCTGTACTAGATTCAGGGTATATAGAGAAAATAGTTCAAAGCCAGAAATAATCCAACCCATAAATGAATTGAAGTTGGAAAAAATCAATGTCAACTTATATAAGTATATTAAATGCAAGTTGTTGTTTTTTTCAGGGCAGTTGACTCTTCAGCATAGATTACAGGAAGACCATCACTGAATGCAGAAAATTACTTTTTTTAGAAAAAGAAACGCTGGAGGAAAAGGCTCTCTCTTCTCTCGTTCTACTGCATGGCAGCCCTTCACACTGTAGAGGGCGCTCTTGAGTTATTGTAAACACACAGGTCATGAAATGTTACAGCTTTCATTAAAAGAAGCTACATTTCACCAAAGGGGGCTTGATTGTTCAGTTGTAGAGAGGCTGGAAAATGATGCTTTTCAGTTGCATCTTTTGCAATGATATAAATGCCACTGTTAAGAGATGTGCTACATATACATTCTCTTTATTTATTTATTAAATATGCTGATGCCGACATAATACCCCTGAATTAGAAAGGTTACTTTCCACTAATGAAGTCTTATTTAGATCTGTTGTGACCAAAAAGTTTGGTGTTTGAAGTGCTGGCATGTGTTTGCAAAGTTCCAACAAAACCATCAACTGGAAATAAACCACTGAGCAGTTCAGTTTCTCCTTATGCTGACGGAGGACCCCCTTAAGTTTGGACCACATGTGTTCCACATGTTACCAGCTGCAATAGTAGATGCTGTGCGTCATCCACCAACCATGTTCCTATGGCAGGAGCCTTTTGGAGGAAATGCCATGGTCACCTTGATTGCTAATTCACTAGTTGGCCCTACTTAATTCAGTGTGACTTAGTTTTGAGCCTAAATATGGCTACTCAGAAGAATGTATGTGTGTTTTAAGACAGGGATGTGGAACCTGCGGCCTTCCAGATATTACTGGACTCCAACTCCCATCAGCCTCAACCAACACGGCCTATGGTCAGGGGTGATAGGAGCTGGCCTCCATTTGAGGGCGTCTCCATCCCTTGCATAAGGCCGGGACTTTGAGAAAGCAAGAAAACGCTGCCATCCACTGGTGGAGGAAGAGGAGTGTGGGGGGAGTGCACCGCCCCCGGCAGCACGATCCCGGTGGGGTGCCATCGCAGCTGCCCCCCCTCCCCGTGCTGGGTGCCACGCCCCCAGGACGCATGTTACGCCCCTGCAGGTGGCACGCCACGCCCCCACCTGCTCTCTGCCCCCCCCCCGTGTTCCGCCACTGCTGTCATCAACAAGACAGATCCACACACGGTTTTAGCTTAAATCCACACAAAGCACCAGAGCACTTCAGACTCCTCCTAAATCCATTAAACTGTAACAACAACACTCGATTTTTTACCTCTCATCCTTAACTGCCTTACTTGACAGAAGTCAAACGGCAAGAGCCCTGAGCACCATAATCTTGTTTATTTGCAAGTTTATTGGCAAGTACACCTTAGATGTACTTACAAGTAAAGAGGCATTAAGATCCCAGTTTTGAGCACTTTTCCCTGGGTTATAAGACAGATAACCCAGATTCCCTTGAAAGTAGACACTTTTAGATAAAGTATCTAGGGGTGAAATCTTTCCACCTGAAAGTGGCTCGCAGCCACTAACACCTTGCTGGTTTGCCCAGCTAGGCTGGGAGACCCTATATGAATGAAATCTTAACAGGGGATCGAGTCAGCCTTCCTTCACACTTAGGATCCAGCAGTTACTGTCCAGGAAGGAGGCATCAACATGTAAACAGAAAACCCGAGGGAAGGGGAAAGTGAAACTTGAAGGATAGTGTAGCTGGTCATGTGTCAAGCATATGCTAGGAACGTTAGTGAAAGAAACTCTGGCTTCTCTATCAAACAACACTAGTCCCCAGAAGGAACGTGAGCTGCTTGAACTGCCCCCCTGTGGATGCGATTTCCGTTTGCAGAACTGTTTTGCCAGCACACCATTCTGAATGCTGGAAACTTGGTGGATGGGGTCTGTGTGTGGACAGATTCAGTCCGCAAGGGGGTAGTTGTAAAACTCGAACCCAGAACTCCCGGGGTCCCATTCCATCTCCCTCCATTGCTTCTCTCCTCCGGCCATCTGGGGAAGTCTGGGCACAAACGCGCGCGCGCACCCATCCACAGAGCGCTTAATAAATCCGCTTCGGGCGAAGAAGAAGAAGAAAAAAAATACTTGGCTACTTACATCATCTTTAACCCTTGCGGCGCCGAGCGAACCGAGGGCGTCGTCAAACCTGCATCTCCGAGGATGGGACGCCGGGTAGTTCAGGACCTGATCGGCAGCGAAAACAACAGCAATCGTAAATAAATAAATAAAAAACAATCAAGGTAGCGGTGAGACGGTCCCTCTTCCCGGGGCCGGGGGAAAGGGGCTTTCTGCTCGAGCCAGACTGGAAAGAAGTGATGCGATCGCGCGGGTAGGGGCGGGAGGGGTTTTTTTGCAGCGCCGAACTGCAAAAATGCAGAGTAGCAGGTGCAAAAAGCATTTGGGAGCCGCTGGCCAGAGAGCAGGGGAAGCAATTTGCTTCCTGCCCATTTATCTCAGGAAACCAGCACGCTCGTCCCTCCGAAACAAAGTTTAACCTCTTGCTTCCCAGCAAGGAAGATAGAGCCCTTTAATGTGTCTTTCAGGCTCTTTGCTTTCCTAAAAACGCGGGTTATGAAGGCTGTCAGGAAGACGGAGGGTGGAGAGGGGGGCTCCCCGCACTTTCTTTTCTTTTTTAAGGTAGGGTCCGACATTGCAGATTAGCTGCCCTGAAATTGATAAGGACACATCAGACGCAACTTACTCCGCGAAGCTCAGTTAGTTCCTGGCTTGGTGCTCCCTTCCTTCCAGCGTCAAGTGCGGGCAAAACCAGTTTCCCTCCCAGTTTGGTGAAACCGCGGAAATGGGCACGCTTTACTTGGAAGAAAGATATCTCAGAAAACTCTTAGAATCCCAGAACTGTAGAGTTGGAAGGGACCACAAGGGCCATCTAGTCCAACCCCCTGCTATACAGGAATCTGTCGCCCAACGTGCGGCTCAAACTCACGACCCTAAGATTGAGAGTCTCAGTGTCTCCCAAGTATATATTACATGCTAGGATTTTACCTGCCAATTGACCGAGGGTGTTACAGAACCAACCTCCCCCCCCCCCCCCCAGCCTCCGGCTTTGCTTAGAAGTATGGAAGCCCACTGAAATCCTTGCAAGGAAGGGTATTTTAGGAGCGGACTGTGGGATCACCACGCTCTGAAAATTCAAAGATCGCAGCCTGACGCCCCCGAGCCTAGATTTTATTCCCAGGAAAACTGGATTTAAGGATAGCAAAAGCCTTGAGAATGACATTCCAGGGTAATGTACACGGGCAGCTTCCGAGGAAATCGCTTGAGAGTGTGGCATAGTGGTTAGAGGGCCAGACCAGGACTTCGGGTTTCACACTCGTGCGTTCAGCCACAAAGCTCGTTGGGTGGGCACTCTCTGCCTCTCTCAGCCGAGCCTACCTCTCAGGGTTGTTGTGAGGATAAAAACGGACAGGTTGAGAACCAATGGGATGTGGTTGCTTCATTCTCCGCAGCAAGCTGGCTGCTCTGACCCCCGCCGCCTTCCCCACAAGTACAAAAAGGAAAATTCTTCCAGGTGCTTTGGAAGGGGAGGGGGGTAATCTCAGTTACTGATAACAAAAGATCGCTGCTCCTTATTGCTACAGCAGGTGCCGGTTGCTCGACCCAGGCAGGCACTGGAGATCGCTGGTTACAAAGAGATCCTTTTGCAACGACGATCTGGTCACTCAGTATAAAGGGATCCTTGTGTAGGCATGACCCGATTAACTCAGTCGTCGAGATCCACCATCTCTTGACTGCTTACTGAGAAATCCCAATGTGTGCGCTGGGCTTGCTCCCGGGTAAAGCGCGTGGTCAACACTAACGAACCCCCCCCCCTACTTTGAAAGCAGTGTGGCTCAGGATCCGGCTGCGCGGCTCCTCGATCCTAAGCAGCTTTCTCTCCGCAGCCTTCCCCTGCCACCGGATGAGGCTCAGACAGAGCCAGGCTGGCGCTCCGAGCCTCGCATGGACGGAGCACTTTTTCCCGCCGGCGCCTGCAAACTCCAGGTGTGAGGTTGGCCGGCGGCGAATTCCCTCCACAAGTGATTTCCCAGGTTCTATTTGAGGCGGGGGAGAAGCCGACCCCCCGGCGCGAAGGAGTGGGAGAGGCAGGGAAAGTCCATCTCCCTCCCGCTCCCTCCCTCCCCCGCGGGAAAAGAAACTCACCGCGAGCATCGCCTCGTCACTTGCATCGCTGACGCTCCCCGCGCTGCCAGCCAGCCAGCCAGCGAGGAGGTGCGGCTCCTCCGGGGTCTCCGGATCCGCCACCAGAAGCGCTCGCTCCGCTCCGGCCTCCTGCGCTCCGTAGCGTTGACACAAAGGGAGGGAGGGAGAGAGACAGGAGGGAGGGAGGAGGCAGGCGACGAGGTGCCTTTAACGACAGCGCCACGGTCTCTCCGCAAACAAATGAGGGAGGCGAAGGCAGCGCTGCTCCCAGTCCCAGCCTCTCGCTCGCTGCTCCCTCCCCTCGCGGAAACCGCTGGAATGTACCTGAACATCTGGACCATCAGCTGGCTGCCCCTCCTGGTCTCTGCCATGAGACAGGAAGCGACTTTCTTGCCTACCTTTTGCAACTCTTTCTTTCTTTACTCTGCTCACAGTGCCTGTCACTTTTTTTTTAACCCACCAGGTTCCCTCTTTTAATTCCAGATGTTTCATTCTCCCCACACCTCCTGCATCCCTTCCCTTTCTGATTGCCAGTCAGAGCAGTTGTTATTATCTGTTGTTGTAGTAGTTCATTTCTGGAGCCGGATTGCATTCGGAATGAATGAATGAATAAGTAAGCGATATTTCCCCAAGGCAGAATAATCGGAAGGCAAAGGAAAGTCCAGGGTCCCTTTGTTCCCACACCACCATTGCTTGGGTAGCTTTCCTGAATTCACTAGGGCTTCTTATGTTGGAGTAAACTTTCTTTTTTTCTTTTTCAGAGAGCATCCTCACCCTCCTGGGAAAGTCAGGCAGAGACTTTGCCCTCCACACGTTCTTTGAATCAGAGGTCACTTCTGAATTTCACAGCAGGTATTAGTTTTCCTCTGTCCCCTCTTCAGATCTGGGACAAACAGAGAAATCAAGAAGTTCAGCTACAGTTAAAAAATTAAATAAAATCAACAATTAAAAGCAATTTCGTGTCTAAAAACAATTTTATGTATACAAGCAACAAAAAGCATTCCATATGCTTAAAAGCATTTTCATATGTAAAAATAATTTTGAAATCGGTGCAGACTGGGTTAAAGAGCCCAGTTATCTTATTCCAGACTTGGCTTTGGTTTATTTATATACTTACACTTAAATGGCTCCCTCAGTGCAGCTCACATGGGGGATCTCAGTGGCCCTTCTTCCAGATATTAATCAGTCTTGGCACCTCCAGTATAGCAGATTACCTAATATATATATATAAATTTTATTTATATCCCGCCCTCCCCAGCCGAAGCTGGGTTCAGGGCGGCTAACAACAATAAAACAGTACAAAAGTACAGCATAAACAACATTCTAAAATCATTCATTATAAAATTAATTAATTCAAGCCACTGGCAACCATTGGGCCAGAGCTCCACGAAGATTGCCGAGGGAGGGAGTCAAGCTGTGCCCTGGCCAAAGGCCTGGTGGAACAGCTCTGTCTTGCAGGCCCTGCGGAAAGAAGTCAAGTCCCGCAGGGCCCTAGTCTCTTGTGACAGAGCGTTCCACCAGATTGGAGCCACGGCCGAAAAAGCCCTGGCTCTAGTTGAGGCAGGGGGTAGATCACTCACCAGTTCACCTGTGCCCTATCCCAAGATTGCCAGCTACCAGCAGGCAAAGATTGGCAGCTGGATATGTGGAATAAGATGCCAGGCATGCCAATTATCCATAGGTCTCTTTATGGTCTGGAAGACAAAGCCGTAACATCTCTGAGACATGATATAATAACTAGGAGTGCTGTGGGATGGGAATGCCTTCTGCAACTTCTACAATTTCAACCACAAAGGGGTCAGGGAGGTGCAGAGTACTGTATCCTCATCCTTATTGTGTGCATCATAGAAACTATAAGTCCTGGTGCTGTTGATCTTTTGTTGCTTTTTCTTCTTCTTTCTTTTTCTTTTTCTTAGCAGGGGGCAGATGGGCATTATGAGCAGGATCCTGTATTCTAAGCATAGCTGTCAACTTTCCCCTTTTTTAGTGAGGAATCCTATTCGGAATAAGGGAATTTCCCTTTAAAAAAAGGGAAATGTTGACAGCTATGATTCCAAGTCAAGTAAAGCCGAACTTTGGCAATAACTTGCACCCAGCTCCTACATGTTTAGCTAGTATTTCTTTCTTTGGCTTTGTGTTTTCATTTCAGTGAGTCCTCCTTTCCCCTCTGAATTGGAAAACTAGTATCCAGGAATTCTCCTAACTGCCCCACTGCCTTGAAGTGTGTTAATTGGCTTGCCAACTTGAAGTATCCAGATTGCTGTACCGAATTATGCCTTAAGGCACCTTTGATACAACATGAAATCTGTAGTGCCCACCTGTGTTTCTGCCAGGGTTTGTTTTGTAATTTTTATCAGCTGCATGGCAGGCAGGCATTTAAGACCAGAAGCTCCTCATCACTTTACCATCTTGCTAGGAAAAGCTTCCTCAGTTGACTTTCTGGTTTGCTATTGTTCAAAGCAAATTGTCCCACTTTCAGGAAAAGGGCAAATCAGAGAAGGTTCCCGAACAACTAATACTTCTTCAGTTCTTCCCATGGTGCTCATGCTTTAGGTTTCCAAAACCACATCGGTGACACACGAGAAAGAAATACTGGGTAACCTCAAGGGATACACAAGTGCAAGAAAACTGGGGGGGGGGGAGCCCTAAAAGAGACTCTTGGTTCATGAGGAAGGATCCTGACAATTGAATGGAGGGCAGAAATAGAGTGAAAAATATGGAAGAAAGAACCATCTCATTGTCTGGGTAAGTTATTTGCTGCTTCACACAAAGAAGCTGTTTTTAAATGTTCCCTGGGATGGAAGAAATGGCAGGCCATAGACATCTGTGGATAAATTTGATAAATTTAATATAGCTAGGATTGGACACAATTGTGTTCACCCCACCCTGAAAAACAACAACAACAACAACAACAACAACAACAACAACAACAACAACAACAACAACAACAACAACAACAACAACTGATTTCTACCCCGCCCATCTGACTGGGTTGCCCCAGCCACTCTGGACGGCTTGCAGCATTTATAAAAACTTAGTAAAACATTAGTAAAATGGAGGGAGGAAATGGAGAGAGACGGGAGGAATCCAGAAATAATAATAATAATTTATTATTTATACCCCACCCATCTGGCTGGGTTACCCCAGCCGCTCTGCGCGGCTTCCAACAGAATATTAAAATACAGTCATACTTCGGTTTGCAGCTGCTTCAGGTTGCGATTTTTTGGGTTACACACCTGCCGAAACCCGAAAGTACCAGAACAGGTTACTTCTGGGTTTCGGCAGTCGCACATGCACAGAAGTGCTAAATCACGCTTTGCGCATGTGCAGAAGCGCCGAATCGCAACCTGCACGTGCACAGACTATCCTTTGAGGGGAGTCATTCCACTCCCTTGATCATTTTTGTCACCTACACCTTTTGCAGCTCTACGACACCTTTTTGAGATGCAGTGACCTTAAATGCACACAGTATTCCAAGCGTGGTCACTTATACCAGGGGGATGCGATCAAGAGTGGGACTGCAGTGAGCAGGAAAAGGGTTCAACCCATACCACAATTTGTAGATTCTCTCCTAATGTAAAAAGCAGCTTAAGGGGATAAGGGAGGATTTTTATCTGGCCTGTGAGGGTCTTGATCTCCAAACACGGTGGTTACCGAAAGCAAAAACAGCCACATTAAATGCAACGACTCATTTATTGTGCAGTTTGGCTTTTAAAACAAACTTTTAATTAAGGCTCCAATCTTAACTTACTTGGATGCAAAACTGGTGGAAATCAGCTTGGTCAATATTTTTAGTGTTATGGTGCTCATGTTTTCAGAAGTTCAGTATGAGGGATGGAGCTTGCCTGCTCAGAATCTACTTTTTGACTTATTTCTCTCCCTCCCTGTATAACGTGGTGCCACCATAGGTTTTAATAGGATTGTTCTTAGAAGTTTTGAATATGCTAAAGTGGAATGCCATTTTTCAGCATAATTGGAAAGGCCTGTATCTTTATTGCTGGCATGCCAGGAGTTTTCATAAAAGTGGTTTAGTGCCTTTCAAAATGTTTCTGCCCCCCGATACAAAGGAGGTATAATTGGGGAGGGGGAGAGGTGTCCTCTCAACAGGAGAGGAGGAGCTTCTGCCTTTTCAAGCAGAGCTGCTTGTTCAGTGTTCAAAGAAGAGAAGAGCCTGGGCAGGGAAGACAGCAGGAGAGGGGCTAGCAATGATCTTTTGCTCTTTGTCGTGTGTGTATCCAAAGCCACTTGGGAGCCTAATAAAAGGCCTGAAACTCCAGGTTCAGAAATTGATCTGTTTGTAGGTCACTGAAGTTCTGCAGTTTGAGGAAACCAGCAGTGATCGTGCTGTAAGAAAGGGTCCTAAAAGTGCAACACCACATTTCTCAACAGCATTTTAGCTCTTTGGGGCTTCCATAAATATACCAAATGCCCAGAAATGTATCAATACTTTTTTCTCATTCTAGGAATCAAGTATAGATCTCCTTTTTTATTTGTGGAGCACAGTGCATAGACATAATTGTTGTATTTATCTCTTATAGTGATCTTTTATTTGATATTCTAATAAAACATAGTCAAATAATTGCCTGTGTTTCAATATTTTAATTCTCTGGTTCCATTTTCCTTTTAGAACGAAACAAATCTCAGTATAATCTGTTGTGTGTATTGAGTTTACACTTTATTTCCCACGAAAAACAGCCCTAAAGCGATCAACATACACCCGAAGTAAAAAAATAAAAAGCAAATAAATAAATAAATAAATAACATTATTAAAAACAGATTTTATACTGCAATAGCCTACTACTGATGCTGCTCAAATGTCTGGGAAAACAAAAAAGCATTTTCTGGGTGCCAAAATTCATGATAATATGGGTACCAGGCAGTCTTCCCCCGGGACAGCATTCCTGAAAACATTGGTGGGGGGAGCATAGTATAGAGAGAGCCTGTTTTCTCATTGCCACCTTTAAGCTTTACTCAAATACGGCATGCAGACAAGTGCCTCATGGTCAGGGCAGATTTATATGGGGAAATGTGGTCTTTTAGGCATAGTGGTCTTAAAATTGCATATTGCATTGCAATATATTAAATAAATACATCCTCTGATGGAACCACTTTGGCAGAAGATGCGGTGCTGGCCACATGCTCACTGAGCTGAGATACCGTTGTTTAACAATCTGCTTCCTGCTCCCCCAAAGAATACCTTAATTATTGAAGGTAGAGCTCAGAAAACCGTAACCATCATTAACATCCCATTCTCCCTTGAGTACATTTGGAATGACCATCTTTCCGTAGTCCATAGGATGGTGTATATGGCACACGCGTCCGAGTGGCATCAGAAGATCAGATCAAATAAGAGCAAAGACCTGTACTTCATTGTCAAGATGCATGATTATCTTCCAGAAATAGGACAGCCATATCTGTTGTCCCTGATAAATCACCTGCAGGCCCAGTGGTGTTTGTAAACATAAAAAAAATGGTTGTCATGTATAGGTCACCAGACTTGAATCTCTCTGACCGAAAACTCGCTGCAGCAGGAATCAGCAAAGCAGCAGCTTTGATTTTAAAAATCCTGAAGGCAACTTTGGTTGTTCCTCTCTTCCCTCTCCCTCCCCTCTCATAAGCGTAAAAGCTATCCTGTGCATGAAATAATGATGAGGAAGAGTTCAAAGCAATCCCAGGAAGCTTGCCTGTGAGGCTGTTTTGTCATGCTGTTCCAGCATCTTCCCCGTTCCTCTTCCTGTATCATGTCATGAATGAGGGTTCTTTCTTTCTTTCTTTCTTTCTTTCTTTCTTTCTTTCTTTCTTTCTTTCTTTCTTTCTTTCCCTGGCTTGGGAAAAGAGAGAACTCTAGTAAGGAGAAAACCGCTCTTCCCTTTCTCTCAAGGAAGATTAGGCAGCATGTCTAAGTACTTAGCTTGTTAGGATTAAAATAAACACAGTAATGAAATAAACACATTGTAATTCAGTCCAGAATTGGCCCCTTCAGTTCATCATCAACACAAGGGACCTTGGCTTTGGCAGCCGTTCCCTGCCTGATTTTTGTCTGATTTCCAGCCCTTTCTGACACTCAGAAGAATGATCCCCTCTGGGGTTTCCTTTGGGTTTTAAGCAACTGGAAACATTGCAGAAGATGCAATGAAAGCTGCCCATCTTCTTTGGCTAACCTTCAAAGTTAGAGGCAGGAGAGGGGCGGGGGAATCCACAATGACATTAGCATTGGTATAATAAACAGGCTTCTTTGAGCTGTTCTGTACACAGTGGACTGTTGAGAGCAAGCAGAAAGATTTCTCCAGCTGCTGGGTGCTGTTGATCCAACATCCTGATGTACAGAATTGAAGGGTGAGTTGCTTTGGAAGAAAGATAACTTTGTTTTCCGTAAAAGCAGCAAGAAACCCTTAAAGAATAACAAACGTGATGGACTACACTGAAATAGCAAAGGTGACTGGAAAACGCAGGAACCAAGAGGACAAAAACTTTAAAGAAGAATGGGGGAAAATTATAAATTATCTAGGAGACCGCTGCAAGCACATGAAAACATTAGTAGGCTTTGAAACCCACTTGTAATGTAACAAATACTATGGATAAGATGGATTGATTTAAAAAATAGAATATGGAATAATATGCAGTTGTAAATGTTGACAATAGGACCCATGGAGGGGATGGCGGGGAGTCTTGAGATTCAGAGTATTCTCTATATATGGATATGCATTTGGAATGTTATAAATTTATATTTGTAAAATCAAATAAAAATGATTTCAAAAAAGAAAGAACAAAAAATGTATTATGAGATAAAGTTTTCAACATCACGATTCTAGTCCTTGTGCCATAATAAATTTGTTAGTCTTTAAGAGGCTCACAGGGACGTGGGTGGCGCTGTGGGTTAAACCAAAGAGCCTAGGACTTACCGATCAGAAGGTCGGCGGTTTGAATCCCCGCAACGGGGTGAGCTCCCGTTGCTCGGTCCCTGCTCCTGCCAACTTAGCAGTTCGAAACCACGAAGTGCAAGTAGATAAATAGGTACTGCTCTGGCAGAAGGTAAACGGCATTTCAGTGCGCTGCTTTGGTTCGCCAGAAGTGGCTTAGTCATGCTGGCCACATGACCCGGAAGCTGTACGCCAGCTCCCTCAGCCAATAAAGCGAGATGAGCGCCGAAACATCAGAGTCAGTCATGACTGGACCTAATGGTCAGGGGTCCCCTTTACCCTTTACCTAAGAGGGTCACAAGATTCTTGATCAACTTTGCAGCAAGAGATTAATGAGGCTACACTTCTCAAATTGGTATTTGGTACACATCCATCTTCCAACCAATCCCTCTGTGCCTGCTTCTAGTCATCATCATTTTATTATGAAGCTACACCAGGCCTGGAGGCAACACCCAACATCCTTAGGCATTTCTCAGGGTCCTAGGAATCTGGCAGGATCGACTGCTGCTGGTCGGCTACCCAGTTGCAGATGCACCCATTTTGGGCTCAGCCCTCATTATGGGACAGAATCTGAACCTGGTCACAGTGCTGGATGCCCTTTACCAACAAGAGGGAAAGGGGAAGTGTGAGGTTGTTACTCTTATTTGATTTCTCTGTGGTGATTTCTTTGATCATGGTATCCTTCAGGACTGGTCTGTGAGGCAGGAGCTGGGGGCGCACAGTATTGGGGGCTGGCTTTAGACTGCAGCACTGGGGGATTGTACTTCACCTGCTATGCTGTGATGTGCCGCAGGGTGCCAATTTGTTCCCAGTGCAATTTAACATCTATAGCAAAGGTTTTTAACCTTTTGGAGTCCATGGCTCCCTTGACCAATTACAGTGGTACATTGGGTTAAGTACTTAATTCGTTCCGGAGGTCCGTTCTTAACCTGAAACTGTTCTTAACCTGAAGCAGCACTTTAGCTAATGGGGCCTCCTGCTACTGCCGCCGCACTGCCAGAGCACGATTTCTGTTCTCATCCTGAAGCAAAGTTCTTAACGCGAGGTACTGTTTCTGGGTTAGCGGAGTCTGTAACCTGAAGCATATGTAATCTGAAGTGTATGTAACCCGAGGTACCACTGTACATTCTTTCTGCAGCTCCCCTGTGGGGCAACACGTTCCGAGTCTCAGGAGCTCAATTATGTCGCCCCTTGGTTACTGAGCGGTCAGCCCCAGACTTCTGCCCAAGCAAAAGTGAGAGGTGGTTGTGAAGCCAGTGTAAAGTTCCTTCTGCTATGGTTGCTGATAATTGCTGATAAACTTTTCCAGGTGCCCACAGATGCCAGAGACCCCTTCACACCCCCAGGACCCAGCCTGGGTCTCCATAAAATGAACATCCCTGCTCACTTCAAATATCTCCTTTAATTAAGCACATGGAACGAGCTGCTTACTCTCATGTATCTTGACGAGGGGTGGGCAAGGTTTACCTCGCCTGGGCCGGTTGATTCTGGCGGAGATCCCTCCATGGGCCAGCGCCCATGCAGACACGATTTCCGGCGCTGCAGAAGCGAGTCCCCACGCCACGCTGTGCCGTTTTAGCGCAGAGTGCAGGGACTAGCCAAATGGGCGGCTCGGTTCGGAGGTGGCTCATGGGCCAGTTAAACAACCCCTGTGGGCGCTTGTGGCCCATGGGCCTTAAGTTGCCTACCCCTGATCTTGACTAGTGGTTAAGAGCGGTAGACTCGTAATCTGGTGAACTGGGTTCGCGTCTCCGCTCCTCCACATGCAGCTGCTGGGTGACCTTGGGCTAGTCACACTTCTCTGAAGTCTCTCAGCCCCACTCACCTCACAGAGTGTTTGTTGTGGGGAAGGAAGGGAAAGGAGATTGTTAGCCGCTTTGAGACTCCTTTGGGTAGTAATAAAGCGGGATATCAAATCCAAACTCCTCCTCCTCCTCCTCCTCCTCTTCTTCTTCTTCTTCTTCTTCTTCATGGAATCCAAGGTGCTGAAGATGTTTGACTTTGGCCTATGCTTCATGAAAAGGGTGAGGGATCTTTTTCAGCCCCAAAGCTACATTCCCTTGATGCCTGCCTTCCATGGACTCCATTCTAGTGATAGGTGGAGTCAGAAAGAAAAGGGTGAGGAGGCAACTCTGACCGTGGCAGGTTACATGTCAACCTGGGTTCCACATAGATACCTCTCCCCTCCATTGAGGAAACATAAGTTTTATCCCAGATCATGTTCCAGCCAGGCAAAAGCACCCAAAGGTGTGGAGCAGGTTCATGAAGCAGGGTGCTCTGGGGAGAGAGGGTGTGCTACCCAAGGAGAGTCACAGGGGCCATAGAGAGAGACCTGAGGGCAGTGGCGTAGCGTGGAGGGTGCAGGGGGGGCCGCTGCACCGGGTGCAACATCTGGGGGTTAGGGTTAGGGGGCGCAAATCCATGGGTTAGGGGGCGCAAATTACTTGCCTTGCCCCGGGTGCTGACAACCCACGCTACGCCACTGCCTGAGGGCCACATTGGGCTCCTGGGCCGAAGGTTCCCCATCCATGCCTTATTAAATGAAATACATCAGGGCATGGGAACAGTGATTATTTCTACTGAGGAATGAAATAATTTTGCTTTTCTTGGTGAGAGCACCATCCTTGTATTGCAAGCTCCTTGATGACAATTGACCTGGAAATATGAAAGGTAAAGGTAAAAGGTAAAGCACCCCTGGACGGTTAAAGTCCAGTCAAAGGTGACTATGGGGTTGCGGCGCTCATCTTGCTTTCAGGCTGAACCGGCGTTTGTCCACAGGCAGCTTTCTGGGTCATGTGGCCAGCATGACTAAACCACTTCTGGTGCACCGGAACACCTTGACGGAAACCAGAGCACATGGAAATGCTGTTTACCTTCCTGCCATAGCGGTACCTATTTATCTACGTTCACTGATGTGCTTTCGAACTGCTAGGTTGGCAGGAGCTGGGACAGAGCAACGGGAGCTCACCCCGTCATGGGGATTTGAACCACCAACCTTCCAAGAGGCTCAGTGGTTTAGACCACAGCGCCACCCGCATCTCTTGGAAAGATGAAGCACATGTTGCATAACTTCTATCCAGGATCATCCATGTTTACTTTCTCTT
Source organism: Podarcis bocagei (assembly GCF_964188305.1). NCBI lineage: Eukaryota > Metazoa > Chordata > Lepidosauria > Squamata > Lacertidae > Podarcis > Podarcis bocagei. The sequence continues at coordinate 27,071,653 of NC_138136.1, forward strand.
TCTTCTCCAAATTATACTGCATACGTTTGTTATGCTGGAGACACCTGGGAAGATTGATAGTGTGCTCAGAAAGACAGTTTCCACCCCCCTCCAGTTTGCGAATGTCAGATAAGCAATGAATATTAATACTTTTTTCATGCAACAATGTTAGCATTTCATTAATTTCAACTCAAATAGTCCATTATATCATTTGATAGGGAAGCGATCTCTCGTGGGTCATCTATCCTATCCCCCTATGGCAGAATAATTTGATTGCTATTGAACTTTTTAAATTGATGGGTGTCAGGAGTAACCTTGAAAACGTATGAACTGATAGCAGTTGTGCAGCTGCTCCTGGCAACTCTTTGCTGCGTTGCCAAACAATTCCTAATTGCCCTCCCCCTAGAATTTTCCATCTTAATTACATCCCTAGAAATTCTCTTTTTGTTGCCACTGCCTCACACAAGTAATTGATCTCTGATTGATCTTTATTTATTTATTTGTCTTAATTTAAATCTCTAATGCCTTGATAAGATTTTCAAATGGATTCATAAGCAATTAAGGTGAGAAAGCCTTAATTGTGGCCTTGCGGATAAGATCATGAGCTATGAGCTAATAAGTCCTGGTTTCAAATCTCCGTCCATCAACTAGTTTGCTGGGAAAGCAATATGAGGGGGCTTAGGCAAGCTGACCCGGACCAGTCTGTATTATAAATTGCAAGAAAAAACAGAAACCTAGAATTATACAGTTGGAAGGGACCACAAAGGCCATCAAGTCCAACCCCCTGGGATGCAGGAATCTTTTGCCCAATGTGGGGCTCAAAACCATGGCCCTGAGATTAAGAGTCTCATGCCCTACTGACCTTTACTTATCAATGCTGATTTGGCATTCATAAATTAGAGAAAAGGGGAATCATTCAGTCAGTGTAGTACAGTGGGTGGAGTAGACAAGGGTGGAATCTAAACACACGCCAAAAAAAAAAAACCCAAAACCCCACTGTGAAAATGCTATTTTTAAAAAACGTTTTGAAAAATACATTGAATTTGCCATAGCTCACTGTCGCCATCTAGTGTCACATTTGTGTTTTGCACTTTACAACACATTTAAAACGTTTAATTTGCCGCTATATAGCTGAGTGCTAGTTCTGAGTTCTGCACATGGCCATGAACCTCACTGGTCGACCACCAGTCCTCGACCTAATCTACTTCACCTGGATGCTAAGAGTCTGTGTATGGTGGTTGTGAGGCTCATGAATGTTGCAGATATTAATATTTGCACAGCGACTGGAAGCGTAAGAACTTACTCCCATCAAATATACATCCAAAAAAGCCATACAATGTCTTGTGCTGTCCAACACAGGCTCAGCATCTCAGAAAATATGAAATAATCCAAACAGACCTAGAAGCAGAGGTCAGTCTCTCCCCACAGCCTGCATTCCTGCCTCCATTGGCCTTAGGCTGTTTATTCTCCCTTCAGGAGAGCTTCATTTACATCCTCACTCCATGGAGTTTGGGAGAGGGGGGCAGAGAAACAGCCATCACTCTTCCAAGATGGCGAATTTGCAACTCCATACCTTCATCACATGATCAAAGTTTCTTTCTCAGCACAGAGTAGAAAACTATCAACAGTTATTCATTAACCCATTAAGGAGCTCAGAGTCCTTTAGAAAACAACACTGGGAAATGCTAGCAACCCATCTGCAATTTTCTATTTTAAACCTTCATTAATACACATACGGTACATTTTTCATTTCTGTGTGAATTAAATCGCATATACAGTGGTACCTCGGGTTAGATACACTTCAGGTTGCATACGCTTCAGGTTACAGACTCCGCTAACCCAGAAATATTACCTCGGGTTAAGAACTTTGCTTCAGGATGAGAACAGAAATCGTGCTCCGGCGGCACGGCAGCAGCAGGAGGCCCCATTAGCTAAAGTGGTGCTTCAGGTTAAGAACAGTTCCAGGTTAAGAACGGACCTCTGGAATGAATTAAGTACTTAACCTGAGGTACCCCTGTACTTAACAATGAATACCACCTTGAACTCTTTGGGGGAACAGAAGACAAGATATAAATGTAATAAATAACTAAAATCTGTTGCATCGGCTGCGAAAGTGATGCAGTTTCCTGCTGGAAAAGCAGCCCATAAACTAAGCAATTGATTAAGTACATTTATGAAGGAAAGAAAGGATGACCTCACAAAGGCCTTGTGTCACCAATACAAGGGATGATGCAGAATCTGTTCTTTCCGGGGCCCTGTAGGTTCAGGCTGGCATCAAATAACTGCAGCTAGTGCGGAATCACTGGGGAACTGCTTCAGGGCCACGCCACCCCCCAAATTCTTCACAAAGCAGTAATGAAACATGAAAATGTTCATGAAACTCAGTCGTTTGGAAAATACAGAACGATCTGAAATAACAATCACTAAAGACAATGCTATCTAATTTGCTCATAAAGTCCATAAAACTTGAATGATCCTTCCCTTAAAAAAACGACAACAACCCGAAAGCTGCTTCTCATGATTCTTTTATGGAGAGAAGACAGCAGTTCAAATAACATTCACATTGCACAGATAAAACGGTGGGTGACCTTGAAACTGCACTCAGAAAATGATAGCTGGGTTACCTGAGGTTAAACTTCAATGACATCAGCAGAGTTTTGTGAAGGGTGAAGATTAATTTTTGCAGTGTGTATAATAATACCAGAAGCAGAAGCCAAATGTCTACTTTTCTGCTTCCCCCACTCCCTTGTATTAATGTGATGCATTCTGGGGTTGTTTTTGAACAAAGGCCTTGAGTTGGATTTACTAGAACATATATTTTGATTTATTTCCAAGAGCATTATTTTCATGCAGCTGTTACATGTTACATTTTAAGGTTCGTATCAATATTCAGCTGCGGAGCTGGATTGCTCTCTGATTTATTTCTCAGCTAATGGTAGGATTTTAATGAAAATGGGACACTTTGGCAATTTAGAATATTCCTGTACTCTGGTTGGTGATTGCTCTCCCCTACCTTCCTTTGCAGCTGTCTGGATTCAAAAGCAATTGAGGTTCAGGGAATCTGCAGCAGGTTGATTTAAATGCAGAAAGCTCCTCCAACTTCATATTAACAACTTTAGTTAGAAAGTGATATGTGTCTTTGGGGTTTGCCTGTGGCAGAATAATCTAAGGCTGAGTGAGGGACTACAAGATTTAAAATGCAAGAGCTTTTCATAATTGCAAAGGCCAGGAACGGGTAAGTCTCTGAAATTGAATTTCTTACTCTAGCTCAGAACTGTTTTTATCACTAAACTCATAATTGTGATTATTAACTTGCAACTCACTCCTGCTCCAGCGATTTAGGAAGAATCAATAATGAAATTGTGGCGTACAAGGGAGCTGGTTTGTTGAGATTATGATAAACTGACCAAGTTCAAGTAGGCTCCTTCTGGAACATTGCAGATCATTTATATGTGTCCAGCACAACCGTAAGATATCAACACAGGAAACTGCCTATCTATTTCTGCATTGCCCTTATGCTGACAGGCAGCAGTTCTTTAGAGTTTCTGACAGAGGCTGTTGCCAGGAATTAAACCTAGGACGCCATGCATGTGCTCTGCCACTAAGCTATGGCAGTTTCCCAGTGTAGGAAGTTGCCTCAAGAATCATTAATAGGGTTGCCATATATCTAGAAGTAAAATTCAGGACACAAAAGTTGTTGAGCTTTCTTTAGGAAATGAAACTCAAAGTTGTTGAGCTTTTTCCAGACATTTTGCCAATTTCCCAAAAATCCATACGTATGGCAAGCCTACTCATTAAGGGAACATTTCCAGGTGCAGCATAAAGTGGTTCTGCTACCATAAAGGTTTCAGCAAGAAAGCAGAGGAGGAGCAAGAGAGGGATCCGGTTAGGAAAGAAAAAGCAAGGGCTTGGAGGAGTTGCTACAATTTTGCATAGGGGAACAGCAATTTTGCATTAATGTTTACCATTAAACACTGGAGCAGGTGCTACTTAAATGGGACAATTTGCTGGAATCCTATACACATTTTCTTGGGAGTAAGTCCCATTGAATCAACATAATAGGCAAACAGAGGATTGCACTGTGAATGGTAAGAAATTGCTACAAGTGGAGTATTGGGGGAATCAACCCATAATCTGTAAGAGTGGCCATTAAGGCAGTTCTCTGCACATCCAGAACATAACCTAAAATGGTATTGCAATGTGCAGATGCTATCCCTATAAGGGCAACCCACTTGTTTACACTTGCATGAGACTTTGAGTACATGCAGCTTTTGGAAGAAGAAGGAGAAGGAGGAGGAGAAGGAGAAGGAGAAGAAGCAGCAGCAGCATTTGGATTTGATATCCTGTTTATCAATCCCCAAAGGAGTCTCAAAGTGACTAACAATCTCCTTTCCCTTCCTCCCCCACAACAAACACTCTGTGAGGTGAGTGAGACTTCAGAGAAGGGTGACTGGCCCAAGGTCACCCAGCAGCTGCATGTGGAGGAGCGGGGAAGCGAACCCAGTTCACCAGATTACAAGTCCACTGCTCTTAACCACTACACCACACAATTAGTGTGTTGGCTACAAGCAAAGTTAAACAGAGTACAGTCATACCTTGGGTTACAGCCGCTTCAGGTTGCGTTTTTTCGGGTTACTGACCGCCGAAACCCGGAAGTACTGGAATGGGTTACTTCCGGGTTTCGGCAGTCGCACATGCGCAGAAGTGCTAAATCACGCTTTGCGCATGCACAGAAGTGCCAAATCGCAACCCGTGCATGCGCAGACGTGGGTTGCGAACGCTGCGGGTTGCGAACGTGCATCCCACATGGATCACGTTCGCAACCCGAGCATCCACTGTACATGAGAAATTCTGCTTGGAGACAGGAAAGCCTAGCAACAGGTGGTGATTGGCTAGTTCTCCCTTATGACAAGTATGACAGCAGTTTGTGGTTGGAGTGTTGAGTTTGGAATAGGAGTTTGAATCTCATCTGTGTATATATAGTGACTTGTACAAAGCTGTGCTTTATTCTGCTGTATATAATAAAACTAAATAAAAATCAAGTTACTAGTCAGCAAGTTCTGTTCCTGGTCGTCGTCCTGGAATTCACTGATTTGGCAGCTGGTAGCAAGAGTTATGGTTAAGTTCCATCAACAACTTAAATGTGTTTTGAATCGGCCCATTATGTTACATTTACAAGAAAATAGTCAAAATGCACTATTCCAAATGCTATAGTGGTATCTCTACAGTCATAGCTACAGGATATAGCACACTTAATTTTGAAGGTTTGGATAGTATCCACCTACTGATTATACTTGCTGTTTTAAAATACACATATCAATGACACACAGACTTGCCATCAATATATGCTGAATCATTTTGGTGAATGCCGTTGGTCGCTACTTCTTAATACATAGAAGTAACTTTGCAGCTCATGCTTAATGAATAACGAGTGGTCATGCAAACTGAATGCTGATAAGAAGTGCTAAATCAAGCTGAAAGAGAGATTTTTATCAGTCATATCTATGAAGATAAAATGCCTTATATGCCAGACTGACAGGTATGAGATTTAGGCATAAACTGAGTTGCCGTTAATTATGCCTGCTGATAATATGGCTCGGTAGGAGCTATCTACTATTGACAGTGAGTTCCTCATCACAAATAATCTGTCATTAACACATGCAATTTTCAGGTTTCCGTAACACAGTTGTGGAAGATCAGATGTTTGATCCAGAGTCACTTGTGCACAGCATTCTAAACGGTGTCACATTTTCTGATATGCACACACTTCTGATAATAGCCCCAGCCTGATCTTCAATCTTCTCAGAGATGTGTATTGTTGGTTTTTTTAAAAAAATCAACTGAGTGTATTTTAAATTTTATAAAACTTTAACTCATTCTGAGCCCTTGGGACAGTGTGGAAGACAGAGCAAGCAAGCTACAGTGCAGTCCTATACATGTCAGAAATCAACCCCACAGAATTCAAGTACAGTGGTATCTCGGTTCCCGAACGCAATCCGTTCCAGAAGACCGTTCAACTTCCAAAATGTTCGAAAACCAAAGCGTAAAGGGCTGGCTACAAGTTCAATTGGAAAAATTGAAAAACACGCAGCGTAAGCCGTTCGACTTCTGAGGCGCGTTTGAAAATGGAAACAATTACTTCTGTGTTTTTGGCATTCGAAAACCAAAACGTTAAACTTCTGAGACGCTCAAATCCCAGGTTCCACTGTATGCAGTAAGCCTACTTAGGCTGCAGTCCTTAATACTCAGGCAGCACGACCGTAACCATGTTTACTTAGAAGTCCCAAGGGCTTATTTCCAGGTAAGTGGGGTTAGGTGGCGAAAGCAGTGGGGCTGAGGCAGCCGTTTCACCCCACCCCATATGTGGGCCAGCTCTGCTTCTGAATACCAGTTCTGAAAACCAGAGGGTTTTCCCTCAGGCATCTGGTTGGCCACTGTGAGAAGAGGATGCTGGACTAGACGGGCCTGATCCAGCAACCTCGTCTCATATTCTTAGTTCTTTCAGCACCATCTGTGAAAGAAAATAATTGCAGCATGAACCGTCCCTTTTGACGGTTAGTCCTCATATATGTTTATAAACTAATAATAATAATAATAATAATAGTAATAATAATAATAATAATAAATAATTCATTTATACTCACCCATCTGGTTGGGTTTCCCCAGCCACTCTGGGTGGCTTCCAACAAAATACAATAACCTATTAAACATTAAAAGCTTCCCTAAACAGGGCTGCCTTCAGATGTCTTCTAAAAGTTTGGTAGTTATTTTTCTCTTTGACATCTGGTGGGAGGGCATTCCACAGGGCAGGTGCCACTACCGAGAAGGCCCTCTGCCTGGTTCCCTGTAATTTGGCTTCTCGCAATGAGGGAACCGCCAGAAGGCCCTCGGTGCTGGGCCTCAGTGTCCGGGCTGAACGATGGAGGTGGAGACGCTCCTTCAGGTATACTGGACTGAGGCCGTTTAGGGCTTTAAAGGTCAGCACCAACACTTCGAATTGTGCACAGAAATGTACTGGGAGCCAGTTTAGGTCTTTCAAGACTGGTGTTATATGGTGTCGGCGACCGTTCCCAGTCACCAGTCTAGCTGCCGCATTCTGGATTAGTTGTAGTTTCCGGGTCACCTTCAAAAGTAGCCCCATATACAGCACATTGCAGTAGTCAAAGTGAGAGATAACTAGAGCATGCACCACTCTGACGAGACAGTCCGCAGGCAGATAGGGTCTCAGCCTACGTACCAGATGGAGCTGGTAAACAGCTGCCCTGGACACAGATTTGACCTGTGCCTCCATGGACAGCTGTGAGTCCAAAATGACTCCCAGGCTGTGCACCTGGTCCTTCAGGGGCACAGTTACCCCATTCAGGACCAGGGAGTCCTCCACACCCGCCTGTCTCCTGTCCCCCCAAAACAGTACTTCTGTCGTGTCAGGATTCAACCTCAATCTGTTAGCCACCATCCATCCTCCAACTGCCTCCAGACACTCACACAGGACCTTCATCATTTCCTCAGCGGCAATGATTTGACTTTCAAAAGGCCTCCTTGTGCATTTTGACCTACTGGAACTGCTGTGATATTGCCGCCATTTCTTCTTAGTTCATAAAGGAGGTTCATAAAAGCCGATTTATTAATAAAAATGTTTGTTTGGGAATAATAGCCTAGGAACTCTATAATTTCTCCCCTTTTCTCTTTTAATGAGCATTGCTTGGCAGCCCGGCATCGAGAAATAATCAAAGACAAAGTGCCTGCTCGGGCTCAGGTATATACGCGCATTAATGCGCAGCTCAGTGGGTGGTTGTGAGAGAAGGAGCAATTAATAATGCATAGTGTTCGGCATAATCCAAAGCTTTGTATGTTTGTGTGTGGAGAATGCATAACTATAAAGATCTATGTGTGTGTGCGAGAGTAAGAAAGTGTGTGTGCAAGAGGCCTCTCTATCTCTCACACAAATACAAAGGTTTTGTGTGTGAGAGATGGAGAAAGAAAGGTATCCGTGTATAACATGCACATACAAACACTTTTAAGTCTCTCTCTTTCTCTCTCGCTTACAGACAGGTACAGTGCCGGATTACGTATAAGCTAAACAAGCTATAGTTTAGGGCCCCTTCTCTTAGGGGCCTCAAAAAAATTTAAAGGGAAAAAAACTGGATGTACATTTTCAAAAATATAAGATAAAAATAAAATAAAATAAAACCTACATACAGCAACAGTGTTTTGTGTTGGCTAGGCTCCTATGATGTAAGTAATGGGCCCCGCCTGCTAGCCTGCTCCCTAAAATATCACTGGTTTGCTCATTTCTATGCGTGCCTATAGGGTGCCTACATTCTACATGTGCAAATGGCTTTAGATACCTATTAGGTCCATAAATTACCATATAGCGTATATTCAACACAAAAACAGCGACAATTTGTTGTTGACAAAGGACAGCTGGACATATAAAGGGCCCCATTACCTTTAGTAGATTAGGGCCTCATCAAACCTAAATCCAGCCGGACAGGTATGCAGTGCTTCCCCACCACCAAAAAAAATATGTTTAGGGGTACTCTCATTTTCCTACTCATATTGAAATACTGCCCCTCAATGAGGCCAAACTTAGATTCACAAAATGTTTAGGGGTATGCGTACCCCTGTGTCCCCCCCGAAAGAAAGCACTGCAGGTATGTATTCTCCACATACAAACATAAGAAGCTTGTGAACATAAGAAGCTTGTGTTTGTGAGAGAGAGGTGTGGGGAGAGATCTGTCTGTCTGTCTCTTTCACCAATACCACCATTGGTAATAGCAAATTAAGCTCTGAAATATAGCAGAAATTCTGAGGCACCAGGTAAGGAAGAGAATGAAGCACTTGTCAGATTCAGAACACCATGATTATTGGAAAAATCCAAGCACTTTATCAGCCACCAGCTGTTCTTAGAACAAAGGACAATATAATAAAAGGGAGAGGAATATAACAGAACAGAACCGTCTCTTCCACAACCTGACATGTCAAATCAGTTCAGGATTTTTATTTCTTTTTTTAAAAAAATTCTCTCCAGGTAAAAATTATCTTTTGGGGATGGGGATAAAGCTCTGATAATTAGGAACTACTGCCTACACCTTGCTGAGTGGGGAACAGAGGTCGCCACAGCCATCCTGCTTTTTTCAAAAGTGAATTGGGAAACTGCCAGCAAACTCCCTCCTGTCACATGAGGGTCAACCCATTCCTCCTAAAATTCTGTTTTTGCAAACTTTGGATCAAATTGCTAGAGCCTCTGGCCTGGGTGATGAGATACTGTAGTGTCCTGAAGCAACCAGCCAACTTCCATGTTTCCAAAGGAAAAAGGGTTTATTTTAAGATGGTAATGGTTCAGAATGGGGATGGGGAGCTTATCAGAAGAGTTCAATATAAAATAAATAATATTAAATAATAAAACATATAACTTCAGCATAATGCATACTTTGCATAATTTACAAATCTTTATTCTTCCCCTGTCAGCCCAACCTACAAGGATTCCCTTTTCTCATGGAGAAAATTTCCATCTGTACAACAGTCTTTTTGAGAGGTGGTAACTAGAACTGCTGTATTCCAATTGTGGCCCCATCATGTATTTGTTTTCCTAATAATTCCTAGCATTCAACATTTCCATTGAATGACCTGCACAGCTTCAAGGTCTCTTCTCAGGGGATGGGGGAATCTGCCAGTGTTATTTTCTCCCAGCTTTTCATTTTTTCAGTCTTCAGTTCTTCATATTTCCACATCAGTTCACCATTTATTTATTTTTTAAAAAGTCCTCATGAAAACTAATCAGCATTTTTGTGTGAATTTCACCTAATATACACATGCATGTATGCAATTTTCTTTAATATACACATTTTTTGCAAATTAATTTCCCCTGATAGAATGTGTTTAATGTTACTTTTTCTATTGGATGGTGCCTCATAAGCCTCCTCCTGGCAATTCCTGCAGTCAAGCTAGCTTTACCCCCCAAGGCGCACTCCATTGTCTCTCGAGAGACAGATGGATGGCAACAATTTACCCGAGTATATGCATTTTTGTACACATTACTTAGATGGAGAACTGCATTGCAAAATTCAGTTTCAGAGGATGGCTGCATTTCATTTTCCGTATTGTTTCAGAAAGTAGACTGGCCTTTAAATACAAACTGAATCAAGTTTCTCCCCCGTCCCGAGTCTCTCTCCTGTTCAGCACTAATTCAGATCCCATCAGTATATAGGTGAAGTCAATACTTTTTGCCCCAGGTTGTTTCTATTTATTCTTGCCTCAATCAGCCATTGCCCATTCACCTAGTTTGGAGTTCCCTTTCTGTGCAGTCTACTTGCATTTCCAGTACTCTGAATTTAAGCTTATGGCTTCATAGTCTTTAGGGTGCTACATGATTTGTTTTTACTGCTACAGATCGACGCAGTTAGTCCTCTAGGAACGCAAAGTGCATTTTTATTTATCCAAAATGTTTCTCACCTGTGTGACAAAACAATTTGGGGCTTTCCAAATACAATAAAATCAACAACTAACATATTTTCCACATTGGAAGAGAGTAATCTCATCAGTTAACATTGCCACTCGATACAACAAGGTGGTGAAGGTTATCTAGGAAATTAAAATATTTTCCTTTGAACATGTCATCTGTACTCTTCCTATCCTTTTACCAAGCACGCTGCTTGTGGCGCAGGGGGTGGCGTCTGTGGAGAGAGAGAAAGAAGACCCCCTCCCTTCCTGATATTCCCCTTGGCAACTACTTAGAAGAGGCTCTTTGAAGATTTTCCATTTTGAATAATTTGACTTAATGGGGATTTTAAAGCATAGGGACATTTTTATGATCTGAAAAGTGTCTGAACCTTTTTGGAACTGAAAGCATGTTAACTTATCCCACGAGGATGAAAACTGGGAAGAGTTCCTGCTTGAGAGAAGAAGTCTTTCAAGTGGGAGTACTGGTTGCAATGTCAAAGGCAAACTCACCCTGTAATCTGTTTCCCAGTGTGAAGGGTTCGGAAAACAACACACAGCTATCTCACACCAAATGGAAGGTTTAGGATTGGGGGGGGGGGAGAGAGAGAGAGAGAGAGAGAGAGAGAGAGAGAGAGATGAGCCAAAAGAGAAGATTATCTTCTCCTTCTCCTCTCCAGTATGTTGGTAAGAAGAAAAACCACTGCTTTATATAAAGTGTTTTGATAAACTATGCTTATGTTGCATTTTAATTGTATCTTATCATTTTTATTGCATGGCCTTATATACCTATAGTGATAAAGTTCAATAAAATAAACCTAGCTGTCTGGGCATTTATTTATCCATTTAAAACCTTGCTATACCATCCTTCCCACTAGTTTTGTCCATAAGTAAGGTAAAGGTAAAGGTACCCCCTGACCATTAGGTCCAGTCACGGACGACTCTGGGGTTGTGGCACTCATCTCGCTCTATAGGCCGAGGGAGCTGCCGTTTGCCGGCAGACAGCTTCCGGGTCATGTGGCCAGCATGATTAAGCCGCTTCTGGCGAACCAGAGCAGCACATGGAAACACAGTTTCCGCCAGAGCGGTACTTATTTATCTACTTGCACTTTGACATGCTTTCAAACTGCTAGGTTGGCAGGAGCTGGGACTGAACAATGGGAGCTCACCTCGTTGTGGGGATTCGAACAGCCGACTTTCTGATCGGCAAGCCCTAGGCTCTGTGGTTTAACCCACAACGCCACTCGCGTCCCTTTTGTCCATAAGTAGCTTGCAACAAAAGGTTAAAAGCACAACCAATCACCTCATAATGTATACAGCATGAATGTCTCACATCAAATGCAACTGATCTGTAGAAAAACTCTACAGCCTGAAAATAGAGACAATGCATGTACTTTTGTAACCTAATAAAACATTTTATAAAAACTATTTTTTAAACAACCACCACCACAACAATAGATCAGATACAGAAGCCATAAAGCAGCATAAAAAGTGTTGGAAGTCAGAAAATTAAATGCTGCTCAAAGCATGGCACACAGAAAAGGTAGCACTCTAGAAAACCTGAGAAATGTCCTGGGGAGTGTATTAAAGTCTTGATGCAACCAATGAAAAGGCCCTGTCCTTGGTAGTTTTGCATTCATCTCTGAAGGTAGAGGATTCCTGGAGTAAGTATTCAGAAAACCCCTCTGCTTTGTATGGGGAGTGAGAGATAAGTACAGGCTGCTTCCATAGGAGGAAACTCTAAGCCGCCTCCGAGAGAGAAGTTCAGCTCTGCCCTCCACAGCCAGCGAGTGAGGCACCCTTTTTTGGGGGGGGGGGACCTTAGACACAGAGGCAGTCTCTCTCTGCTTCCAAGTCCAAGTCCCTTCCCACGGAAAAGGGTCCTTCACTGGCTGTGAAGAGGAGGAAGAAGAGGAGCCACTGCTGGCTGCTGCAACATTGGCGTGCGACATCACACTCACAAATTTGACATCACATGCTCTATGTGAAGGTGTGTGTGTGTGTGTGTGTGTGTGTGTGAGAGAGAGAGAGAGAGAGAGAGAGAGAGAGAGAGAGAGAGAGACGTCACATGTCTGTGTTTGATGGCAGGCACCCACAATCCTGAGGGCGAGATGGCACTACTGGCTGCTTTGAAGGTCCAGAAGCCTTGCTTGAAACCTCTACCCTTTGTAGCCGTTAGGAAATTTCCTCACCCTTTGTGAATCTACTGATGGCCATAACTAGAATGGCACCATGATTTGTGGGGAGTGGAACTATTTGTTCAGCTTCACAGAGCAAATTCTTGGGCACCCACTATTTTGATGTTAGGAGCTCTCTCACAGCCCACTGAACCACTTCTTATGGCTTCAGAACAACAGCAGTGGGAGTAGAGGCAGAACTTTGGACAGCCATCTTAAGCTTACTTACTAGGAAATAAGCCTCATGGGAAACAATGGGATTTGTTTTATGGATATTTTATGATGGATATTTTATGAATAAATCACTTAGTTTTTCAGAAACCACCACAGAATATACAATCTGCTTCCTTTTAGATCCCCTTCTGCCTCCCTTTCCATTCCAGTTTTGCAGAAGCCATGCAAGACAATGAATCAATAATACAGGGTAGAATTATGTCACCTAACCGGCGTTATGTTGCTGGATATTAGTTGGGAAAGCAGACACACATGTCACCACCTTGTATTTTGTTAGAAGTGGATGGAAGCAGAGTGGCACGCATGTGCATCCTATGCATGTCGGTTCAGACATGTAACTACAAGGAACTGATTTTGACAGCCACGGCTGCACCCCTTAGCAAAGGGCAAATGTAGCTTTGGTTGATTCAGACATGATGTACTTTGATGAGTCCTCTTGAGAGAGGAAGCACTGGCAAGCGGGCTTCACATTGCTAGGATCAGACAGCAGCCTGTCAGACAGAGTTCAGGCACAATGGTGTTATCTTTGCTACTTTCCACTGAATCAGCTTAACAGTCTTCTGACCCTGATTTTGTGTGTGGGTGTCTTTGGTAGTCTGTATCCCATTGATCATCCAAGGTTGGAGGAAGTGGAAGCTGTGAGGGTCTGCTATTGTGCTGTCTCCTATTGTGCTGTCTCCATTTTATAAGGCAAAGCGGGAGAGTAAACTCTAGCCATTTCTCCTAGTGTCTGGTAAACTAGGGAAGAAGAGGAGTTTGGATTTGATATCCCACTTTATCACTACCCAAAGGAGTCTCAAAGTGGCTAACAATCTCCTTTCCCTTCCTCCCCAACAACAAACACTCTGTGAGGTGAGTGAGGCTGAGAGACTTCAGAGAAGTGTGACTGGCCCAAGGTCACCCAGCAGCTGCATGTGGAGGAGCGGGGAAGCGAACTCGGTTCACCAGATTAAGAGTCCATCCCTCTTAACCACTACACCACACTGGGAAAGCTTTGGAGGCAGGGGTTTTATTCTACGAGATCCAAAGGGGAGAGTTTCTAAAACTGAGCGTTCTTGCCTGCCTGGAATGTGTCGGACAGAGGTTTTTGTTTTTCCAGATGAAGGATAGAGAAGGATGGTTGAGTGTGAAGGAATTAGCCTGCTATATTCATGTTTCTTGCTCTGCCCAGTTTGCCTCTGTCTCCACCCACCACTAGCATTTGGCCCTTGGAGACGGGGCGGCATCTGAGCCACCAATGCTTGCTGGGAAAGAGAGGATGTGGAGGTGGGGAAGCAAGGGGAGGATGTGGGGGTGAGGAAGCAAGGAGGTCAGTGCAGTGCAAAGACAGGCATCAAGCACAACTCTGTATATGAAATAAGAGCATATTGTACACTAAATATCTCAACGCAACACGTACTATGACTCAGAATAATGTGAGCTTAAAGAATATATACCGCATTTTTTGCTCTATAAGACTCACTTTTTCCCTCCCAAAAAGTAAGGGGAAATGTGTGTGCGTCTTATGGAGCGAATACAGGCTGCACAGCTATCCCAGAAGCCAGAACAGCAAGAGGGATCGCTGCGCAGCGATCCCTCTTGCTGTTCTGGCTTCTGAGATTCAGAATATTGTTTTCTGAAATTCAGAATATTGTTTTCCTCCTCCAAAAACTAGGTGCATCTTATGGTCTGGTGCGTCTTATAGAGCGAAAAATATGGTATGTATACAGTCTCAGATCAATCTTGAAGCGGTATATAGAAACTTACAGATTAATTTCCACCGTCACCAGGTTCAAGGTTTCAGCTGTAATGTACTGAAGACCAGAGTGCAGATTCCCTGTGTTCAATCTTGTGGTTGAGAAACTGTGTACGAGGAGGACTCTGACAGCGAGACATCCTCTGGGTGAAATCTCTGTTTCGTCACCCTTCTTCAGGTCGGTTCAAGTACACTGATGAACAGGCAAGTTAATGCTCAACAACTAGGTCAGCTCCTGCCTTGCGTGGGCGCTCAGCTCCTGGTAAAATATCACTATTTTTTAAAGGTTACTGATTCACTTATATGCCACCACCTTTCCTCCAAGGAGCTCAAGAGAGTGAATATACTTCCCCCTTTTATCCCCTAGAGTAGGTCAGGGTGTGAGAGAGTACTGACCCAAGGTCAACATCGAGGGAGGGGATGGTCAGGCATTTGCAGAGGGCCCACACCTCAGCAGGAGTCCACTGAGAGGAGCCCCTGGGCCTGTTCAGTATCACAACCTGCTTGCTTGCTTGCTTGCTTGGCTGCCCAGCTCTCTCTTCGTTCCACCCAACAGACAGAGGAATAATAGATGCTGCTGTCTGGTTGCTTGCTGGCTCCCGGACTGGCAGGCCAGCAAGCAGCCTCCATGATGATCGAGAGGAGAAGCAGCTGGAGCTGGTGATAATGGCAGTGAGGAAGTCGACTCACTGAAGGGGTCCCATGGAAGGGTGCCTTGCCCTCCAAAGCCTGGAGCCAGCACTGCTGGTGGCTGTCTTTCTGTCAAGAAAAGTGGCTCTTTGAGGCTTTGGCATGTCCTGGTCACCATTGGAGGAACAAATGGATGCAGATGGACAACTGGCTGCGTCAAGAAACTCTTTGTTCCAAGCATCTGGATTTGAAATACGTATAGATTACAAGATCTATTTGAAATATGTCTTGAGTCACACCCACATGCCAGCATCAGGGCTGGCACCAGAATTTGGCCCTGTCTACAGAGCGTTATTAAGATGTTTTGCTCTTAAAAAAATGCAGTTTCCAGAGTTTTGACACAGATTTGGGGATTCACAGCCAGCTTGTATGTTTGTTCTTGATCAGCTATAAAACTATTCAGTTTGTACCTTTGTAAATAGATGTAATTATTGTGACACCACAAGACTCTCCCCCAAGTATTTCAAATGACATTGACTTCATAAATGCTGCCCTGAACTTCCCACCTTTCCAGGAATGAGAAGGATAAGTACGAAACTGCATACAAGGTTATCCTAATCAGACCGACGTCATTCATTGTGAAGCCCTATCATTATGCACAGGGAAAAGTCTACAATACAGATCTCTTTTCTGCAAGGCTCCGAGCTTTCCTCTGTTCTTTCAGCGCTTTAAACCATGCATCTGAAAACTCTGGTGCTTGTTCTCGGAGCACTTGGGGCAAGCCTGCGGGTAGCAGTTCAGCATTAATGAAGGTCTGCATGGCTTCTACCAATAAGTCCTTGGGAGAGAGAATTTTGATTAGAACATTATGTTGACTCTGTTAAAAGGCCGATAGTGTTATCACCACCATCATATGGCAGTGCTCATTAATAACTAAACTTCCACAATGGAGCTCACTTGGCGGAGTTGCTTTTTAAGTGTCTTTTAGAGCAAGCCAAGTTAACTCTGCACAAACATGGGTTCTTAGATGTAGGAGGGCCTTAGAGTAAGTTGCTCACCTTGGAACATGAGAAGGAAGCAAGATCTGGTGCTCCTACTTAGCACTCTACATGAGACGGTTCTTTGAGAAAGTCCAGCAGAATGCTGCAGCTTTGTTATTGAGCCATGTCAGAGTCATATCACGTATATTTTTGCAGTTAGCACTGGCTGCCCATCTGCTTCTAAGCCCTCCTCAAGGTATTTATCCTGACTTATGAGGCCAAAGGACCTGACGTAATGTCTCTCTTGTGTCAGCCCAGCCGTTAGGATCTGCCTAAGGTGCAGGGACCCAAGTTAGGGTCTTCTTGGTTGTAGCATCTTCTTTACAGAACTGCTTATGGAGGTACGTCAGGCATAATCTTTATTTTAGTTTCTCTGGGCCTTTTTGGTTTTGTTTTAGGGAAGTATTTGAGACCAATAGATGATTGTCATATCTTACTGCTACATGGAGCTTACAAATTCTTTTTTGAGATTTAATAGTACAGTGGTACCTCAGGTTACATACACTTCAGGTTACATACACTTCAGGTTACAGACTCCGATAACCCAGAAATATTACCTCGGGTTAAGAACTTTGCTTCAGGATGAGAATAGAAATCGTGCTCCGGCGGCGCAGCGGCAGCAGGAGGCCCCATTAGCTAAAGTGGTGCTTCAGGTTAAGAACAGTTTCAGGTTAATAATGGACCTCTGGAATGAATTAAGTACTTAACCCGAGGTACCAATGTACAGTCATAGCCTGGAAGTCGAATGCCTTGCCAGTTGAACATTTTGGCTCCCAAACATTGCAAACCCAGAAGTGATTGTTCTGGTTTGCAAACATTCTTTGGAACCTGAATGTCCGTCGCAGCCTCGCCTTGTTTCCCCAAAGTTTTGGAAGTCGAACAGACTTCCGGAACGGATTCCATTCGACTTCCGAAGTACCAGAACTACTTTATATTAAGTGCCCTTGTTTTTTAATGACCTTATCTGCAAACTGCTCTGCAATTTCTTATGAAGAGCAGTAAATAAATAAGTAAAATAATTGGGGGCACTCTCCTACTATCCTTTATTGATTTTGGGGTTTAGAATGTGTTTTTAACTGTGGTTTTTATACAGTTAAAACTGGTGAAGGATGGGTAAAGAATACAAATAACAAAAACAAAAACAATGAAACTATTGTTAGTGATAATTTCAGACCCATGTTCTGAAATGGGTGTACAAACCATAGTTTGGAGGCACTAGGCGGAATTGGCATGCAAGTGGAGAATAACGTGGAAAGGGACTTGTAAGTACATGACATGTTCCTGAACCCAGTGGTGCAGCTATGTAATTTTAGACCCTGGATTTAGTGGTCTCACATGGACAACTCCACTCCACACAGTCATGTGAATCCCTTCAGTTGTGAAACACACAGTTAACATTTCTCTTCATGCCCCCCCCCCCCAAATGTGGCCATTCCATGCTTTACAATTGTTTCATTGTTTCTGAAATGTTAGAGGGGCAAAAAAAGGGCTTGTCAGCATTGATAAAAAGTAAAAACTCTGGGCATGTACATTTTTTCATCTTTAACTCACATAAATCATAGCACCTTGGGAACTAAAGAGGGTCTGCTTCTGCTGCCCTCGTTCTAAACACATTTACCTGTGAATAAGCACCATTTAGTTGTAGAAAAGGATAATATAAAAATATTAACATGAGATTCTGCAACCATGTGTATGCCCATTATGTTACATGCTATAATTTAAAAACAAAAACAAATACAAAAGAAAATGCCGCACCAACCAACATCAGTCCTGGTGAGCTCAGTCGAGATGTTGATGCAAGACTTGTTTGCCATTGCTATCACCATCCACCACTTTTTGGGTAGTCATTTGGGGTCCTCAGAGTTGTGGGGCGCCATGGTCCAGCTCTAGCTTCTCCACAGCCTGAACCTCCAAACCATAGTTTGGAGGATTGCCTGAACTGAATTGCTGGCAATGTGTGAACTTTCCCTGAGTAGTTTGATCATCAAGCATAATTCCAAGAATATAAACATTCTTTCCACACAGTCTTGTAGTCTAAGGCATTCTTCCAAATGAAATCAGAGAATCCTGTTGTGTAAATCAGTGGAATTAAGACCAGATGCAAAAGAGGGGAGAGGGTGCCATATAACTCTTAGCAATGCTTTGGCTTCACAAACTGAAACATTTGTGAGCTGACAATAATTATGAGATGAGAGCGCCAAGCCCTATGTGGCTGGCAACGTTGACCCCACACACTTTCTGCCTCTTTGTTCTTCAGAAATGTACTTAACTGTTTTAATTGTAACTCTCACAGTGTCAAGCAGCTCAGAGTCCATCTCATTCAGATTTACATCAATCAATCAATCAATCAATCAATCAAATAAATTAGAGGAGTTGGAGTACAAACTGAGAAGATTTCCACCACTTCATTTATGTTAGCATAATAAACAAAGGGGCAGTAGCTGCCTTGGTACAATGCCTCAAAAACTCAAGAAGATAAATGTCTGTCCTGTTTTTAAATAGATGAAGAAGTCCAAAGTAGCAGACAGACACTTTTCACCACCTGGTTCAATTTTCATATCTCATAACATAATAAGAAACCTGCTGGCTCAGGGTATGTAGAATCACAGAACTGTAGAGTTGGAAGGGACCCTAGGGATCATCTAGTCCAACCCCCTGCAACGCAGGAATATGCAGCTGGTCCATACAGGCATTGAACCTGCAACCTTGGTGTTATCAGCACCATGCTCTAACCAACTGAGCTATCCAGGCTCGTGAATGGTGTCAAATGGTACAAGGCAGATTTTTTCATTTTACTTCATGGGTGTTTTGGTTGCAGAAAACAAATCAAAGATAAAATAGCGCTATTGAAACAGACCCCAAATTACCTTTGCCCAAGAGGTGGTATGCTGGTAAGACCAAACTCTCAAAAGGGGTATGCGATTATTGTAAGCTTGGGAAACACTGAGGTAGACTATATGATTGCAGGAGAGAGAGACCATTTTTGACCGCTCCTCATGTAAAAACAAAACAAAACCCTTCCTGCAAGTAAAACACTGGTGCACCAGGCAGAAAGGTGCTAGTATAGTCTACTCCAGGCATAGGCAAACTCGGCCCTCCAGATCATCCCTGACCACTGGTCCTGTTAGCTAGGGATGATGGAAATTGTAGTCCCAAAACATCTGGAGGGCCAAGTTTGCCTATGCCTGGTCTACTCCGTGCAGCGCTAGTTTAAGTGAGTTGTCATTTATGTATGGCAATGTTCAAAAATGTTATTCTCCCACCTGCAGCCTGAAGTTGTGATACAGTCAGCTTACTATTCTATGATAATTAGCTGATCTTAATAAACTGTACATTATGCTTTGTATTGCTGCTCATTGGACTCTCCTTGTGTGCATGGGAGCATGATTCTGGAAGCTCTCATAATGAACTGCAGTTCAAAATCTACTAGACCACCACTGGGCAAGGGGTGGGGAGCAGAGGCAGCAAATGAAGGGGGGAAATCTGCAAATCAATGTACTTTGGGAGCCCTAATAAAGCTCTATCCCTGAATATTATATATCCACCCATCAATGGCAGGCATACCTGCTCTCCCCCACAATCTATAAAATGGCCTCCAGATACCATAATGTTTACTGGATTATTTCCCAAGATTATCTGTTAATTTCTCAGTTGAAATGTTTTGCCACACATACTGTGTGTGAAGGCTGGAAGATCATTCTTTTCCCCCTCTTAGAGTAATGCTATTCTTACTGCTTTCAGTGAATGGTTTTTATTTGGTGGTGTAAAATTTGTGATAAGGATAATTCCGTTGGACATATTCTGGTAAAAAAGGGATGCTGTCCATATGGGAAAAAGTATACATCTGTTCTGATGCCCTTCACAATCTTATTCCCCTCTTTAATATGGATTTCCTTTAACTTTATGAGCCATGGTAGGACAACAAAATGGTTCTGTTTGAAGAACAGAGATATAGTGGTACCTCGGGTTACAGACGCTTCAGGTTACGGACTCCGCTAAGCCAGAAATAGTACCTCGGGTTAAGAAATTTACCTCAGGATGAGAACAGAAATCGCGCGGCGGCAGCAGTGGGAGGCCCCATTAGCTAAAGTGGTACCTCAGGTTAAGAACAGTTTCAGATTAAGAACGGACCTCCAGAACGAATTAAGTTCTTAACCCGAGGTACCACTGTATAATGTTAGTATTCCTTCAAATGTTTCCTGGGTACTCCTCAGCATAGATGTCAGGGCCACACTGTTCTCCATATATTCCCAAACAGGTTGGATGAGTTTCAAAGTCTGACAATCAATTTACTATATCAGGCACGCCCCACTCGTAATATTTTTCAAGTGCATATTTGAAAGTAGCTGTTCTGCAGCCTCATCTTTTCACATTACTTGTAATCCACATGTTTCAAAGGCTAACCCTGATGGATATGTTATCCCCCCCCCCCGTCAGAGGTAGTATGGGTCTGAATAACAGTTGCTGGAACCCCTCTGGGGCAGGATGAGGGTATTATTGCTCTCAGTCCCTGCTTGCAGGCTTCCTATAGGCATCTTGTTGCTGCACTAGGTGGCCAACTGACTTGATCCAGCAGGGTTTTATGTTCTTACATAGTGTATGAATAAACCAGCATCAGTGGCACAAAATTGCCACTTATCCAGTCCTGCAGCCCAGCATGGTTGAGATCCGACCCTGAGGTAGTAACACTCAGTAGGGCAGCTGGCAGTTGGGGGATCCCCCTGGCAGGACGATGGGGTTGGACTTTTCCGCCTGTCAGTTTTTGAATCCTGGCCAATTTAGCCATTGTGTGTGTGTGTGTGGCCTGGGCATTTAAGCACTGGACCTCTGTCTTTTTGTCTCAATGGCAACTTTTGAAAACTTAATTTACCTAATGAGTGTGCTGGAATCCTGCTTGCAGTTTCCCACAGGCATCTGGTTGGGCACTGTGAGAACAGCATGCTGGGATAGATAGGTCATTGGCCTGATCCAGCAGGCTCTTCTTATCTTCTTAAGACCAAAGACTGTGTTATATATACGGTAACTTCTTTGCAGTGGGCAGCTTTGGGCACAGCCAAGAAAACTTTTCTCAGCCACCACTGCTTCTGTGCATGGACAATGGGAGCAGAGTGCTGGCATCACAATACCAGCAGTTCCTGACAGCTGTCATCTAAAGTCCAGCAATATAAATCAATCTCTTCCTAGATATATTTAGAACCCTTTAAAAAGAAAATGGGAGAATCCCTTATTGTGGTTTAACAGCTTTTAAGAACACATATGCACTATTGGTAGGATGTCAGGAATAGCCCAGCTACCTTAGCAGCCTTGTACATTAGTAATCTGCAGATAAAACTGTATATTCCTCAAAGCTTTTAAGCGAGCCTCACGATAACAAGTTAATTTCCCATGGCTTATCACAATTTTCTGTTAAAGCATTAGTGGTGAGTTCTGAATCATTGACGATTGTGCCCATAATGGGACTTGCTGTTCAGAGTTGAACAACTCAATCTGAATTAAAACATAAGCCTAAGTAAGCATCACAAATGTGCTCACCCAACCTAAAGAACAATTGATGTCAAATCTGATGTGTTACCGCAAAGAAACTCTGTCAAGTACATCACCAGCGCATTACTGATTCAAAACTGCACCGTATAACACATTGCTGAACACCTAGTCGGCAACACCGGGAAGCTTCCAATATTAAGAAATAAGAGGAAGGGAGAATGCCTGCCAGTTGTGTTTGCTTTCTTAAAAATGTAATTACAGAAAGAAGGGGCTCTTTTAACCTGCTTAGTCTTATAGTGAAGATTTCATTGAAACAGGCATTTCCAGAGTTGGCCTTACTATAAAGGTACATGGTCACTTCATTTGAGGGTACGTGCCATTGTCCCATTCCCAAATTTCATGGTAATATTCAAATTGTATCTACCTTAATCACCATGGTCATGCATCTTTGTATTTAAATGTACATATTTTTAAATCAGCTGGATGGTAAGGACTGATAATGCATCAGGAACACAGTGTACAGGAGAGGGGCAATTTAACCATTTCCTCCTTGGCTGTGGTGTGAATAACCCTTTCTGAAGCTTTTGTGAGGAAATCCCCCATAGACATAAATTCCTCTGAAGGCAAATACTAGTTTCAGCAGGGAAGGGAAGCATTATATTCTTCTTCTATCCATGCTTCAATTCTGATATTTGTTAACCCCTCCCACCAGCTGATGAATCTTTTCATATATATTTTAAAAAAATGTGTTAAATGCAAAGTTGGATTTGTGTCATATCTAGTTTGGCATGCCTGAGAATTACTGTTGGATACTGAGAGGGATTATTATTCCTCTACCATTCTTTTAGTATTTCTCGTGTCCTCATTGCAGAGCTACTCTCCAAGGTTGCCTGAAGGATATGAAAAACATTGTTTTATGCAACAGTGAAGGCTCACTTTCCTTCTCAACCTTCGCCAGATTCCTCCTCAGTGACTCACTTACATTTCTTCCTTAGATTTCCACTTTTTTGATGGCTCCCCTACATTCTAGATGTTTTTCAGTTTTAGTAAAGGCCATCTCTTGTATCCACCTTTTTGCCGTAAGGCAATATTCTCCCTCGCCTCTGCAAAAGAGCCCAGAATCTTCATTCATGAATGCTGTGCTATTCATATTGCCAGTTATCTGAGACCGCGCGTTTCATTTTATATGTTGTGTGTTTTATGTATGCTTTTTATTGTGATTTTAAATTGTAAGCCACCCTGACTGATGCATGGGCACCAGAAGGGCAGCACAGATGCTTTTATATGAATGGATAGTCTATATTCACATTTCTGCAATGTTTTGCATAGTTTGATTTCTTTCTGTCTTTCTTTTACAACGTTTTGCCATAGTTGAAGTGCAGTAGCCAACTAAAAAGTTATGCTAGCACAACTTTTCAATGTGCAATGTAACTTCCCCATCCTCTCCTGCTTGTCCCTCCCCCTCCCACCCCTAAATCTTCTCTGGGGGTTCACTCAAGCCTCTAGGGGAGATTTAGTGGACAGGGGGTGCACAGGGCGAGGACAAGTTATATTACAAAGCTAGTGTAATTACATGCTGTGGGTTAAACCACAGAGCCTAGGACTTGCTGATCAGAAGGTCGGCGGTTCAAATCCCCACGACAGGGTGAGCTCCCATTGCTTGGTCCCTGCTCCTGCCAACCTAGCAGTTCGAAAGCACTTCAAAGTGCAAGTAGATAAATAGGTACCACTCTGGCGGGAAGGCAAATGGCGTTTCTGTGCGCTGCTCTGGTTCGCTAGAAGCAGCTTAGTCATGCTGGCCACATGACCCGGAAGCTGTATGCTGGCTCCCTCGGCCTATAGAGTGAGATGAGCACTGCAACCCCAGAGTCGGCCACGACTGGACCTAATGGTCAGGGTCAGGGGTCCCTTTGCCTTTACTAGTGGGCTTGCCAAGTAGAAGTGAACAGTATGTCTTAAAATAAACAAATAGACATGCAAGTTTGAATCCGGCCAAAGAGAAAAACAAAAAAAACCAGAACTGTAGAGTCCCCGCCCCTAAACTTCTTTCCCTCCTTGTAAGTCCAAACTTTTGCTTCATTTCCTGGCTTTTCGCACCTGGGGCCAGCCCTATCATTAGGCTGAGTGAGTCCCTCACCTCAGGCAGCAGATGCTGGAAGACTGCAGGTAACAGGAGCATCTCCCTAGGCTGGCTGCTGATCATCATTCCCTCTGCTGGAGGATAAAGTTGGGCTCTCCATGCAGCCTGCTTTGCACTCCCCAGCTGCCTTGCTGCCCTGAGATGTGGCAGGAGACACTGTCCCATTGCCAGTAATGAAGTAGGATGGGGCGGGGTAGAGAATATTGCCCTTTGCTCCAGGCAGCAAAACGGCTTGCACCGAAGTTCTGCAAGATCACCGTTCTGTTCGGCCCTGGCTTTTCATCAGCCTCCTTTTGCAAAGTCTTGTAAAACGTATCTAGTGTTTTATCTGCTGTGACATTCACGAGCTCGGATCACTGTTAACTTCCCAAGCCTCGTCCAAATCTTGAACATCATAATCTGGCAACATCTCCAGGGCTGCACTGTCATTTTTCCTAAAATCAATGCCGTCCAATTAATGTCAGACTACAGAAATCAAATTAATAAAATGGATGTTTGAAAGGGAGAACTCAAGCCAGCATCAGTAGGGGATTGCTATGTTGTAACCATAGAAACTGGGTTAATTTTGCAGTATAGATGGCTCCTAACCACCATTACACAGCAAGAGGTAAGGATGGGAGAGAAAATGTCAAACACTTCCCCCCATATGCAGCTGTTTCTAACTTCTCCTTTCAAGGGTCAGTGGGTGATGGAAATCCTCTATTTGTTTCTTTTCCTGAGGCAAAAATTAAACAATGAAGTAGCCAGTTCAGATCTAGAATCTTCCAAACACACACACACACACACACACACACACACACACACACACACACACACACACTATTATAAAATAGTTTTTCTATATAAAAATATATATTGCATGTGTGCATGTACATACATATGGAAGAGTAGGCTCATGTATGTGCTTCTCTATGTTTATCTATAATAGAAAATTTAGAAAAAAGGGGGGGAATCCAAACTAATTCTGAAACTCAAGATCAAAATTCAAGACTCTGAGTCGAAGTATTTATGCATATATCTTAATTTTGCTGAATCGGGGCTTTTCAGTGCTCTCGCCTTTCAAAGAATTTACACACCTATTCAATTTAGGGGAAATTCTATCGTATCTTATTAAATCATATCTCTCACGACCCCCCCAACCACTGCTGCCCCTGAGTTGGATCATTACTTTGCTTTTCTGTATAAAGTATGGATTTTGTGAGGGACAGCAGAGAAATGAAGTAAAGGGGTGCATGCATTCTGCTCTTGTACAATGAAGGTTTCAATGTAGTAACTACTGAAGTTGACACCATTGCTCTATACAAGGCAGGACTCCCTTGTATTTCATCATGTATAATCTCCCATTTAATTTGGATAATTCTCTAATCAGATTTCCCATCAAAATTACTTCCCAACTTTGCTCTTTTAGCTTATGGCTCAGACCAAAGCCTTCTTCTTAGTCTTTCCAGCTGTTCAAATATTTACCATTGACCAGTCATGGGGAATCAGTTGGAAAGAAAGACAAACAAATGTCATTATGAGCATTCATTAATTGTAGCATAACTATATTTTAGAAACTTGTGGTTTCAAATTACTGTATTTTTTGCTATATAAGACTCACTTTTTCCCTCCTAAAAAGTAAGGGGAAATGTGTGTGCGTCTTATGGAGCGAATGCAGGCTGTGTAGCTATCCCAGAAGCCAGAACAGCAAGAGGGATCGCTGCTTTCACTGCGCAGCGATCCCTCTTGCTGTTCTGGCTTCTGAGATTCAGAATATTTTTTTTCTTGTTTTCCTCCTCCAAAAACTAGGTGCGTCTTGTGGTCTGGTGCGTCTTATAGAGCGAAAAATATGGTAAACTATTTACAGACTTTTCGGCAAACCTGCAATTGGATGACAGCAGTTTTGCTACATAAATGGCACTCTGGAGGAATATTGTTTGTGGTATTAATTGGGATCTTAAGTATTATCCTCCTGATAATCATTATAATTATGTTAATTAATCAGGATGATACATTAATGTAGGCTACTATGATGATAATGAGAAGCTTTGAAATATTTTCTCGGGTTGTTTGGTAGCTTCCAGTTTCCTCATAAATCACTTTCCTCTTCAATTACTTTCTAATAACTTTTGTTCCATGCTACACAGCATGTGTGGAGCACTAAGCGTAAAAGCTCTGTCCCAATTGCCCCATGCCAGTAGTACTACTAGGGCATAACTTTGGGGCAAAGGTCTAGGGTCCCTCTCAGTAGAATGAGCAGGGGGTCCCAAAGTGCAGCAGGGCAGGCCTACAACTTTTTGTAGGCAGTGAAAGAATGTATAAATAATACTTAAGGGATGGGGGATTTTAAGCTCATTGAGTCCAGAGAAACTCCCCCAGTAAGTGTTTTAAGTCCAGAGTCTAACATTACCGAATTGCTAACATACCCTCCAACATTTCTCCAGTGAAAATAGGGACGTCCTATTCCCTATCAATAATGCTTTTATTATTTGTACTCCTCCCATCTGATTGGGTTGCCCCTGTCACTCTGGGCGGCTTCCAACATGTGTATATAACAACATAATAAAACATTTAAAAAATCTTCTGCTGTCTTCTAGAGGTCGCATAGTTACTTATCTCCTTGGCTTGGGGATTTGCATAACTCCATGTCCTCCTCCATTTCTCCAGTGAAAAAGGGGATGTCCTACCATATCCTCTAACATTTCTCTGAAGAAAATAGGGACACCCTAAGGAAAAGCAGGACATTCTGGGATCAAATCAGAAACCAGGATGGCTTCTATAAATCCAGGGCTGTCCCTGGAAAATAGGGGCGCTTGGAGGGTCTGCACTCCTGCTGCCCCTAATAGACACACACAATTAGCAAGTCGCCCTCAGGAACAGTTCCATTTCCTGCTCCATATCTTGTGGATCTTTAATTCCTTCCACACGCAGGATCAGTGCAGTGCAGAGAAAGGGTGGGATTGGGATGCAGGGACTCTGGTAAAGTAGGAGAATCACCTTCCACCCTGTTAGAACAGGTTATTTCTAAGGCTGCGTTCTGACGATATTTCATTCCATTTTCACAGGATTTCCATACCTGATTATTTCCACATGTTATACGATCTTTCATATGACATAAAAGCCACTTCTGGAAAACTAGTGGAATCTAGCAGGAATTGAGTGCTAATTTCCATGTTACTTGGTTCTTGGGGGCGAAAATAACAGTTTTCAACCTCGTTCACTCTAAAAATCGTGGGCGTTTTGTGCTGCAACTTTACGTGATGAAATTTCAGGCATTATCCCAGAATACAGGGTTGTGTTTTTTACTGCCATTTAAAATTTAACACGACTTAGTGGCATAGCAATCAAAAAGTCATAGTTCCATAATGCAGTGTAAAAGGAACATTAGAACTGGAGATGGAAGCGACAGTATTATTGTCAGGAAAACAAATGCAATGAACCCCTTGTCTAAATGCGCCCAAAGTCTCTTTCTCACCAGCTGATTTTATGCCCTCCTGAGGCTAGCAAGGTTTCGGCCTGATCAAAAAGTCAGTTTTTAAAAGTAACAGATGTAAATGTTAGCATACCTTACAGTGGTCTCATGAAGAAAGGCAATGGCAAGCAGGATCAAGATTGAGATGGTGATTCGGGGATCCTAGAATTGCAGCACTTTAAAGCTGTAAAAGCCAGTGCATTTTTAAAGCCGCATTTTAATCATTTTTGAATTAGGACATCCTTATATGTTCTTGTATAGTTTCTATGGAAATAGTTTTTCAGTTGCCAGGCTCTGAATGCCTGGCTTACGTTTGGCCATTGCAGTGACCATTTCTTACCTCTCTGAAAAGCTATGCTGCCATGTGAATGTAAAAATTGTAAGTGGGAAAAATAAATAAAACAATTGTTTATATTACACTGTGGTTGTGTGTGTGATTTGATGTTTCCTGCCTGCCTGCCTTTCTTAGTGGAATGCCAGAGTTTGAAGTGGGGACCTTCTGTATGCCAAGCATATGCTCTGCCACTGAGCTATAGTGCATATCCTGCAACTTTCCTGTTTTAAGTAGGACATCCCAAATCACAGAAACCCATTCCGGTTTCTGGTTGGATCCTGGAATGTCCCCTTTAAGACTGGAACCCTGGCATGAGCCAACAGGGTTGAAGAGCTCTGAGATGCATTGAGCTGAGTCCCAGCACAAAAGGAGTTGCTTTGCCTACAGCTGGAAGCCCAAGGTATAGAAGGATTATAGCAAAAAATCTGTGGCTGAGCCTTAACTCGGATTGACCTAGTTGATTTTTACTGTCTTGTTTGTTTCTAAACGAAACCCAAGAATATAATCAAACTCCTTCCGACATACCATTCTTTGATCTTTGCCTTCAGATGTTAATACATCTGGATTTTTCAGCCCCTAAAGTTGGAGTGAACGAGTCCAAAAACAAGATTAAAAACTGATTTAGTTTAGGAGTTAAAGACCGTAGCTCTTTAAAGCGCTGATACTTACGTCACGTTGAAGAATGAAAGCCTGCACTAGAAATGCTCTTTAAATACTGTATCAGTTTAATTTACCCTCCTTGCGATACGGTTCTACAAGGCTATAGCCAAGAATCTATAGCGGACAAGTAGAGACAGTGACTTGAGCCATGAGATCTATGGACAGAAAGAAATGCAAGATTATAGGAAGCTGGCAATATAGCTTATCAAACCACTGGAATATCTAGGTTGGTATTGTCTATACCAGGGTTTCCCAAGCTTGGGTCTCCAGCTTTTTTTGGATTACAACTCCCATCATCCATGGTCAGCAGTATTAGTAGTCAGGGATGATGGGAAATATAGTCCCAAAAAGCTGGAGACCTAATAATAATAACAATAACAATAACAATAATTTATTATTTATACCCCGCCCATCTAGCTGGGCTTCCCCAGCCACTCTGGGCAGCTTCCAACAAAACATTAAAATACAGTAATACATCAAACATTAAAAGCTTCCCTAAACAGGGCTGCCTTCAGATGTCTTCTAAAAGTCTGGTAGTGGTAGTTGTTCTCTTTGACATCTGGTGGGAGGGCATTCCACAGGTCGGGTGCCACTACCGAGAAGACCCTCTGCCTGGTTCCCTGTAACTTGGCTTCTCGCAGTTAGGGAACCACCAGAAGGCCCTCAGTGCTGGACCTCAGTGTCCGGGTAGAACGATGGGGGTGGAAACGCTCCTTCAGATATACTGGACTGAGGCAGTTTAGGGCTTTAAGGTCAGCACCAACACTTTGAATTGTGCTCAGAAACGTACTGGAAAACCCTGGTCTACGCTGACTGATAGCAGCTCTCTGGGGCTTTTCCATCTCCACCTGCAGATGATCTGGGCTGAATCCCAGACTTCATGCTTGCAAAGTGTGTGCTCTACCACGGAGCTTCAGCCCTTGCCTTAAATTCAAGGAATGGGATTTGCCCATTCCTTACCTCCAAAAGTCTCTTGAGAGGGTCATGAGACGGATGCGTTGGGACTGCTGTGGGTTAGAAGAGGGGGAAACTGTCTCCAAATCAGGCAGAGACATCTCAGAAATGCAGAAAACTCTCTTATACTGAGTGAGACCATTGGTCTATAACTAGGATTGTCTATGGTGACTGGTAGCACCTCTCTCAGGTCACAGGCAGAAATTTCCCTCTCACGGCCACTTGGAAATGCCAGGGATCAAACCTGGGACATTCTGAGTGTAAACCATTGCTCTGTAACTGAGCTAGAAAAGCCAACAGACTAGGTACAAGGATGATGTCAGATTTTAAGGTGGAGCATGATGTGCTCATGATAAAGAGACTGCACATGGTATCAGGGTAGCCCAGAAGGTTTTTCTGCAAACCATGACCAAGACAGGTTTGATAAAGTCCTACAAAGGAGAAGGAGGAAGGGCAGGTGGAAAATCTGGTCACAGGAATAACAGATCTTGCTGGCTCTTTTTTGTGCAGGCAAAGTACTAGACTTAGTCATGATGGAAGTCATGTTTCGTTTAGTCAGAGATGTTCTTTGGAATGTTTGCCCTCCCTAATGGCTTATCAATAATATTGAATGTTTCCACATTGTTGGGGTTATTTTTTTTTCTTTTGCCTAGGCAACTGCACTACCTTGCAATTGCCACTGTCAGGTTTATTATTTATAATTAGTTCAACAGTCTATATACTCTTTAGTTGCTATTGTCTCTAAACAGTGTACAAAATATTTGATACAATGAAAATAAAAACCAGTGAAAATTATACAGTTAAAATTCAGTTGTATGCCTGCTGGAATAAAGCAAGCATTTAGCAGTTCAACCAGGGAGGCCAGAAGTTCAACAGAGAGGAGGTCTGTCTCACCTCAACTTGCAGGCTGTTCCATAAAATTAGGCTGCTTATGGGAGTTCCATAAAAGTTTGACAATTGCTGACTATCACCTGACAAGGTTTACCCTTGTCCTCCTCCTATCCATATATCGATATATCCTGGGGTGACTTATTTAGAATTTTTCCAGTGTATTCGTCTCATGCTTTGCTGAAAGCTATATTGATTGCATAAAAGAAGGCAGCAATCTCCAAATATATAGTTTTCTTTTTCACTGTTGGCCTGATGGCTGATTAATTCTGGCATTGTTCATGATGCCTTTGAATGAAGTGCCAATAGCAGCTGACACAAGGCGTTTATGTTAAGTAAAGGAGGAAGGACAAATACTGTTGATAGCGATACAGCACTGATTTTTGAGTACGTCGTTAGATTTGCATGCCGTTTGTGTTCCATGTATAATTTTGCTCAAAGATACTGTCTTGTTCAGGAAGAATCTGTCAAAAGAGTTTCCTCACAGACAATTCACCATTAGAAGGTAGGTCGTATTGTGTAGATCTGAGAAGGAGAGTGTCGAGCTGGTCTCTGACCATAATAAATTATGATGATGAGATGGAGAGTTAGTGGCTTGCCTTTGGCCAAGCAGTGAATTAATAGCTGAAGTGAAATTTCCCAGTCTTGCAGATCCCAGTTATATTCTTAGCAAATGGATCAGGTGACCACTTTGCCACTAACATATGAGAAGAGGAATAAAGCTGACCCTCTACCATAAAAGTGGCTGAGTTGACTAATCTATTGTTCAGGTCTCTATATTGAATGTGTGTAACACCACTGACCAGGATATCTGTACTGTAGCTACTGTGGTTATTGACACAGTACTGTTATTGACAGGGAGGCGGGTGGTGCTGTGGTCTAAACCACTGAGCCTCTTGGGTTTGCCAATCAGAAGGTTGGCGGTTCGAATCCCTGCGATGGGGTGAGCTCCCATTGCTTGGTCCCAGCTCCTGCCAAAAAAAGTGCAAGTAGATAAATAGGTACCGCTCCGGCAGAAAGGTAAACAGCATTTCCGTGCGCTGCTCTGGTTTCCAGAAGCGGCTTAGTCATGCTGGCCACATGACCTGGAAAAAACTGTCTGCGGACAAACACTGGCTCCCTCGGCCTGTAAAGTGAGATGAGCGCCGCAACCCCAGAGTCGTCTGCGGCTGGACTTAACTGTCAGGGGTCCTTTACCTTTACCTTCTTTACTGTTATTGACACAATACCTTTTTTTTTTAAAAAAAGAAACTCCTAATGAAAACACATCAGAATCTTAATGCAAGTTTACCTTACAATACACATTTTTTGGTAAGCCATTTTGACAACCATACAGATTTTTGCAAGCAACTTCCCATTCTGTAACCCATTTTTGCATATTGTTTTTCACCAATGTACACATTTTAATAGACACTGTCCCCTAACATATGCATACTTGCATACATATGCATATTTGCACACATGATTTGGTTGGAGATTTGTATCGCAGTATTTTTTTAAAAAAATTGTCTTTTGGTTTGCAAAGTGCAGATCAGGTAGTTTCTCCTTAAAAGGCAAACAGAATCAAATTTATGCCCCATGCTTAGTTTGGCCTATTTGGCTCCAGTTGGCAGTTGGCAGTTTTCTGGGACTGAATGATCCCTTTCGTATAAAAAGAAAAGAAAGAAATCCTTCTGCATCTGAACTGAGGTGGAAGGAGAAGGGTTCTAGTCTAGCACATGCTAGTCTTCCACGCAGAATGAATTTCTTTTGTATGGATACAAACCCCCTCACCGACAGTCTGAAGGGGCACAGCCAATCCACAGGTTTACTACCTCACTGAAAGCTTGTTCTTAATCACATGAATCAAGGAGTAACCGAGCTCACCGTCCTCCAGGCAAATGTCTGCTCCTCACACATTTTTGACAGCTGCCCTGACAAACTGTCAGCTCTACTTAAAAGATACCGAATAAAGCATAAAAAGAAGGGAAACAATGGAACTTGAAACAATAGCCAAACAAAAAACCCCCACGAGATACATCTCCAGCAAAAGAACCCCAACAATTTCTTATGTGTGTCCCTCCTGTCTCAAAACCACAAAGAGGGAAATATAAAGTGTTTTCTTCTTCTTCTTCTTTTCTTGTTCAGAGGTTTTTCCTTTCCTTGTAAAGTTGCCTTACACGATGTGTCCATTGTAGATGATTGCTATGGGGATTGCTCCAGAACTGGATGGAAAAAGATCTCTCTGAATTTGCAACCCCCCTCTCCGTTTTTCATTTTGACAAGGCAAATGAGAATATTCTGACAAAAGACACTTTGAAGAAGCCCCCAAAGGGGGTTGTCTCAGTGTTAGATTTCTCCTAGGACCACCAATACGAGCATCTTTCTTCTTCTTCTTTAAAAACAACAACCCAACATCAAACAGAATGGCACATTTTATTATTGTTGCAGCCAATCAGCGAGATAATACTGCAAGTGCTCTGTATGACTGTCTGGAATATGTATATTGACTCCATAGACACAGAGGGATCTTATTCATTCTGTTTTTGTCCTCCTCTCCTAGCATCATTAGTCCTAAGAAAAGTCACTAACAGGAGGAGGCAACTTTGCAGCAATCGCACCTACTGACGACCAAATGTTATTGGCTCATGGCAGGCAGAAGAAACACATTTGCTCTGAGTCATCTTGGCTGCATCCACATGACAGTTTATTCTACTTCCTTGACATTTCCCTAACAGTTAATTTCTGCATTACATTTGAGCTTTCATGTGATATAACATTAACTTCTGGAAAACAAATGAAACACAGTGGATCTTAGGCACTCACTTCCATGTTTTTTTATTCCAGGAGAAAAACCCATTTGCAACCTTCTTAACCTGGAAAATTTAAATTTGGGGTAGTATATTTATGTATGGTTCTTTCCTGCTGTTTTCATACATTTCAGACATACACATGTGAGGAAGAAGGGGGGGGCAGCAACATTGTCTAATGATACATTGGAAGGACAAAAAGATGGCCTCTTTCAATCAATGGGTAGACGACATGACAACTCATGCAATCCATGAACTATTGCTTTGAAATGAAGATTTTGTATGGACAAATTTAATGATATTTGGAACGTATTTATCGAAACCATTGTGACCTATGAATCAATGTATACTTGAGGGAAACAATAAGTTAATCCATTTACTATATATCATGGGTCAGCAAACTAAGATCCAGGGGCTGGATCCAGCCCAATCGCCTTCTAAATCCAGCCCGTGGACGGTCTGGGAATCAGCATGTAGAATGTGTCCTTTTATTTAAAATGCATCTCTGGGTTATTTGTGGGGCATAGGAATTCATTTATTTTTTTCTTCAAAATATAGTCCGGCCCCCCACAAGGTCTGAGGGACAGTGGACTGGCCCCCTGCTGAAAAAGTTTGCTGACCTCTGCTATATTATATAGCTTTGTAACCTTAATTTTATTTTATTGTCATGTTGTTACTGTTGTTTTCATCCCCCTTTTAAAATGTTTTATGTATTCTTTTTCTTTTTTTCTTATTTACTTTAACTCACTGTAAAAATAATAATAATATTGCCCAATGAGGTTCAGTCGTGTCACATTGCGCCCACTGGTGTGAATTAAATTTAGCGTGACATGCCACTATGTCAGACAAAAAGCCACAGTTCCATAATGCAACAGGTAAGGCGGTGTGGAAAAGGCATTAGAAAATGGGACAGAATTGCTAGCATTTTAATCAGGAAAACTAATGCAATAGTCTCCCTGTATGAAAGCACCCTGTGCCTCCATTCATGACTCTTTTGATTGCCAGGCTCTCTCATTTACGCTTTTATTCAGCTTTCCATCTATCGATCTGTTCCTGACCCTGAAGTTTTTAAATGCTGGAGAATCAGAAACAAATGATACAACTGGAATGAGCTGGGTGAAGAAAGTTCATTTATACGAATTTGCTCTCTTTGTTCAACAAGCTGCAAAATGCAAGGATCTTTTGGTCCCAAAGCTCAGAA
This sequence comes from Podarcis bocagei, assembly GCF_964188305.1. Lineage (NCBI taxonomy): Eukaryota > Metazoa > Chordata > Lepidosauria > Squamata > Lacertidae > Podarcis > Podarcis bocagei. The sequence goes on from NC_138136.1 coordinate 27,105,789, forward strand.
ACACAGAAACTCACATGATGCCTGTCAAGGAGGCAAAACCTGGCCTCTCAAATGACTGCAGAGCTGGGCTCCTAAATGCAAGCCACTCTGAAGCCTTTGCTGTTCCTTTGAATACAGTACGAGAAATAAATCTTTTGAGAAAGGCAGGGTGCGCTTTGACAAGGGGGCTGCTCAGGTCTTGATAATGGAACTAATCACGCTATTCAGGCCCGTGTGCGACACACTAGCAATGATGGCACTAATAGCTTATTGACCAGCACTGACTGAGTGGCCCGCAAAGCATCATTTAATCGCCGCAGAATAGCAATTCAGGCAATGGAACAAAGGTCAATGACTAATTCAGACTCCAGGCCTTCTCCTCCCCAAGCAGGCACAAAGCGGATTGTAACATATCTGCTCAATTATGCCTGGATGCTTCAATAAAAAAAAAACACTTCCATATGCTTCCCATAATAAGAGTTATTAAGGCTAATCATGTCTTTTCTGCACTACCCTTTCAGCAGGCAAAGCTGCCTTGTCAGAGATGCACTTCTTTGCTTGGTTATATACCTTATACGGGCATCTCAGTTCTTGACATCCGAGGATGCACAGAAGGAAGAAGAACGGGGGATTCGTAGAAAAGGGGAGCGTTCGCGATGGAATCAGAAAAGTGAAGTTGCTGAAGTGCAGCAGTTGACTCAAGAAAACCATCGTTTTATAGTTCAAATTGGGAAAAATAAATACGTACAGTAAATGGACAACAGTACAAAAAAATCACAAAATGTTTAGGGGTATGTGTACCCCCAGGAGAAAGCACTGATTAGATCTATTGGTTTCACTGGGTCTTCTAAGTAACACTTCATTCAATGCAACTCACTTGGGTTAGTGGAGCAGCACCCCATTTGGCAAAATGCATCATCTCCACTGGTCAGAGACAGTCCTAAAGCAGAATCGCATGCACACTCTGGGGAAGGAACATGATTTCCTTGCATGTCTGAACCAGTGCCACAAGGACTGATATCATTGTGCTGGCTATGATTTATTATATGTGCAACAATGTTTTTTGTGGGGGGGGGGCAATGAGTGATGTTTTAGCCGCACAAGAACGCTGTGACTTAAGCTAGGCCGAAAAACAGTGACCTGTTAAGCCAGATATTGACCCTTCTCAATCTGTGTAAGTTGAATTCAAACAATGTTTTTACCTCAGCAATAGAAAATACTTCTGTTGGAACCTCGAGCAACAGCGGCCTTCTCATCTGTCTCTTCTCAAGATGGAGGCACGAATGCGGAGAAAGCTATTAGGTTTGCAGTTCGCGCCCTGACAAATTGCAGCTATTGTTCTAAACCTTTATCCATGTGTTCACTACCACAGAACCAACCCTTTTCCTCCCTATGCAAGAGGAAACAGGCTGGAACATGCTAAAGGTGCATCTGTTGTCAGTGGATTTGTAACTGTGTGAGACAGGCGAGCGACTGCAGAGTTCTGGCAAGCTGCAAGGCCTCTTATGCTCCTTCACTGAGATGGATGAACTAGCCCTTACAAGCCTCCAGCGAAAAATATCCCACAACTCCCCAAGACAGTTGGACTCCTTAACCAGCTGCTATTTTAGTTTGGTGAGGGAAGGGGAACCCTCTAAATCTGTTTGGCCACTGCCGCTTCTCCTTTTTCAGCAGCATACAAAACAGCTGTTCTCAGTCATCTTTTTGGCAACTTCAGCCTCAAGGTGGACATGGGAAGGATTTCCATTCTGAAGCAAAGAATTTTCCTGTGCACCAGTGATAAATATAACCCTTTTGTGGATGTATGACCCAGAAGGAGAGGGTGTCCCATTAAACTTTAATTAGTTTAATGCTAATCATATGTCCAGTGCGCTTCCGATGCCACAATGTCCCATTACAGCAGAGCATTTCGCACAGCGGCTCAAGAAGGGCTGGAGACTCAGCATCTTTTTCAATAAAGGAATCTTGGAGCAAGCGGTTTGGAACTCAAATAAAAGGTTTATTTACACAAAACAAAACTGGTGAAGAATCACACATTTCAGCAAACACGCCCCAAAAGAAAAGGAAGGGGGAAAGGGGGCGGCAAACACACGAGTGAGTTGACTATTTATACAAACTCACATTCTTGGAAGCCTAACGACCTCCAGCTGCTCAGTGATTAGAGCGTCTTGATTAGAGCTTCTTAACCCTTTAATACCAACACCCCCTCTCGCTCGTAACACTGAGCTGTACCACCCTTAATTCAAATTTAAACCTGAACAGAAACATTTATGAGATTGCGGACTCAAAGCTTTTGTAAAACCGTCTGCGAGATTTTCTTGGCTTGGACAATACTTTAGTTCAATTAAACCTTGTTTTACACTTTGGCATACATTTTGATAACGGATATCCAAGTGTTTTGTGTGTGCCTTGAATTGACCTGATTTAGCTAGTTTAATACAAGGTTGATTGTCTTCCCACACTCTGATAGGTAGGGAACATTCTCCAAACAATTCTTGTACCAGTTGCTTATAAAATTCCAGTTCTCTACATACATCTGATAATGCATTGAACTCAGATTCAGTTGAACTTAAAGCTATAAGTGATTGTTTTCTTGATCTCCAACCAATTAGTGCATTTCCAAATTTTATCGCCATTCCTGACACTGATTTTCTATCTGGTCCAGCATCTGCCCAACTGCTGTCAGCCCAACATTCAAGTTGTGTGCTGCCCTCTGCTGATAGCTTTAAGCGAAACCTTTTGGTAGTTTGGAGATACCTTAAAACTCTTTTTACTCCTTGCCAAGCATGCATTGATGGTTTTTCAGCTTGTCTACACAGCATGTTGACAGCATATGTTATATCGGGCCGAGTCCACTGTGCAATGTGGAGTAGACTGCCTATCGCTGACTGATAAACCCCGGGATTACAGAACTCTGCCTGTTGCTCAGTTTGAGCATCCTTTGTGTAACTTAACTCCATTGGGGTTTTAACACCAGCACAGTTGTCCATTTTAAACCTTTCCAGCAACTGCTGGATCTTAGCTTCTTGGCTGAGCCAATAGTTCCCATCTTCATCTTGCTGAATTTTAACTCCTAGATAAACAGATACATTGCCTAGTGATTTTATCTGAAACCTTTCTCCAAGCTTTGTGGCAAATTGTTGTGCAAGTTTATCATCCTTTCCACTGTATAATAAATCGTCAACAAATATCAAGACAGCTTCTTGTTCACATCCCGAGCCTTTTAGATAAAGACACGCATCTGCTGCGCTCTTTCTGAACCCCATGCTCTCTAGAGCAGTGTTTCCCAACCACTGTTCCGCGGCACACTAGTGTGCCGCGAGATGTTGCCTGGTGTGCCGCGAGATGTTGCCTGGAGGGAGTCGGGCGAGTCGGGCGGCGAGAGGCGGGGCGGCGGCGGCGAGGAGAGGCCGCCCAGCGCGGGGCTCTCGCCGTCTGCCTGCCTGGCTGCCTGCGAGCTCGGCGGGCAGCGCCTCCGTCCGCAGCGCCCGCCTCACGGCTCTCATTCCCTGCCCCTGCCAAAGCTCACCCAGCCAAGCCGCGCTCTCCTTCCTGCCTCGCTTTGCTGCCTCCCCCCCACCCCCAAAGATTGGAGGTTCCCCAGCAAGGGGGAGGGGAAAAAAATGAAACTTACACTTTCGTGCGTCCCTCCCGGCGTGACGCTGCGCGCTGACGTCACGGGGCTGTAATGGTGGTGTGCCTCGAGATTTTTTTCATCAAACAAGTGTGCCTTTGCCCAAAAAAGGTTGGGAAACACTGCTCTAGAGCATCGTTTAAGCAGGAATTCCAATTACGGGCGGACTGTTTCAACCCATAAATGGATTTGTGTAAGCGCCAGACCTGGTTTGGCTTGTCTCCTTCAAAACCTGGTGGTGGCGTCATATAGACTTCCTCCTGTAAGTCTGCATTTAAATAAGCCACATTGACATCAAAATGAAACAGCTTATTTCCCTTCTTAGCTGAAGAGGCTAAAAGCATTCTTAATGACTCCGGTCTTGAAGTAGGGGCATAAATTTGAGAATAGTGAACTCCTTTGCGCTGTGAAAACCCTTTTGCAACTAGTCGGGCTTTATATTGCAACTCCTCAGTAGTTGTGGGCTTTAAACGATATACCCATCGACAACCTACAGCTTGTTGCCCTTTTGGAAGCTCTGTACTTGTAAACACACCGAGAGACTTCATTGAAGCCATCTCTTTTTCCATTGCTTCCTGTCACTTTGCGGCTTCTGAGCTTGGAAGCTGTTGTACCTCTACATAGCTATCTGGCTCACACTGTGCCATATTTACGTATACACTTGTCACCTTAAACCGCTCTGGCGGCTTGCCCTTTGTGGCACGTTTTGACCTGCGCAATTGCTCCTCTTGTGCCCCCTCTGACCGTTGGCTGTCAGAATCTGTCTCAGACTTCATGTCTGGACGTGCCCCTAGGGATAAAGACCTCCGTTTAGATACCTCCCTTGGGCTTGGTGTTGCAGGTGACCTGCTTCGCTTTTGCTGTCTGCTAGGCCTAATGACTGGCGATGTTGGAACACTTTTAGATTCTGGCTTTTCTACCTTAGGAGAAGAACCTTGTGCCTGGTCAGAATCTGCATCTGAACCATGTGCACCATCCCCTTCTGGCTCATCACCCTCTGGACTTTCTTTCTCAACATAAATGCCTAAATCATCTCTCAAAATGTCAGGGTTAGCATGTAAGTGAGTCCATCCGGATTGCTCACAAAATTCAGCACTCCTACTGAGGACCACTCTTGTAGTATCCCCATCTGGGTTCACGAACCTCCAAGATTTGGCATGTGGTTCGTACCCACAAAAGATGAGTTTCCTAGCCCTTGGACTTCCCTTTTTCCTTAACGCTTTTGGGATAAGTACATAGGCTTGAGATCCAAACACCCGAAAGTAATTAACTTTGGGCTTCTTCCCATATAAAGCAAAATATGGCGTAGTATCAATTACCGAATTATATACTCGGTTCAGAACATGAGTAGCCGTCTGCCAGGCTTCCGCCCAGTAACTTTGAGGAAGTTTAGCATCAAACAACATAGAGTTTGCCAACTCTTGCAGAACCCTGTTTTTACGTTCGGCCACGCCTCCTTCTTGGGGGGAATAAGGTGTAGACAGACGATGCTTAATTCCCTTTTTCTTAAAGAAATTCTGCAACACAGACCCGGTAAATTCTGACCCTCTGTCTGTCTGAAAAGCAAGAACTCTAGTGCCGAATTCAAGTTCTACTGCATGAACCCAATTTTTAACTGTTTCTGCAGTATCTGCTTTTGTTTTGAGAGGAAAAAACCATGTAACCTTTGTTTTGTCATCTGAGAGACACAGTGCATACCTCGAACCTCCCATGCTAGCAACAGGCATTGGGCCACATAGGTCCATATGCACAAGTTGGAATGGCTTTGAGCTGGGGAGGGCGGGATATAAATAAAATTTATTATTATATTATTATTATTATTATTACTTTGTCAGATTTCCTATTTGAACTGGGATAGCTGCATCTATGAACCTTCGCCCTTTTGCATGCAGTACAATCCAAATACTTAGTACATTTGTTCAATTTGCACCCTTCTGATAATTCAGGTTGCCTTTTAACATACTGAAAATTAATATGTCCCAAACGGCGATGCCATAAATGAACACAAGAATTATGGGTAGGCGAGTTCACACAACCAGCATGAACCTGTTCAACTTCATCTGGACCTGTCTCAAAATAATATAACCCATTTCTGCATTCCACCTGCAAAAGAGATACGTTATTCTTTGAAATAGTGCAAACCCCATTTTCAAACACAGTTTTAAACCCATTTCTATCAAGTTCTGACACAGACAAAATACACCCCTTCATTCCCTTTAGCACGTAGGCATCAATTTCGGTTTGCAAACACTTCAAAAACACTGTGCCTACGGTCTCTAAGGAACGTTTAGTTGAATCTGCCATTGTCACAACTTTAAGGGTTTGCAAATGCCTGCAATTCTGCAAACGGACACTAGATGGCGCCACCAGGTGGTGAGATGCACCACTGTCGATCAACCAGCGTAGATTGCTGCCTTGGCCACGCCCTTGCATCAACGCCATTGCTGAAGCCCTGTGCTGTGTGCTGTGGGAGTAGCCACGACCTCCTCCTCTTCTTCGACGTCCCCTGGAACTCCTTGTCTGGTAACTAGGGGCAACGGCCTTGGTGCTATCTTGACCAGGTTCACGTGTACAATTCCTGATTAAATGGGAAGAGGAACCACAGCGAAAACAGTGTCTAGCTGCGAAAGCATTTACTGTGTTCTCAAACTCAGCATCCCCACTCTTAGGCTCAGCATAACTCCCCTTTGAAGACAAACCTCTTTCTCTTTGCCTTTTATCCTGTTCATCAGCAAGTCGAGAAGAAATGTATTCAAGGGTTAATTCAGATGAAGGCATAGCTTCCAAAGTTAAAGCTAGAGTCTCATAGCTTTTATCAAGAGAAGACAACAAAATGTATGACTGCTGCTCCATAGAGAAAGGAATGCCCAGCTGTCTTAGTTGATTAAAGGCAGACACCATTTTGGCAATATGTTCTTTCACACACGCTCCCGGTTGGAGACGTAAATCAAACAAACATCTTGTAGCATGGATCTTGGCCCCCGCAGTGTTCCTGGAATTTAGCCGCTGCAGAACCGTCCAGACCTCATGCGTGTTCTTTAACTCAGAAACATAAGGCATTTGCTCTGGTCCCACTGCCAAAACTAATAGACCTTGGGCTTTCCTGTCGCATTTCTGAGAAGCTGCCGCTGCTGCTTTGTCTTCTGCAGACGCGTCTGCAGATGCCTGTAAAGGCGGTGCTTCAGTACAACTCCACAACTCTTTTGCTTGCAACCAAACCCTTACTCTAGCCTTCCAATCTTGCCAATTTTTCCCATTGAGTCGCGTAAAGGGGACAGTAAAACTTTCCTGGGACTCTGCCATCCTCCCTGGGGCTTAGGAACGATACTCACAGACCTGTAGACCGTCTCCCAGCTGCTGAGGTGGCTCCTCGAGGAATAAGACGTCTTCCAGCGAGTACAAACTGCGCAGTGCCTCTTTAAAACTTTTCCTAGGCACGTTGCAGGACTCAAGCTGCTTTGAAGGCTTTCATTGTCGGCAACCGCTTCTGTCTTCGCTCCAGTCCTTGCATAAATCACTCTTAACTGAACTCCTTATCTCCTTCTTGACGTACAAACAGCCATAACCTGTCCCATTAAACTTTAATTAGTTTAATGCTAATCATATGTCCAGTGCGCTTCCGATGCCACAATGTCCCATTACAGCAGAGCATTTCGCACAGCGGCTCAAGAAGGGCTGGAGACTCAGCATCTTTTTCAATAAAGGAATCTTGGAGCAAGCGGTTTGGAACTCAAATAAAAGGTTTATTTACACAAAACAAAACTGGTGAAGAATCACACATTTCAGCAAACACGCCCCAAAAGAAAAGGAAGGGGGAAAGGGGGCGGCAAACACACGAGTGAGTTGACTATTTATACAAACTCACATTCTTGGAAGCCTAACGACCTCCAGCTGCTCAGTGATTAGAGCGTCTTGATTAGAGCTTCTTAACCCTTTAATACCAACAGAGGGCAGGAGAGAAAAAGAATAGGAAGATCCCCTGACCCACAAAGATCAGAACAAGGAGGCAAGGAAGGAATTTATTCTCGCATGCATTGGAGTAAACTCATGTTTATTAGAAACAAAGCAGCAGGACATTCCAGTAAGTTCTTTCTTCTCCTCTTGACTAACTGAGGTGTTAGTTTTCAGGAAAATTATTTGCACATAATCTCACAGTACCAGGGGCAGCCCAAGATATTTGGTTCTCCCCGGTGATATTTTTCTAGAAAAAGAGGTGCCAAAACTCACACTGAACACATCTAACAACAACAACAACAATATTTATACCCTGCCCATCTGTCTGGGTTTCCCCAGCCACTCGGGGGCGGGGGGCAAACACGATAAAACATCAAACATTAAAAGCTTCCCTAAACAGGGCTGCCTTCAGATGTATTCTAAAAGTCAGATAACTTGTTTATTTCCTTGACATCTGAAGGGAGGGTGTTCCACAGGGAGGACACCACTGCTGAGACGGCCCTCTGCCTGGTATTCTTAGAATGACAATGGTGCCCACCTGAGAGGTGCTGGAACTGAGTTCCGGCAAGTTCCGGCTGCAAAAGTGCCCTGGTTCTTCCTGGGGCAAAGGACAAGATGTTCCCCACTCTCCTCCATGTATAGAACCCTGCTGTGATGGCAAATGATTCTTATGTCAATCTTGGATCACTTCTTCCAGTGTACTTGAGGGTAGCAGGCTGGTTTGATAGGTATATGACCAGCCTGTGGCATCTACTACGGTACTACTATTATTTATTAGATTTGTATATTACCCTTCATCTGAGTATCACAGGGTAGTTTACAGTATAAAAACACAAAAGTATATAACATAATAACAAACAAAACAATATCTGCCACAGTCAAAATAAAAAAATTCCTTCCAGTAGCACCTTAAAGACCAACTAAGTTAGTTCTTGGTATGAGCTTTCGTGTGCATGCACACTTCTTCAGATACACTGAAACAGAAGTTGCCAGATCCTTCTATATAGTGAGAAGGTGGGGAGGGGTGTTACTCAGAAGGGTGGTGGGAATGGGAGATAGGCAGATAGCTGAGAGAGCCTCTTGACGACTCTTAACGACTGTAATAGGTCTTACAGGAAAAGGCAAGGGGTGGGAAGGTGAGAAATGGTTTAGTTTACTATACATAACTAAACCATTTCTCACCTTCCCACCCCTTGCCTTTTCGTGTAAGACCTATTACAGTCGTTAAGAGTCGTCAAGAGGCTCTCTCAGCTATCTGCCTATCTCCCATTCCCACCACCCTTCTGAGTAACACCCCTCCCCACCTTCTCACTATATAGAAGGATCTGGCAACTTCTGTTTCAGTGTATCTGAAGAAGTGTGCATGCACATGAAAGCTCATACCAAGAACTAACTTAGTTGGTCTTTAAGGTGCTACTGGAAGGAATTTTTTTATTTTGACTATGGCAGACCAACACGGCTACCTATCAATATCTGCCACAGTTTAAGAGGCCACATATGGCACAATTAACCAAAGGTCTGTGGGAAGAGGAATGGCAATATTACATTTTGCTTCAATTTCATATTTCAGTTATTAAGCAGCAGAGGCTCCTCAGACTTCTGACACCATGAATCAGACAGTGTTCCTTCCCAAGAGAAGATAAGCCATTATTATATCACATAAGGTCAGTTCAAACAAACTATGGACAGAGCAAACAGCTTTGGTTTCCCTATACGGTGGGCCGTACTGTAGAGCTGAGAGCACAATCTTCTAATATAAGACTAGCCAGGCAAACTTTTTCTCTCCCCTCACTCTCCCTCCCCCCCCAATTAAAATCTACTTTTTTTGCCAAGGTTGACAGACAAGGCGGAAAATAAGTGCCCTTGAGCGAAAACGGAATAATAGGTTTCTTAAGTCTGGAATCTAGGGATGCGTAATGGAAGGGCTGACACAACCGTAATGAGTGATGGTGAACGGTGGCATTGTAATAATTGGCAGCTCGCAATGGCCAAAGCCATTTGCCTGAATTATTTATGCAAAAAAAAAATCTGACAGGAATTTCATAAGAGAAGATAAGGGGAGTCCATAGGGTGCTGTTTACATGATGCAATCACACGTCTGATTGACTGGAGGGCCACAGCTGTAGATGATGCTTTAAATGCCCCTGGGATGGGTTTATTCAGGACAAGCACACCCCTATTGTTGCACCCTCATCAGGCCTTGATTATTCAGTCATCATCTGGGTCTCGCTCATTGCAGAAAGTGATCTTACATTAATAGGAATGATTCAGTGCATTTTATTAAAAAATCAGCAGCATGTACGGGTGAAGGATCCTATTAGACGAGAAAATTATCCTCTTTTCTCTCTTTCACAATAGACATATTCTGAGTGACATTGTCACTCCTCTTTCAAGGGGAACATCCACATTTTCATTCACTGCAGAAGAGCGAGGCTCCGAAATAGCCATTCCATTTTACCCCCTCCGGCGTACGGGTGATAATAGGGAGCAGGAAGAGCATTTAATGGAAAGCTAGAGGGGTTCGCAATTTCATTCAGATACATATTCAGCAGCCTCAGTAGGAAGGAAGCAAAGCCTGCCCACAAAATGGACCCACCATTGGTGAAATTTCAGTACCATCTGTAATCAGTCAGAAGAAGGGACAGCTGTTATGTATATTGCTTTGTCTGTTTGCATTTGCTTGACAAAAGGTGGAAGGCCCCTAAATGATCTTTCTGGTTACCCCACTGGCAGAGGCGGTTTTAGGGTAGCGTGACTGGTTTGGCCACACTGCAGGGGGTGTCACAACAATGCTGTGGAATGGAGCATGAGAGGCAGGGGGACACAGAATTTTAGCATTGCACAGGGTGCCCCTGAAATTTGAGAGCCCCAAGTCTGCCACTGCTACTGGATGACAGAATATGGCGGGAAATTAAATCTGTGGACTACCGGCAGACCAAGATGATGGACTATCCTGAAATGGCAAAGATGACCGTGAGGATCAGGCACCAAGATGATGAGAAATTCAGTCAAGAATGGGAAAAGTGTATAGAATATCTTAAAGACCACTGTGTATACTTAAAAACGTTAGCAGGATTGTTGTAACACATATAATGTAATATTACTTAATATAAAAAGGGAGATAAAATTGATTAGAAAAATGTAATTAGATGCAAAAATAATGGGAAAAATTGGAAACCCGGGGAGGGGGAGTCTGGGGGAATCTGAGTAATCCCAGGAGTATAAAAATTGAAAATGGCGTGAATGTATAATAATATTGTTTAAAAATGTGTGTGTGCGCACACACACACACACACACACACACACACACACACACACACATATATATATATATATATATATATATATATATATCCAAGAGCTGCCAACTTCAGCTACATCCAAAAGACAAGATGTGCTCTTAAAATTAAAGAATTCTGAGCCCAGGTGTTTGAGTTTTGATTCCCAGGATTACCAGAACAATCCCTCCTTATGCTTTTTTTAAATGCACAAATACTCTCAGCCTATAATAAACAGACTAGTTAATTTACTAGTTCTTAAAAATTGTCTTTTTGAATGAAAATGTCTGTGGGTTGTGAGGAGACCTCGTGAACCTAGTATTGGGCTGTTTTTTGTTATTGTTTCCTCCTTGGTGTTGATTTTATGTGATACATTCACAGAGTTTACTTTTCTACCTGGGAAATGCTTCGACATAATCATACTGACTTTTGTTCTTTTGGAATAAGCATTTCCCTTGAAACAAAATGACCTTTTCAAACATGTACCACAGACCTGAATGCCAAAAGAAGTGTGAAAGGATCCAATTAAATACTTTTTTAAAAATAAAATAAAAAATACGGGCATCTGGAATACAATGTGAGGATCTTTCATCACCTATTAAAGTTTTACATGCTCATAAGGAAATGAGGTCTTTGAATATGCTGACAAAGTTGAATAAAAAAAAAGTCCTGTTTTAGGAACCAGCCCTGTTAATTTTAACATGACCACTGTTGGTTTATAAGCAAATAGCAAAAAGAAATAAAAGTTGTTAGTTTCTCTAGCAATGATACCTGTCTAAATATTTGTGGACAATATAACCTTGTATCATTTTTTTGTGTGAAAATATGTCCGTCAGTTCAAGAAAATTCTACAACATATGATATCCAAAAGTTGTTGTGTTTTTTTTAAAAAAACAACTTTTTTCTTTGCGTGACCAGGCAGCGACCGCCCCAGCCCCCAGGGACCACCAGAAAGGAATAAAGACTCGTGACAACGTGTTATGGAATTAAAATTAGCCCACAACTTTATTAAGCTTTCAAATGTAGGTAGACCTTGGCTTAGGCCTTGGGTGTGTATCCCCCCCAGCCCCCCAGCCGGGGGAACTGGGGCTCCTCAGGGTAAATGGGATCTGGGGGTGCACTGCAAGATGTATGTGTATGCAGGCAGCTCACCCCATATCCCCGCATGCAGGGTAGTTCACTGACAACTTTTCAGTGTATGGCCAGTGACACCAATATTACAACCCCTTTAAGAAGGGACACTGGAATCGCCGCCGCAGGGGGGTGAGTCACCACTTCACTCACACACACACCCCATATAGGGAAGAAAAGACTAAAGGATTCCGCCCAAGGCCTTAAACCGCCAAAGTTGTGACGAATTGCTATGGGGAAAACAAAACCTGCCAATGCAGGTAAATTTCTTCCCGGCTCTTCAACAGCAACCAGTCAAAAGGCTGTAGCAGCGCCCACTAAACAGGAGGAAAAATGGTTAACCTGCAAACAAGAAACATTAAACAAAGGGAGGGTAGAGAGGTTGAATCTCCTGAGCTGAATGCCTGGCTGCTGCTGGCTCCACCCCCTATTCATACGACTGGCCCCACCTCCCAACAGTGTAAATTGACTAACTGAGGCTGGGTGTGAACCTCCAAAAAATAACACTGAGAGGCAGGCCAGCCCATACAAACTGGCAATTTCCCTGGGATCCAAAGCGACACGCGCAATTCCGCAAAGGGTGCCCACAGTGCAAAGTGTGAGTGCTCATTGTCAAAACAGAGCTAGTCTCAAAGAGTGTAGAATGAGTTTGTTTTCCCAGCTAGATGGAAATGGTTCTAATTCTAGCTCATAATCTTATAACAGCGAAGCTACTTCTGTTGTAACCAAATATGGTTAAGAAGATCTCACAACAGGGAACTCAGTTATTTGACATAACCTCCATTACAAAAAAACAACAACAATACAAGAGCAGCTTTAAAAGGCAGAAAAAGATTATTTGTTTCTTTTTATTTATTGATAAGATTTCTTTACTGTAAGGTCCCTGGTCGGATTACATCATTATGATCATACAATTCAAAAGAAGTAAAAAAAAAAACCAACTTTCTATACATTTATAAAAACAAGTAATCTGATTTTTTAAAAAAGCAGCACAATGCAGATTCTACAAAACAGAAGAGATGGGTCCCACAAAAATACATTAAAGGCCAAAGTAAACAGGAAGGGATGATGGTGAAATTAGATTAAGTTTGCTTTTGAAGGAGAAGCTACCAAATTCACACTTTCTGAAATAGTACGCCAACCGAAACACAAGCCATCCTTCAAAATTCACACTTCTCTATGTTTTGCAATGCAATTCTCCAGACACGTAATATGTAGAAAAATGCACGTATTAGTAAAAATTCTATACAAAAATGCATATGCTCCAACTTTTTCTGTCCCAAATCTGGGATACTCCAAGCTATCATGTCACCACTTCCCTGCCCGCAACCCGCCCTGGCCGACTCAGCCCATCACTGCCGCCCCCAACCCACCCACATTACTGTGGTTAGAGTGCTGCACTGCAAAATTCAGAGGAAAACACATTTCTAAGGATAGCCCTATTTTGGCTACCAAAAGCGCAAATTAGATAGATCCCCCTTTAAATTTGAACTGAACTGAATTCCTATGCCCCTACTCCAAAGGCCAAAACCCACATTTCCAAGTATGGGTGTGTTGTTGTATTTACATTTTTCAGTACTTATTTTTGTATGGCTTTTCACTTTTTGTTTTTCTTCCACTGTGTTCCCATGTTCTACAGCCACCCCTCTTGCTTCTCTCTGCTCCCTCTTTCTGAAATCCTCCCTCCACACACACACACACACACCCCATGACTTTACTTGAACAAATGCTTTGGTGGGGAGGGGGCAGCGTTTGAGTTCACTGTGTGATTTAAACAATGTTTTTGGCAGGTGGAGGTTTAGAAAATGGGGTTTCTTTGTATTAATCTCTTCTTTGTCTGACAGCTCTATGAAGGAAAGCTGCAGGAAGGGTTTTGAAAAGGGAGCTCTATATTTTCATGAGTCAGGTCCAAAAGAGATCAGTGTGCCTGGCTGAAGACTGCGAAAACAGCAGCAGTGGGAAGGATAAAAACAGACTATGGCAACTGCCAGGTGGTTGTTTCAGCCTATTTTATAGCAGTGGATGACCAAGGATGGAAACTGGGGTGGAGTGGGGCATGGGGCTGGACTGGAATAGATATACGGTAGAAAAGCTATAAAGCTCCTGCCACAGTTCTGGCTTCAGTTGATTGACATGAACATGTGCAGCTTTACCCAACTAGATCAAATGTAGATGGCATATGTTTCTTTGTGTGTTTGTATGTGAATCTAAGTACAGTCAAACTGCCGTTCTTGAATGTCACGGCTGCCAAATGTTTCAGAAGCCGAATGCCGAAGACCCGGAAGTGAACGCTTCCATTTCTGAACGCGCCTCGGAAGCCATTCGACTTCTGAGGCACATTTCTCAATTTCCCCCCTTAAACTTGCTGACAGCCCTTTGATCCTTGGTTTTTGAACATTTCGGAATTCGAACGGACTTCCGGAATGCATTACATTTAGAAACCGATGTTCCACTGTAATAACATGTATAAAGGTAAAGGGACTCCTGACCATTAGGTCCAGTCGTGGCCGACTCTGGGGTTGCAGTGCTCATCTTGTTTTATTGGCCGAGGGAGCTGGCATACAGCTTCCGGGTCAAGTGGCCAGCATGGCTAAGCCGCTTCTGGCGAACCAGAGCAGCGCACAGAAACGCTGTTTATCTTCCTGCCGGAGTGGTACCTATTTCTCTACTTGCACTTTGACATGATTTCGAACTGCTAGGTTGGCAGGAGCAGGGACCGAGCAACGGGAGCTCACCCCGTCACAGGGATTCGAACCGCCGACCTTCTGATCAGCAAGTCCTAGGCTCTGTGGTTTAACCCACAGCGCCACCCATGTCCCTAATAACATGTACAGTGGTACCTCGGGTTAAGTACTTAATTCGTTCCAGAGGTCCGTTCTTAACCTGAAACTGTTCTTAACCTGAAGCACCACTTTAGCTAATGGGGCCTCCTCCTGCTGCTGCTGCGCTGCCGGAGCACAATTTCTGTTCTCATCCTGAAGCAAAGTTCTTAACCCAAGGTACTATTTCTGGGTTAGTGAAGTCTGTAACCTGAAACGTATGTAACCTGAAGCGTATGTAACCCAAGGTACCACTGTATAACTAGCCACTATTAATTTGCGTGCAGTAACTGCAATTCCAGAATGTTTCTAAGTTGTTCTGAGACATTTCTGTGAATTAGGGGACGTGATGATGGTGGTGGTGCTATAATTTTCTATTCTGTTTTTATATCCCAATGGTAGATTTTTGAATGAAACACTTTAACAGTTTGTTTTTTGCAGTGCTGCTTCTTCTTTTTTAGAAAAAAGGTGCCGGTACTCACCATGAAGTTGTTACAGTAAGTGTCACACTTTTAACATTTGAAAAAAAAAGATGCCACTACTGCGTACCCTAGAGAACCCTCAGAAAAAAAGCACTGGTTTTCCAAATGATCACATTTAATGCCAAAAGTTCACTTATCAGAACTCCTGTTTTCCTTTCTTATCCTGTACCTGCTTTTACCCAGTTTGTGTTTTTAATAGAGGCTCCTTATCCCATAATAAATGTGTCCCATACACTTGTACAGAGTTCCTGCTTTCCTTTAATTGTTAGAATTTCAAGCATTTGTTCCAAACGTTTTGCTTGCATCTGTGAATAGCACAAAACTGAGGAACTGTTTATTTCAATGGAATTAATATAAAGAAGTCAGACTGGCACTGAGTCCAAAAACGTCTTATCCCCAAGCTTTTAGCCATTTCCTCCACACTGTGCATTGCACAAACTTTCTTTAATGGGGCCTAACATTCTTCAGCCTCCATCTGCTGTGCCTACAAAGTCCACCTCCTCCTCCTTTTTCATGTCCCAGACAACTGCCACAAACTGCTAAGCCTGGCTTTCATCAGTTCTTTATGTATGTCCATGACTGGAGAATATTTTCTTTTATGGTAAATTCTGCATTTCCTTGTTGACTTCTGCCTCTTTAGGAGCCATAAATCAGTGAACCCGGCTCTATGCCTCAGTGCAGGCTCTGTCTAAAGAGAGAGCAGGTCATCCACGGAAAACAAATGCAGAATGACTCTTCTTTCCCAGCGAGACTAATCCACATGAATCCTGAGGAAGGTTTCACACCCCGCAGAACATCAAAGCTTCCTGAAGAGAAGATGTCAGTCTGAGGATTAAGAGCTAGCACGTGGGCCCTTTGATTTCACCCAGGAGTCACTACCTACAGAAGCCAGTTTGAACACCTGGGTTAGAATGAAAATTAGTTTGGGGACCTGATGGACCTGCATCACTGTCTACTTTAAAGAGGGTTCTTTCTCTTGGCAGTGTCTTGTAATAGAGAACCAGGATTTATAAGTGAGGATCTGGGAATGGCATGTGTGTTGGGACGAGATTACAAAGAATCAATGTCAGCATAGGGCTCTTTCTACAACCCAGCTAAAAACTAAAAAGCCCTGGTTGAATGAGGCAGTGTGAAGGTTATTGATGAAAAATGACTGAAATGTCTTAAATAAATGAAGGAGTAAGAGGGAGTGACATTGCAGATTCTTAGAAATTCATAACCAATCTGTGCAAGGATATGTGAAAATACAGTCGCCTTTATAATCTCCCAGGGACTGGCTTACAATCTAGAGTTCAGACATATACTGAACCATTCACCAAGGTTCACCTAGGATAATTTACATTTATAATCTAATTGACAAAACATTCAAATTGCATTAAATATCTGAAATATTAGATATTCATATATTGTCATCAAGACTCTGACATAACTTGGTTATGGTTAAGGACACCATTGTTTCAATGATGCAAGAAGTTAGATCATATTGATAGAACAGCTTCTTGAATCAGTCATATTATTCCTAGTAGCCGGGGGACTAACCCACATCTGATGAAATCCGTTTTTAAAATCCCCATCGATCAGAACAGCACAGAATTCCATCCGCTGAAAAACAGACAATGTAGATTTTTGGAAGCCATTGCCCAGTTTCTCAAGCAACGAACATAAAATCTGCTTCCAAGACTAATATTATGATTGTTTCTGCAGATAGGTTTCCACAGTTAGTCCTGAAGAACTGTTTACAGTATAAATTAAACTCTGACCTTCCATCTTCAGTGCACTGCCAATACAAATCTTTCCACAGGAAATAGGATTCCATGTTATACAGGGGAAATTGCAGCTCCTCCTCCATGGGTCTGTCCATTGACGTATATGGTACAATTGCTTTCTGCAATTAAAGAGCTTTCAAATGCTGCAATCTATTTTATATTTACTGCATTGCTACTGAGAAAGCAAGCAAGCTTGATAGCTTTCGTGGGGGCCCGCCCTCTCCAATGTAGGTTAAAGGACCTGTGGAGGAAAAGAAATATTTTGCAGAATATTTTGATTAAGTGATGATCTCTTTTATGGATAAATGAGAGGTAGAGCATATGAGGCAAGACAGGGACTATCTGAGGCCTTCTCTTTTTTTGGGGGGGTAGTTCATCTCATGTAAAAATAATCTGTAAAAATAATTATCATGGCATGCTTGACCTAGTCAAAGTTAAATCACTTTGAAAGGTCTGTCCAGACCTTCATCTCCATGAGTTTGCTGTAAATTCTCCTACTAAATTCAGTTTTAAAAATTGCACGCTTAGTAGCTCAGTGAAGAAGACAGGGAAATTAACTTTTTTTGCTATACTTCGGTAGGTACAACAAATGCAGTTTATCCAGAGAAGCCATTCGATTGCATTTTAGGCATCCATTCTGAATAGTAAACATGCTGCTAAGAGACTTTCCATTTTAAAGGGAACTGTGAATAAAAGGCTGCAGATGAACAGGCTGAAATACATTAAAATGGCCAAATGGAGCATTTTATGCACTTCAAATATTTAGATCTCTGAAACACACATAACTTCAAGGTCATATTCCTGGGAATATTTCTCTCGACTAGTTCCTGAAATGAAATGAGTTTAACACCATATATTCATAGCCTTATCAGTGTCCCGCCTCTTTTATAATACTTTGTTGGAAATGGACCATTTTTAAAAGAAACAACACAGCATCATTGCTATTAAATTGCTCCTATAAATCTATCTTCCATAAAGAACACTGGTACTTATAGTGCCCTCATGCTGAACTTCACTCTAAACAATCCTCTTTAAAATGTTGTTACACTCAGCAGGTTCACTTCCCAAGCAAATGACATCGAGCTAAGACAAGATAAAAAAAAGGGGGGGAATGCCTCTGCCATACTTTTCATTAACATCTCAACTGCTGCAAGAGAGCAAGACGATTTCACTAGCCATTTGCAATGCATTTCTGTCATGTTATGGTAGACGTGAATGATCAATGTCTTGCAATTATGGTGGCACATCTAAAAATTGTGACTCTGAAATATCGGTCCATTCGAAATTCAAGAAGGTTAATGACATTAAGCCCAGCTTCAACTCAAGTGTAAATTTTCCAGGGCTGGATCGGGTGACACCTCTCCACATCTTAAGGAGAACGAGTCTACTCTACCTGTACACTTGACTTACCTGGTTCACAAGCTCGGCCTTCATCACACCTGCTTATCTACATGGTCTAACACTCAACATATGTATAACTGATTGCACCACATAGGTCCCCAAAACACAATCAGTTGCCAGATTCTGCCCCTCCAGGGGATCAGCCATATGGTTTTTGGCCTAGGCACATTTATGCACATCTTGTATTTGGATGGTATTTTAGCACTTGGACATCTTGGGATGGCAGAAGTGAGGCAGGTGTGCTGGTTTCCCTGCATGTGAGCAATGGAGAGGTGTCGTCCAGTGTTAATCATCCATAGTAATCAATATTAAAACATGTTACTAATGTTTTAGACATCATGCGTATCCATTCTTCAGATAAGATTTGAAATTCTATGCTGTTAGACCCAATGATGAAATTTTTCAGTGACCTGATAATGTTGGCTCGGGATACTGCTGTAAAAATTGCAGTGGAAAGTTGTGACACAATACCTTTTTCATGTCATACAAGATCATATGAATGAATTGTGCCTCAATGAATTCAGTTGTTCAGCAGAAATAACAATACTTTCAGGGTTTGGTTAAGATGAAAAACTGTTGTTCAGGTGAGCATGGCCATATCCAGTTCACTCCTAGTGATCCTTTGTGTCCTTATTTCTGTTGCTTTCTACCATATTTTATGGCAAATTGTATGGCAGGTTCAACATCCATCACTGGGTAAGCCTCCTCCTGGTCTGACAGGGATTTACCTTACAAGGGTCAAAACTGCCAGACCAGTATCTTAGGAAGGAAAAGCACCACTCATTTAGTTATGAGAGATAAAATAGATTTCTTCTTCACATTCTTAGAACACATGGAGGTGACCTTGGAAAGGGGACTACCTTCACCTAGTTGCCTGGCCCACAGGTTGCCTGCTTCACTGACTAGTTTGGTCTAATTCTCAGCTCTCACTTTTTCAAAAAAAAAGTGTAAAACTTTGTGAAGGAAAAATATTAAAGCATAAGGGGGAAAAAGGGGTCACTGAAGCTATCTGTGAAGTGGGTAAGGTAACTATTTGAAGGTACCAACTGCCATGGGGTGCTGCTGATGGAAGAGAAAGTTATTTCAGGTTCTGTCTCCCCCAAATCAGATGCCAACATGTCTAAGGCAGTAAGATTGGCTCTCGTCTGCATTTGTTTGGTTCATCCACCTGTTTTGCATTTTTCTCCACACCTCCTTGGACGTACGTTGTCTCTTCCCGCAGTGAATAGAAACTGGAAGCAACTGACTCCACTTTCTGAAGAGGGCTTAACACTGACCATGTGCCTTTGAAGCTCTGGCATTAGAAATGGAAAAGAACAACTGGAATCTGATAAGTGATGGGCCAGCTGAACATTCTTTAGGGGATTCTAATAGGTATTACTTTGCCGTCTACCCACCAGTAAGGCTGTGTTAATAAGATGCCTGATGACAACAGAGGAATCCCTGTCTCTAGAGACTGTTGTGAGGGACATATGTCTTAAAATGAACTGCAAGTTGTACAGGATTTGGTACACACACACACACACACACACACACACACACACACACACACACACCTTGGCCTTTGGGTCAATAAAATGCTGCACCCAGTGCCAGATTTATGTAGAGGCTAAGTAGGCCCTTTCCTAAGAAATAATGCTTATTCCACAAAGTGTTTACAAAGTTCAGCTATTGCAAAAGTAAATTTTATGCGTTTTTAAAAATCACTCTGGTATTTAACAGTAACAGAAATTGTGAATTGCAGAATTTTGAATATCCGCCATCATACTTGGCTTCACTCAATTTTGTTTGCTTCACTTCCATTTTCTTCTAGTCGTGAGGGTGGGGGATGGGGAGGGGCCTCACAAGTGGCATAGCCCAGGGCTTCTCTTCATCTAAATCCAGCCCTGGCTACACCCCACTTAATTCCTTCCCTCATCTCTGTAGAATTAAGAAACACAGTTTCTCTTTAGCCCCTGTTCTTCTGGATTAAGTTACAAGGGTCTCTCTCTACTGAAGTGAGGTGGATGCCTCAGGTGACAGAAACTGAGGGATGGCAGCTCCTTCCCTTTGTCCATTCTTCCTGAGCCTCCTAAGCATGGGCAGATATGTCTGCAAGAGGAATTCATCTCTGGTGAATGCAGAAAAAAGTGCAAAGCAATGCCCAAACCCAAGGAAAGTGCTGTGGCTTAAATTCAGTTCTGGCCCTGCCTCGTTGCTTTGGGCTCTGTTTCTTTAAAGCCATTTATTTGCATGTTCAGGGATACAATGCATCTTGACTTAGGTAGGGGTGTCCCCATTTGCTGTTCTTCTTCAGGCAGCAAAAGGTTGGAGGCTAGGCTTGCCTTCTTCCACACATAATATCTCTGGGTGTCCATCTGTATATATGAAAGCTTCCACAAGATCTGGAGCCTCAATTGTGCAGGGTTCTGAATAGCCACCTTTCATTCGCTGCATACATGACAGCCTCCCCCCTGCAATTTTTTGTGATGCACATGTGGGGGCTGGGGGTGGAGCTAGTTGCCATGTGCAGTGTGAGGAAAGGGGCTAGATGGTGCAGCCTTGCTCATACACTGATAGGCTATGTGAGCTGTTCACCTGACCAGGCCTACAAAGGGCTCTGTCTTTAATATGAAGCCATGGCAGTTGGAAATTTGGTCCTGGAAAACAAGGGCATAACCCTAAGAGAAAAGAATCATAATTCCAAGCGGTGCTGGGATTCCCAGTTAGAGATTATCTTTAAAAGCCAGCTGCTTCACTCCATAAGTGAATTAAGTTGATGATAGTAGGAAGCCAGGAAAGCACCATTGGAGACTGGTGAAAGGTTTTATCTTTCATTATTTTGATTATATGATTGGCTACATCAATATTGGGTGCAAACTGACTTCTTAACACTTTTGCAGGTGCTTTATGGAGTTTTTTTGTTTTTTTGGCGAAGTAATGATTTGTTTCAGATTCAGTAATCTCGTTTCATTGATCAAAATAGTCTTTTCCTGGCTGTGATTCATAAACCACTCAAGGCAGCTTACTTGCACTTAAACCTGAAAATATGTATTTTCTTGGCTGGGATCCACCAAGCACTTAAACTAGAATATTTGCTCATAAACCATCTTAGCCTGATTAATTTCAACAAAACTAAACAGTTTAAAACAATTCTATGCAACCCTGCCTATACGTTCTGTGAAACTTAGTAGTACTTACTCCTGAGTAAACATGCATAGGATTGAACTGCTCAGGTTAAAGAAAGACAGAGCTTTATTTCTTACATTTTATTTTGAGAAGACATTATACACACACACACACACACACACACACACACACGTATACATACACACACACATATATACACACACACACATATATATAAATTCAATACTCATGAAATATCAAATATAAATAAGTTATTAAATATCAGCTAAATACAAGATAACTTCTGAGAAAAACATCTTTTCTTACACTAAATTTAAAAAGCTATATTCAAAAAAGCAGATGCTATATTCAAAAGTCATACACACAAGAGGTTTTCTGTTCTTTAAATTTTATTTAAGAATGAAAAATAGATTTTTGGTAAGGTGTTAATTTCACCCAGCTAAGAAACTCCGAGAGCATCCCAATTAATACTCCCTATCTTGGACAAGTTTGAACTTTCCACGTTCTTCCATGATCACGAATATTATTTGCTCTGATATTTAAAAATATAGGAGGCTCCTTGAATTGCACACACCATAAATGTTCTTCATATAATTTAGGAAAAAATATTGAAGAAGCTAAGATTAACTGAAGATTGTGTTTCTTTAATAAGAATATCCACCATCATCCAGAGTTAACAGCTCGTTTACAATTATACAATGCATCTGCGGATCAGCTTTAGTATCTTGCAATCCCATCATCCCCTGCTTTCATTAATAGCAGGACTCATGTTCTGTAAAGTTTTAACAGCTCCACAGCAAAAAGAAATTCAACTGGGGCAGTGCTTGTCAATGTTGAGAAAGATGCATTTGCTTGTTTCTTTGCTTGACATGAAATCCTGCCAGAGGAAAGGTAGAAAACATATTCATACCCTCACACTGCTCATAGTAACTCAGGGTGGGAATAGCCATATTTATTTTATTTTATGTTTTTCATTTCTATCCCACTTTCCCCCCAAGGAGCTCAGGGCACCTTGTCATTTAACCCCACAACAACCCTGTGAGGTAGGTTAGGCCAAGAGGCAGTGACTGGCCCAAGGTCACCCGTTGAGATTAATGGCCAAGTGGGGATTTGAACCCTGGTCTCTCACTACATACCACACTGGTTTTTATTGAGAAGATCAGTTTAACAATGCTACTAATTGCACACTGCTACTTGGGCAGGAGGATACAGTGGGTTTTGAAATCTGCATATGGTCAATGGCCAAGATTCATTGCTAACATGATATGGATAATGTGAATTCCAACAAGTTTTGCAATGAAATTGGATGAATATTGTAGAGTGCTACTACTCACGTAACATCAACGCAGCGCTAGCAGAGCACAGCAGAACCTTCAAACACCACATCTGTGAGCAGCAAATGTTTATCTGCACTAATGGAGATCTGTCAATATATCCAGGATGTCTTTTATGGCCTAATCCTGTGAATTGCCACCCTGGCAGCTGAAGTTTTACAAGTTCCTTCAGCCTGTTTTGTGTGAAATGAATAGCGCATCGGGTTGCTACTACAACCGATGACAGAAATGCACTGTTTCTTTTTTTAAAAAAGCAAATAATTACCAGGCACATGCCTATTTTTATCACTTGACCTTTGAGAAAATAAACATTAATAGATGACTTTATTGCTTGATTTTTTAAGCCCACAGTCAATTGCTTTGAGCCAGTGCAACACTGTGGGATCATTATGAAACTCATCAGAAATCTAAATGAATAGAGAAATGCAAAAAAGGTGTCTAACTGGAATCACGCCTGGAAGAAGGAAAATTCAGTCAATTTTTAATTGCTTTACAGAAACTTGTGTTGAAATTTTAAAGCTAACAGCGTTGGCTGGAAGCCATGATGGAATAGAACAGCAAAGGCTCGAGACTTTATCCTCTAGCAAAGGAAGCCTTCCTTGCCAAACAAAGCCTTGAGGAGACATGGATTTGGTTGGAAAACCCTTTGGCATTGTTTTAGTACCCAAAATCCCTATAATATCATCAGCCGCTGGGACTCAGGGCCTTTGCTCCCCAGCTGAATGAATGTGGAAGATCTGAGATCAAGTTCATGGCTTTAACTACAGATTATGCAACAAAGGGGGAAAAAGAGGATGGGGGCAGGTAGAAGCTGGGGAACAAGGTGATGGTCACTCCTGCCCCCATTTGTGGGTAAACCCACCTTATTCCTGGAATGCTTCTGTCAGTTAGCAAGAGCTTGACTTTTGTTGCCTACTCACAAAGGTGAGCTGAAGCTGGCAATGAATCAGATTGGGGCAGGCCTTTGCCACTCAGATGATTTCCTTTCAAAGATGACCTACCTCTTTAAACCAGCCTGCATCTCCCACCATCCATGCCCAAGGAATTAACTGAAGTAGAGAATTCCTCTGTTATCAGAACAAGCGTGAAGCCCATTTAGCAATGTGTGACAAATCACAATGAATTGTATATTTGATTGCTGTAAGCTGCTTTGGAAACTACATGGCAAAGCTGGCTATAAATGTTTAAAGGGGGGGGATGTACTACACAGATCTAGGCCAGTGTGCTGCATCAAATCATTCTCCCACAAATTGAGAAGTCATACAGGAGAAACCAAAGCAGAAAACATGATATATCATAGATAGGAGAACCTTCCTGGAGTCCTAGCCAAGTTACATTGAAGTGGTCACTGACATCAAGTTGGGAACTGGTACTGGAGAAGCAAGGCCCAAAATAAGGTTGAATGGCTGCATAATATTATTAGCCATTGCCACTTGAGAGCAAATGGAGTTTGGCAGGATAATCTTTCTGAAATATTTTTCAGCACCATACACTGATACTATTTCACCACGTCACAGGTTTTAGGGTTCCTGGTGAAAGATAGATAGGTTTGGGTAGTGATTTTGGCAATCAAAGATATAATTAATCTGAGAAATGGAGCAATTCATTTCACTCGTCCATATTGTTTTTCTTATTTGAGGATGACAAGCTGGTTTTGCCTCCAGGATCTGCCTTGTGGGCCAAATTTGATGTGTGTGTGAGTGGGGGTGGGGTGTTGCCCACCTGTCAATTGCAAATGACATCAGGGGATACAGTGGTATCTCAGGTTACAGACACTTCAGGTTACAGACTCCACTAACCCAGAAATAGTACCTCAGGTTAAGAAATTTGCTTCATAAATCGCACGGCGGCGGCAGTGGGAGGCCCCATTAGCTAAAGTGGTACCTCAGGTTAAGAACAGTTTCAAGTTAAGAACGGACCTCCAGAACAAATTAAGTTCTTAACCTGAGGTACCACTGTATTGTTCTTTGAAATCCCAAAGTCATATTCAGTAGCAGCCTCCAAATTTTACATGACAGTCTTTTGGGGCCAATCCAATTCATATAGAAAAACAACAACAGGTGAAAAGCTGAGGTGAAAAGCTGAACCTCAAGATCTACCCTATTCTACCCTGCCTCTTCCATTCAAGGTGGCTTAGAAACATAATTCCAAACTATAGTAAATCCAACCATTTTTAACTAATAGAATAGCATCCAAACAAATCCAATCTGCACTGCTTCATGAGATTTTCATACTATAAGTATTTTAGAGACATAAGAAGTTAATGGGCACTTCTCTATAGTTTTGTATTGCTCACTGCAGGATTCTTTTGTTAGACAAATGATGTTACTCCTGAATGATTGGTTTTGAGGGTCAGTGCTCACACTCCCAATTCACATGGTCAGTGGACCCCTTTCAGCCTCCTCTTCCTCTTGTGACAAAAGATAATAGCAACCAACCACTCCTACCTACTTCTTTGAAAACTGCAAGCCTCAAACGCCCATCATTAGCTGCATTGATTTTTGTTGAGTACCCAGATGAGATGGGGGAAAAAACTCATTAGACCAAAAGAAAAGGAGGCAAACAGACACACAATGCAGATGCCTAGATGTTTCTCATCCCATCACTCAGGGGACATGGGGGAAAAAATGTTACATCTGTTCAATGACCTTTCCACTTACTGATACTGTTTTAATAAGACAGACAACAAATTGTCCTGATCAAGCAGACATTGTTAGAATATTGCCTGCTTATATGAGATGCATGTAAGCGCAGCAAACAACATTGAGAAATATGAGTGTGATTAGACACACAAGGTCCCACTGGAGCAATCTCCAGGGGGCCGTGGGTGCTTCTGCACCCACAAAAATATATTTGTGGGGGGTGGGTCCCCACCAAAGTCAATGGGCAAAGTTGAAGCCCCTTATTGTGGGCACCCACAATCTTCAGCATGAGATGGCACTTATGTAAGGTTCAATACTTAGAACTGACCCATTGATTGGGTCTACTCTGAGCATGACTAAGCTTGGATCCAACCCTTAGCATGCACACACACAACAACAACAACAACAACAACAACAACAACAACTTCAAAATGGTGGTGCAGCCTGGTGATGAATATTACCTTATTATTATTATTAATAATATTACCTATGGTAAGTGCCCAGCATTGTTTGGGAATTCTAAGAAACCAACAAGATCAGTGCAGTTTTGAAATCAGTGGTTAAGAATGGCAAACCAAGTTGATGGACTATGCCGAAATGGCGAAACTAACCGGGAAGCTCAGGAATCAAGAAGACAAGAAATTTTTAAAAGAATGGGAAATATTCATAATGTATATACAAAATCATTGTGAACAGGTCAAAACATTAGCAGGATTTTAAATACACTTGTAATGTAACAGAATGTATAGATAACTTAGGAAGATGAAAAAATGGAAAAAGTATTGACATGCAGTTGAAAATAGAATCAAAAGGACCTACGGAAGGGATGGGGGAAGTTCGGAGATTCAGAGTAATCTCGATAATTGGATCTTGAATTGTTTTATGCTATATGTTTATATTTTTGAAAATCAATAAAGAATATTATTATTTTTTAAAAAAATAAATCAGTGGTTAAAACCAGTGCAATTTTGGAAGGTTGACTCCACCATTTTGTATCCATGCATAGACAAAAACCTGCTCTTTGATCTCAGGAAACGTCATGCAAAATGTGCTTATGGTATCTTAAGAGGTGTCCAAATGCATAGAGAACAGGCAAAGAGACAAGCAGCTTTCCAAAATCGATAGCAGACAAATTGACCATAAAGTACGAGGCGATAAAACAAGCAACAAAACATAGCAATGCACAGACTCTCAAAGAGCAGCAGGAACATTGCTGTCGCTCCCATTTCATTCTTGGGGATGCCAAATGGCTAGGAAAACCTAGACCAGCCCGCTGCTATTCTTTTCACAGCAGCTTGCTCTGGAGAAGTGAGCAAGTGACGCATGATGCATCGTCATGCTAATGTCCACAGATTACGTTACGTTATACCCATAATAATTTTATTCTGCATTTTGTCCTTGGAAGCCAAGGCTGCAGACATACTGTTACACAGGGCTCCCAGGAGGTCCACTGAGTCACTGAACAGAACCAGACCTGCTTAGCAAAGGTGCTGCATCATATGTATTTGGGGAAAGGCAGATTAAAGATTCCATGCTGTGAAAGCTCATAAAATCCAAGCTGAAGGGAGAAAAGGATTGTTAGAACTAAGTGGAATAAGCTCTTTTGGACACAAAAGGATTTACTTCCCAGTAAACATGCATAACATGCAAAACACTTTCTCAAAGTGCCATTTAACTCTTGAATCCAGAATTGTTTTTCGTTGTTGTTGTTGTTGTTTTTTAAAAAACACAGTTATTTATCTGTCCTAGGAAATGGCTATTTATTATATTGGCCATTATTTTCAAAGTCCAATCACAGAACAATACCGCTTGCAGTAAAAATTATGATAAAGCCTATAAAGTAAACTGTAAAACGTGTTCCTTAAATGAAGTTAATGGCCCACTATTACAGATTATGTGTTTTCTTTCGGTCCAAACAGCCTGCATTCAAATATCCTAAATTGGTTTTTTGGCGCGATTTCCTTTTAAAAACACAACAGCCTGAGAATAAGGGCTACCTATAAATGCTGTACTGGATAATCATTGAAAGAAGGCAGGGAGGAGGAAGATGAAAGGAAAAAATGGCACACCAACACAACAGAAACCCTTTCCAGTCTGGATAGAGATGTCCCTTCCACCTTGCAAGATCTCCAAGGCTGACCTTGAGTAGCTCAGTCAACAGATCTCAAGACTCTTAATCTCAGTAGTTGTGGGTTTGATCCCCACATTGGGCAAAAGATTCCTGCATTTCAGGGAGTTGTACTAAATGACCTTTGTGCTCCTTTCCAACAATTCTAGGATTCTAAGGGGCAGGCTTGATTTATTAGGTGAGCAAAAATACCATTACTACTCCTACTACTGTTGTGCATGTAGCTTGCAAGTTTCAGCTGGGCAGGAGCTGGCTGTGAATTAACTTTTGTCTGTAGAGCTTAGTGGTGGGTAGAGGGGGAAAAAAGAACTGGGCTGGGCTCAAGAATAGGATGGGTGTATGCACTCCTGGTGCAAGGTATAGGGTTGCAGATGTGAGCAGAGCACATACAGAGCAACAACAGGAACCTCCACCACCCACAGCAATCCCTCAATCAAGTCTTAGAAGTTGAGGACAAAAATTGATCGAAGGAGACTGGAGGGCTGAGAGACAGGATTGCGAACTGGAGAGTCTGGACCGGAGGAGATGTTTATTATTTATTTTCATCTGAAGTGGAGTGGAGGCTGGGTGAATTATTTCAGAGGGAAGTAGTTGGGGCCTCTATCTCAATTTTCAAGCAGTGACATGTGCACACATTTGTTAGACATGTTCTCAGTGATTGTGATTCACGCTTCATGAACCATGTGCAATGACATCACTGGGGGCCATCCCCTTGTGACATCACCAAGAGCCACCCTTTGGTCTCAGGTTTGGACCCTGAAATCTCGGGGTCTGGGATGCTCCTGACCTGGTAATCTGCTGCCTGCAATTTGCATTTTTTTAAAAAAAGTCCATATGCTTCAATGAATGGGATGAAGCCAATGAAAACCAGCTGTTGAGCCTGCCATTGATTTCTCTCATCGCCCAATGCATATTCATTAACTGTGACCGAATGACCGAAAGAGCTAAGGTTTAGACTGATTTAACAATCATTCTCTCCCTGAGGAACCCTAGGGACTGTAGTTGTGTAAGAAGGCTAAGGGTCTCTAGGAGATAATTTTCAGTACCCTCAGCAATATTCAGTTTTCAGAATTCTTTGGAGGAAGCCCTAAAACCACTGCAAATCCAATGTATCTATAAGCTCAGAGGCTACAGGAATGAAATATGTCTGTAGTTCCACTCAGCTAGATGTTCCAAAGGCATATTAGGAACAAACATACAGTCCAAACATGGAGTTAAATGTGCTTAAGTGTGATTACTAGGAACGCAGGTAGTGCTGTGGTCTAAACCACTGTGCTGCTTGGGCTTGCTGATCGGAAGGTCGGTGGTTCAAATCCCTGTGACAGGGTGAGCTCCTGTTGTTTGGTCCCAGCTCCTGCCAACCTAGCAGTCTGAAAGCACACAGTGCAAGTAGATAAATAGGTACCACTCTGGGGGGAAGGTAAATGATGTTTCCGTGCACTGCTCTGGTTTCATCAGAAGCGGCTTAGTCATGCTGGCCACATGACTCGGAAAAAACTGTCTGTGGAAGCGGACAAATGCCGGCTCCCTCAGCCTGTAGAGCTAGATGGGCACTGCAACCCGAGAGTTGTTCATAGCTGGGCAGGCCACAGGCCTGAGCAAGCTGCGTCTTTCTGTTATATACCTGCTGGGATTGACAAGGCATCTGACCCTCAGCTGAATCTCATAGCTCTCCTGACAGGTGATTTGGTCTGAAGCCACAGTGTGGAAATAAAGGAGGAGATTGCCCACGAGATACCAAGCACTCTGTTATTCAAATTAGGCCCCAGTGTTTTTCTTACAATCCCCTTCTCAATGAATTAATCAATTTTAATCTAGCATGTAAATTCTCAAAACTTTCTTATTTGTTAATTCAAGCAACTACTGCTCTCACTTCATTACAAACAGTATTTCTACCTGCAATACACTTGAGCAAACCTGCTCCTCTTCCTTTCACAGATACCTGTATTTTGTTTCCATTTGCAACTGTAGCTGCCTCTGATGAGTAATCATTTAACTCTTTGGAGGGGAATTAGCATCGGACATCATGTGCATGGAAGTTGCCAAATCAATTAACCAACTAGAAGGGTTATTGTTAATAGCACAAGTTTTCTTATAACTTGATATTGCTGGATAGTGCCGATGAACTGCAAAAGCATTTTTAGTTTGTTTTCTTTGCCACTCTGGAACTTTTCTTTCTTAGGGCCACTTTGTTTTGTATGATTCCTTGCAAATGAAGGAAAACAACTTTTCTGCTTGTATATGTTGATAATATAATTTTGGTTACAGAGAACAAACAAGATTGTACAAAAACAAGATTGGGTGCAGGCCTGGCCAGGACATAGGCATCCTGACTGTGACAAAGGTGACCTGGCGTGCTTGTTTGCTTGCTTGATTAACAGCTGTTGGGAACTTCAAGGTCCCTGCTTTCCCTTCTTATGGTCTTTTTACTGGACCTGGAGACTCCAATACAGAGCGTTCCATGTCAAGAAGGAGGGCAAGTGGGCACCCTATCAAATGTCAGGGCAGGAACTACACAGAGCAGGGCCTTTTCACTGGTAGTGCCCATTGTATGGCTTGCTCTTCCCAGACCTGCTCTCTTTCGGTCTTTATTTTGGAGCTTTATAATTTAGGAAGACTTTGGAAGAACTGGTTGACAAGTCTTATTAGTTGCTGACGTATGAGCGGATTTTATTTGCTGCTATTCTGGGCTCCTGGTGCACCAGGGTTTACACCAGCATAATAGAGTTGCCAGGATGCCAGAAGTGACACAATTTCTGAGCTTTCTCCATTATCTGCACAGCAGGGAGTGTTCAATCAACAGTGCAAAGGCTGAGCTGAAGCGTTTCCTGCTGGTTACCTGCTTTCAGCAATAAGGGTTTGGTAGTACCCAATTGGTTAACTGTCAGATTCTAGAGCTCCCTATTGGTGGTTCTTAGGTAATTCAGAAAATACAGAGTCAATTAATAAAACACAGTGTTCATTCATAAAGCAGTAACATAAATCTCCATTGCTACATATTGAGTGTGTGTTTCAGCGGTTGAACGTACAGGTTTATGGCCATGCTGTAGTGTAGTGCTTATGCGACTGTGAATAAAAGGTGGCTGGGCTCATCGTCCCAGGGTTTGGGGGGGGGGGGAAAGAGGTGACAAAACTGATTTCCAGTAAGTGCCTCCCCCTTTATTTCCATAACAATTTCTTGAGTCTGTACTCTGAATAGTGATACCAGGGACCCTAGAAGCTCAGTCCAACCCCTGCACAGTTTCATCAGAGCTGACCTTAAGGCAATTGGAGCAATTGGGCCAAATTGGGCCCCGCACACCAGGGCAATCTAGATGGATTTTATTTATATCTATAAGATTTTGCAGACTTTGGCTGTGAACTGGGGCCCAACAGAAAAACCCTAAAGTTGGGCCCCACTTCTTCAAATTGGGCCCCACTGGCTAGCCCTGAGTCTCATAGTTGCTGGGCCTGAGTTGCCCTGCCCTTGCATGAAGTCTTGGGTTTGCAATTTTGGGAGAGGGGAGACTGCGGCACTGGGGAGATGGCAGGCTGACGAGGCCTCCTAGATTTAGAGGCCGTAGGCTTCAGCCTACTTATCCTATACATAAATCTGGAACTGGCCACGAGCCAGTATGTGATATTTTCCACAATGCCCACAGCATCCAACCCCATGGATGGGGATTCACCAAGGATGCTTTGCTGAGGGATGCCTTGAAATTGGAGACAGTCCTGAGCCCATTGCTTTCTAACAAGGGGAAAAAACTTGAGGGAGATCCATATCAAATATGGAAATACCGAGGCTCCGGTCCTCTTTATTACACCTCTGTGCTATTAAAAAAAGCATGACTCAGATTAATTTACTGCCTCATCAAGGAGCACATGGTTTTCAAGAATGCTACTTATTTCATGATTCCATACCAAACTCTTGCAATATTTTCCTGACTGGCAGCACCACAGCTAACTCGCATAACTCCCTCCCTCCCTTCCTCTCTATATTCATGCATAAAACTATAAGCACTGATGGTGACTTTGCTATAAAAACAGGTGCAAGACTTCCAGAAAGGAGGGAGGGAACAGCTAGGCCTGAAAGCATTCCTCCCCCCAACAATTAAAAACAAAACAGCAGCCTACCTCTATAAATACTTGGATTTGTTCCAGGAGAAACAAATCCAACTAACTGCACTTTGGATATCGGCCTTCTAACCAGCCAGGTGCACTTGAAGGCGACCGGGGGGTGGAGAACGGGGTGTGTGTGTGAACCGTGTTTATCATGTAGGCCTAACAGGATAATTCTCATTTGTGTTTTTATTGGGCTAGACTTGCACCCATGTGTCCACATTAAAAGTCTATCCTCACAGACAGGAAAATGTGGCAAAGGTAAAATAAAGAATAAATAAAATAGTTGGCCACCCAAAACCTAAAGTGAAACGAACATTTTAGGAGATTTTTTTTGGGGGGTAGGGTTTTCTGGTTTTGTTTTGAGGTTTTACCACACGATGTCCTGGCAGACGCTAGCAAAACAGTGGGGCAGAAAACCTAGCAATGCTTCTCACTGCCTGACATTAGAATAACTCTACTGATTCCTGAAGATTTCTCTCCAGACACGGAAATTGGGATGTGTTCTCACTGGGAATATTAGCAGGCCGGCAGTTGCAAACAAACCGGCAACTTGAAAACAGCCACAGCCAATCAATATGTGTTTCCTTGGTGTTTTTTTTTTAAAATTAATTTCCCATCTCTGTTTCAAAAACAGAAATGGCTTGCAAGATCACATTAAAACACACCAGGAGAATATGTGATTTAAATAACTATCCTCCTCATCAAAAATAGTGTGTGAGCTTAGTGCTCATAAGATGCAGCATGGCTGTCGTCCACTGAAAGAGCCTGAGCTCCATCGCTGGCTTCATATGGGTAAATATTCCTTTTTTAAAAAAAATATGATATTTATTAAAAGTTTAAGAATTACAGAAGAAAAAAAGAAATAACAATAAAGTAGAAAAAAATAACAAAACACATAAACCATACAATAGTACAGCAAAAAAACAGACAAAAAAGAAACTAAAAAACACATCCAATATTCCATATCTTTACCTTTCCTTAACTTATTTCATCGACCTCCTCACACCTCCCTTTTTTTGTATTCTAGTTCAATTCACTATTTCAGCAAGTTCTTCCCATCTTTCTCAATTTTGATTCTATAGTTTTAACGATCTAACCTTAATTTTTTTCAATTTAACCCAATGTCAACCAACTTTTACTTAATTCTTTGTTGCATTTCTACTAAAACCATGTTAATTCATTCCCGCATCCTTCTAACACTCATTAGTTTTACAATGTTTCTGTAAGTATACTTTAAATTTTTTCCAATTTTCTTCCACCGACTCTTCTCCCTGGTCTCGAATTCTGCCCATATGGGTAAAGATTCCTTTCAGTGGGGTGGGAGAGCTGAAAATAATGCCAATATATTTCACATCCGGCAACCAACACACCCCTTTGGTTTCAGATAGTACATGGGTAGACGAGTCTAAAAAGCCCGGGACACAAATTTCACAGCCCTGTAGTAGCTATGGTCGAGTGTACACTTCCAGACTTAACGCTAAATATATTACTTCTGGTAAATGAGCTGCCTTGAAATGAGGGCCGTGAAAATGAGCAAGACTCATGTTGGGGAATTGAGGTGCATTGTAGGGATGTGGGGATGCTAGAGATTGTTTAATGATGGTTGCTTTGATGGAATTATTTTAAGTGCTTCTATGTGAGGTAACCGAATTTGTTGAACATTACATTTGTATGTATACATTTGCATTAAGTTCTTGTAATCTACCCTGGAATCAACAATGGTAAAGGGCAGGGTAAAAAAATATATGACAAAGGGGTGACATATCTGGACATAAAAGTTGTTGCACTTTTTGGCGAAACCTCAACCAAAAAAGAAGTTTTGAGCAATTTTTAAGGAAACGCGCCAAAATTTACACTTCCGAAATGGGTTGCCATAAGTCGAGATTTCCCCGGACATTTAAGCGATTTTTGCCCGGACGCTGTTGACGAGGGCTGAATCCCAGCTATGTCTGGGGTAGTTATTCTTGGTCTTGGTAGTCTTGGGATAGTCTTGGTAGTTATTCAAAATGGATCACCTCAACATTTTGGTTTCAAGAGTTGAAATAGAGTGTGAATGTACAACAAACAACAAGACTGAAGGCCTAAGCTAAATAAATCCTTTTCTGGAAGAGAATTTCCACAGAGTACAGTCATACCTCATGTTTCGTCTGCTTCATGTTACGTTCTTTCAGGTTACGTCCCACGGCGACCCAGAAGTACCGGAAAGGGTTACTTCTGGGTTTCGCCACTTGCGCAGACACACAAAATGACGCATGCACAGAAGCGGCAAATCTCAACCCACGTGTGTGCAAACGCGCCACTGCGGGTTGCGTTCTTTTCATGTTGCGTACGGGCCTCTGGAACGGATCCCGTTCGCAAGCAGACGTACCACTGTACATTCAGTGGCCACTGGGCATTTGTTATTTAGATATCTGAGCTGCAGGCATTAATTTTGATTGGAACAGCAAGTCACATGAGATGCTTCTGTTGACTAGTGGGGTCAAGAATCAGGTTGCCACCACAGAATCCAGCCTTTTAAGAACCTCTTAACGCCCATTGTTCCTATAACATTCAAAGAAGTGCATTCAGTCTATAGAAACACAGTAGGGAAACATTTCAGAGGGTTGTGGCTAGAGGAATGAGAAGTGTTGATTCATTTTAAGGATTAAAAAAAAAGTGGGGTGAGGAGAACTGAGCGTTCACAGAACATTTCTGGTAGCTGTTAGATGGTTTGAGCGTTAAATGAAACACAGGCTAGTGCTGCAAATGTGAACAGCCATCCAATAAGTGCTGCCGTTCACACAAAGAGCCTCACATTCTTTAAAGTGTACAACAGGCTTATACAAGAGCCCGATGAATATAGGTATTGTATTGGTGCAAATAAAACTTAAGTGCCATTAGCTGGGATGCTGCTCGGTTTTGTAGCGCCAAAGTGGTTATATAGATATAATTTCTCCATTTCTTGAAGGAACGCTGCAAGAAAGGCAGCGCGTATCGTATTTAGAGCTGTGTGGCTTATTACTGAAGTACTGTTATCAGAATAGCCCGGGCTGCTAGAATGAATAATGCATTAGTCCTTCATAGCCTCTGATTTCCAGGGAACCTGAGAGTGAACAATTGTTTTGTCTCTTCACCCCCTTTTTCTCAGCCTAGTGGGAACAAACTGGCCTTTGGCCCTCTTGCTCTCAGCCATTACCTTCCCACCCCGAGCCATTCAGTATGAAAGAGCACTGTACTCGCGGCGTTCCCTGTTTTCACCTTCACCCACTCTCCATGGCACAGCTGGGGAGGCCCAGTGCAAAGCTCCCCTCAGAGGACCACACAAAGAGCCGACTACTGTGCTGCAGCTGTGACAAACCGGCCATTCTTTCCCAGCCACCTAAGCCACATATTCCCCAGTCCGAGAACAGATGCATTTAAGCTGAGCTCGAGGGGAAGAAATCTGGCAAAGCCCTTTGAATCTGATCTGCATTCAGAGGCGTTGAGGCCTTCCAGTGTGGCGTTCAGAAACTCGCATTCCGGAGTGTAGCAAGCCGGACTGTGTGTGTGTGCGTGAATGTGTGTGTTTGGACAATGGGTCGCCTTGCCTTTCAGCAGTCTGAAGCACATGCTGAAAACCGATGACACAAAACAATTCCAGTCATGGATTTATACCATTGCTTCTCAGCGCCTGAATGTTATTTCCTGCCCGCCCCGCTTCTTGTATCCCAGGAAATCTGGGTGTCTATTGTCCTGACCAACTGATGTAATGCATCTATTTGTCTTACTTATTCAGCAATTGTTCAATTTCCCACCCTGTTCACACAAACGCCCCTGGAGAGAGGGAACTTTAACCATTTAATCTATATAGGCCTAGTGAGCTGTGAAACACACGGCTGCTGTGTGCATCTATCCGGGGGGATGTTAAACACAGCTCCTTGGATGGATGGCTTGCGAATACCGAGCTCAGGCTTTGCAGCCGGACTTCTCTTGTAAATGAACTATCAAGCAAAATGACAAAACCCGAAAGGTGCAGAAGGGCCTGACTTCCTAAGAAGGCTGGAAAGGAGTTTACAAGGCCTCTTATGGTGGATTAGCTGCCCTTAGCACCTTCCCCATTTAATCCTCTTTTTGTTTATGTGGCCCAAATTTGTAAAAGGATCATCCCTTTCCGTCTACTCTATTCTCAAGCCTGTTTAAACACCATAATTCAGTGCTTATTCCCAGCACTGACTGGGAGACCAAGATGGCACCCACAACATCGGCTTTTTCGGTCTCCTAAGTATTTTATTTGTGTTAACAACAGCACAAGATGGCAGACACTGGCCCAAGATTATGATAGATTAGCTGCCCTTAACACCCTTTAATCTTCTTTTTGTCTGCATGGATTGACTGGACATTTGTGGCAGGGTAGTCCTTTCCCATTCTTCTAAAGATTATTTAAGGCATGAGGCAACTGCAGGAGAAGATCACAAACATTGATGCAGGAGTAGAGATGGGAAATTTTTTTGCCTGTTTAAGATTCTCTCAGTTTTCAAATCTGAAACTCATCTCACCACATCAGTTTGTGATTTTTTTAAAGAAGTCCAGCATTTAAGTATATTTTTGTATGTAATGTTGCACATTTTCAAAGCATTTCATCCTAATATTTATATATTTTATTTTCAGTAATATATGTTTTATTAATGCACTTTCCCCTAATGCAACATTTTGTAGACAAAATTCAGAGAAGTGTGAATTTTGAAGCATATTTGCATTTCCAGTTCACATATTACTTCGGGAAGCACGAATTAGGTAGGTTCACATTAAATTGTGTACCAAAATGAATTTCTTGCCCATCTGTATTGCAGAAGTACTATGCTGGGAATGAAAACTGGATTTGGTAGAAGCACCAGACCACGAGCTGTACCTTTGACAAGGCTATTTACCCCAGATTTCCTTCCTGTGTCTTGAGTCAGAATGTACTTTCTTGAGTTGTAAAGTGATCACCACTTGCTCAGACCCACAGAAATACAAATTACATGAGGGAGTTTTCTAACTAATAACCAGTTGC